>NC_092118.1:9429683-9745627 GCF_045679555.1 Salvelinus alpinus
AAAATGGATGAAATTGAACAATTCTCAGCAATCTACACACAATACCCTGTAATGACAAAGCAAAAACAAGTTATTAGACATTTTTGCAAAAGTAAATAAATAATACAATAAAAAAAAATACCTTATTCACATAGACCCTTTGTTATGAGACTAGAATTTGAGCTCAGGTGCATCTTGTTTCCGTTGATCATCCTTGAGATGTTTCTAGAACTTGATTGAAGTCCACCTGAGGTAAATTCAATTGATTGGACATGATTTGGAAAGACACACCTGTCTATATAAGGTCCCACAGTTGACAGTGTATGTCAGAGCAAAAAGCTCCAAGACAGGATTGTGTCGAGGCACACATCTGGGGAAGGGTACAAAAAAATGTCTACAGCATTGAACACAGTGGCCTCCGTCGTTCTAAAATGGAAGAAGTTTGGAACCACCAAGGCTCTTCCTAGAGCTGACTGCCCGGCCAAACTGAGCAGTCGGGGGAGAAGGGCCGTGATCAGGGAGGTAACCAAGAACCTGATAGTTACTCTGACAGAGCTCCAGAGTTCCTCTGTGGAGATGGGAGAACTTTTCAGAAAGGAAAATTAAAATGTAACATGTTTACCTACTTTGTTTAATATTAATAGTTAACAATTATATATACTTAACAAATAGTAAGACATTTATGTTCTACTAAGGCTGTGTTTTTTGTAAAGGGATGGGTTCTACTCCAGCTCCCTGCAGCTGGAGGCGTGTGGTGAAGGACATGGGTTTTACTCGAGGTAGGGCTATCTGGAGCTGACAATTGATTTAATGCTGATAAAACCTACAGCATGCATTTCATAGAATGAGTTGCTGTTTGCGTAATGTAAGGTACCCGGGAGAGATGGCTCGGGTATGGATAACGATGAGAGGAACTTTGTCTTAAGGATCCACCCCTGTTTTTAAATTGTCGCCTAGAATGACATACCCAAATCTAACTGCCTGTAACTCAGGCCCTGAATCAAGGATATGCATATTCTTGGTACCATTTGAAAGGAAACACTTTGAAGTTTGTGGAAATGTGAAAGGAATGTAGTAGAATATAACACAATAGATCTGGTAAAAGATAATACAAAGAGAAAACCAACCGTTCTATTGTATTTTTTTTGTACCATCATCTTTGAAATGCAAGAGAAAGGCCATAATGTATTATTCCAGCCCAGCTGCAATTCAGATTTTGGCAACTAGATGGCAGCAGTGTATGTGCAAAGTTTTAGACTGATCCCGTGAACCATTCCATTTCTATTCATAATGTTTTATCAAGACTGCCCAAATGTGCCTAATTTGTTTATTAATAACTTTTCATGTTCAAAACTGTGCACTCTCCTCAAACAATAGCATGGTATTATTTCACTGTAATAGCTACCATAAATTGGACAGTGCAGTTAGATTAACAAGAATTTAAGCTTTCTGCCAATATCAGATATGTCTATGCCCTGGGAAATCTTCTTGTTAGTTACAAACTCATGCTAATCGCATTAGCCTACATTAGCTCAATCGTACCGTGGATGGGACACTGATCCCGAAGAAGAAGGCCTGATTGGCGGAATGCTGCAGAGATGGTTGTCCTTCTGGAAGGTGTCGTGTAAATTCTAATCAATAATGAGGAGAGACAAGGTTAATCACCAATCAGGATATTACTTTATTCAAAACGTATTAATAAGGGAGCATAGAGTAAGTGCTCTGCAATAATAAGGCTGGTCGGCCCAACACTCTTGAGAGTTGTACTGAGAGCTCTGACCTACAAAGAATACAACAATCTCTTATAGCAATGATACCCCCTTCTATTCTACATAACAAACTACAGATATGTGAAATGGGTCAAAAGGTGCGACTTGATATTTGTGAAAGAAGTATCCCCCAGCCAGATAGTATTTTTTATGAAGACTGTTCTTATTGTATAGAAACCAGAGTTTGGCCCTTAATTAAAAACAGGGGTGGATCCTTAAGAGGTATGCCTTGAGGTGTTCCTTGAATTCTAAACAAATATCAGACAGAGTCAGCAGCAAAGCACCCACACACCATAACACCCCCACCTCCATGCTTTACGGTAGGAAATACACATGCAGAGATAATCCGTTCACCCACACCGTGTCTCACAAAGACACGGAGGTTGGCTAAGGCACTGCATCGCAGTGCTAGCTGTTCCACTACAGATTCTGGGTTTGAGACCAGGCTCTGTCGCAGCCGGCCGTGACCAGGAGACCCATGGGGCGGCACACAATTGGCCCAGCGTTGTCCTGGTTAGGGGAGGGTTTGGCCGGCATGGATATCCTTGTCCTATCGCGCACTAGCGACTCCTGTGGCGGGACGGGCGCAATGCGCGCTGACACGGTCGCCAGATGTAAGGTGTTTCCTCCAACACATTGGTGCAGCTGGCTTCCGGGTTAAGTGGGCATTGTGTTAAGAAGCAGTGCGGCTAGGTTGGGTTGTGTTTCGGAGGACGCACGGTTCTCGACCTTCGCCTCTCCCGAGTCCGTACGGAGTTGCAGCGATAAGACAAGACTGTAACTACTAATTGGATACCACGAAATTTGGGAGAAAAAGTGGTAATTTTTTTTAGAAATAAAACAAATATAAAATCAGATAGCGGTTGGAACCAAAAATCTCCAATTTGGACTACAGACCAAAGGACAAATTTTCACTGATCTCGTGTTTCTTGGCCCAAGCAAGTCTCTTCTTATTATTGGTGTCCTTTAGTAGTTGTTTCTTTGCAGCAATTCAACCATGAAGGCCTGATTCACACAGTCTCCTCTGAACAGTTGATGTTGAGATGTGTCTGTTACTTGAACTCTGCGAAGCATTTATTTCGGCTGCAATTTCTGAGGCTGATAACTCTAATAAACTTAATATTTGAAAGTCTTCACTATTATTCTACAATGTAGAACAAAGAAAAACCTTTGAATGAGTAGGTGTTCTAAAACTTTTGAACGGTAATGTATATACGTATATATACAATTGCAAACATTTATCGAAACCTGTTTTTGCTTTGTCATTATGGGGTGTTGTGTGTAGATTGACAATTGAATCCTTTTTAGAATAAGGCTGTAAAGTAACAAAATGTGGAAAAAGTCAATCGGTCTGAATACTTTTCGAAGGCGCTGTATATGGATGTATTATTTCTGTAGTTACTTTTATCTGTACAGGGTGAACTCTGAATTACTCTATGCAAAGTTTTTTTTTTGTCTTCTCATGAATTCTGTCTTTTCGGTCTCACCCCCCACAGAAGATACTGTGACACCCTGTGGAGATTGGGCCTTTTTTTATTTCCCTTTTATTTGAACAGGGAGACATATTGAGACTTAGGTCTCATTCACAAGCATGGCCTGGGAACAACAGTCACATCAGCACACACGCAATTATACACAAAATCCACCAAAATATACATAAAAAATATACACATTAGCCATTGCAATCAAATAAAACAAACACATTCGTCACTTCGAAAATCATTAACCAATTTCCTAAATTGACCCAGGGACACCAAATCATCCTAACGAAGTGCCATCTGGAGACTATTCCACACACGAGGTGCCTCATATAAAACGAGCAGATCTCCTGAACTCTGTGATCACCAAGGGAGACGTCATTGTTAACCAACCCTGTGACCTTGTATTATAACCCGAAATTCTACAGTTCAACAAAGATATTAAGTATGTTGAAAGCTTGTGGTGTGGAGTAGGGCTTTATAAACAAAACGAGAGTAATTAAGTGATCTACGTGTCTTTAAAGAGGTCCAGACAACTTTTGGTAAAGGATGCAGTGATGAGTATTAAAACTGTAAGATAAACGAAGGGCGTTATGATAAACAGAATCAAGGGATTTTAGAGTAGAGTCAGATGCACTTCGATAGATGGCATCACACAGTCAAGAACAGGTAGAAAAGTTGATTCTACAATTCGCTTCCTGCTAGCCAGAGAAAAACAAGCTTTATTTCTATATAAGAAACCCACTTTATATTTAAGCTTCTTAACAAGCTCAAGTTTCTTAAACGATAGATCATTGTCTATCCAAATACCAAGGTATTTGTATGCTGGGACTTCTTCAATTACAGAACCCTTCAAGGAGTGAAGATGTCACCCAACTGAGATACTTCTACGAGACTTTGAAAACAGCATGTATTTAGTTTTGCCTGTATTAAGTAAAAAGCTTTAAATTCGTAAGGACTTCCTGAACAGCTGCAAAATCAGACTGTAGCCTTGACAACGCTAAATCAATAGCCGGAGCAATTGCATACATAATAGTGACATCCGCACACAAATTAAGATCACAATTTTGGTGGTAAGGTTACACTGGAAACTTGGTATCGCTTGATTGGTCAATGATGGTTGGTTTTGGGTTGAAAGGTTACACCTTTCAGATTTTATAAATGGAATGAAATGCCTTTGTTCTCTCTCTTGTCCTGTATCCAGTCCATGGAGGAAAGTTGTATGATCAATTCTCATTCCCTAGGCTTCTAGGCCTCTGGCCTAGTTAAGCATTGCTTTGTTCAAGCTTTGTCTTGTAAGTTAACCTTAGGATATATATGTTAGGAATAATGCCTTGTAATGCTTGTTAATGTGTTGTAACTTAAGCTTAATGCCTTGTATGTGAATCCATTCGTTTTACAAAGTCATTAAATACACTTGTATTTAGAATTCCATTCTCAGACATTTCTTCATTGCCTATTACTGTAACTCAGCTATAGTGTTCTTGCACATATTGCTATTTATCTTATGGAGTCAGATAATTCAGTTAATGGGCAAATTACATAGTTTTATTACGAGTCGTTTGTGAGGTATATATAATATATTGTAGATACACATATCAAATAGTACCATCCACTACAACACCTTCCTCACTCCCAAAGGCAAACGGAAAACGCTCCAGCAAAGCTACTAGAAAACCCTTTGTTAGAGCTTAATCCTGGAATACAAACCTGACCCTTCAAAACAGCTCACGCCAGCCTTCACAGCATCCCATCAAATCCTCTCACTTGAACCATGGCTCTTTGTTAAAAACCACTGGGGGCTTGACAAGCTGTCCTTCCAGATTGATCACGAGAAATAGACTGCAATATTGGACGTTTGAAAAGGTCCCCAGAATGTCGATATGTGCCTTCCTCGGCGCTCACAAAATAAAATAAAAACAACTGCCTAGCACTGGGATTGAACTTGTGATACTCAGAGCCAAAGCACACTGTTGAAACCACTGGGCGACAGCAAGCCGCGAGAATACTTGACGGTAATAGGGCATCGTTTTTTATTATTTTCTTTTAAGAATTCCCAAACCATAGCCCTGACCTTAACCACTAGGAAATAATACCTAAACCTCACCCTTTCAGTTGTTTCTGTTTTAACGCTGTGACCACACAGAATTAACCCTGTAACCACGCAGAATTTATGTGTACAAAGATAGATGTTCATTCATACTACGTGGAAACTGTGAGATCTTGTTTTCCTTCCCCACTCTCTTTATCCAAATCTATAAACTATCTGACTGAGCTGAAAGCTTGGATGGAATATAACCAATGAACAACTGACTACCTGAGGCACTTCCTTCTTTTTGACAAATGATGGTGATGATTTAGATTTTTCCATCCAATGGCGTGGCAGGTGAAAGGCAGCGGGGAGTCCCCATTGGCCACTGAGCTCATATTCTCTGTTGTGATTGGTGTAGCCTGGGGCGCCATCCCGGTGAGGGGTTACTAGGCTGTCAGGTAGTGGAGCTGTTAGGTTCAAAAAAAAATTATCTCTCTCTCTCTCTCTCTCTCTCTCTCTCTCTCTCTCTCTCTCTCTCTCTCTCTCTCTCTCTCTCTCTCTCTCTCTCTCTCTCTCTCTCTCTCTCTCTCTCTCTCTCTCTCTCTCTCTCTCTCTCTCTCTCTCTCTCTCTCTCTCTCTCTCTCTCTCTCTCTCTCTCTCTCTCTCTCTCTCTCTCTCTCTCTCTCTCTCTCTCTCTCTCTAATATGGTAATAGCTCCATCCACCTTGTCCATCCACCATGCTTAAACCAATCAGTGTAGCCACCCATTTCAGATCTACACAGGTGACTAGGGGATACAGAGTATGGGATAAGGGTGGATTTGGAATTGGGCTATTTGGTGGCAGGTCATTTCTCTCTGTCACCTATGTGCTGTCGCTCTTAGCCATAGCTGCCACTCTAGGTGAGGGTCAAACTATTGAAACTGAACTGATTCCCACTAATATCAAGGGCAAACCCAAGATTACCTGCTGGTCTGCAATGGAGAGAGTCCGTTTTGCCATCCATGAGGCTATAGCATTTAGATAATTATAGCATGAAGTATGTATGTACCAGGTTATATAGAGTTATGGAGGTTGAAACAGGAGTGAGTAGCTTCAACTAGGGAGTGGATATCTATTGGCTTGGGATCTACGCTTGTAATTCTAAACATGTATGCAGCCTAAATCATGCATTTGAATCAATGGAATATTTCTGTGAGCCATTCATGTCTATTAGGATAAGACCTGGTTTTAACAATCAGCGCAAGCAAGCTGTTGATTTAGACACCACCCCCTCCTTTTCACAAGCATACACACACACACACACACACACACACACACACACACACACACACACACACACACACACACACACACACACACACACACACACACACACACACACACACACACACACACACACACACACACACACACACACACCAGCTGGACAGCGCCTGCAGATAGACTCACAGTATATTTATCATCTATCCTGACAGTTAATTACAGTATAAGTCTCTAGCTTTTACTCAATTCCCTGGTTCAATAAGAGCAATGGAAAATGTAATGTCTCCTATTTCGCTACGTGTTAGAGCTGAGTGAGTTGTAGGCTACACATTATACAATAAAAGTAGGTGTATGTTTCGAAATATTTTTTTTTAAAGATGGATAAATTATGACTTTGGATTCATTTCTTATATTCCATAATATGTTAACTCTTAGCAGGGTTGTTTACCAAAGTGGTTGAGATAAACTTTGCATTCTTCCTACAAGGACTTTCACATAGATATCCTATTAAATTAGTATTCCAATTCTTAATTCTATGAACTTTCATTCGATTCCTGATTTGTCATCAACGTGCGTCAGTCTATAAGAGGCTGCCCTCCGGTGGTCAAATAAAGGCACTAACGCCCAATCACATTAGGATCTGCAGTTGTTTGAATTTTTTTTTATGCTAGCCTGTCACTCTTTTAAGACATCTCTTTGTTTTTATGGCTTCCAGTGAAAAGAGGACCCCTTGGGGCCAAACCCTGAAGTCAAAACAAGACATAGAAGAAATAGGGTTCATGTTAAGGTCAAAGGTGAGGGGCTATGGAGTCCTTACAGCTACTGTCTACCATCTGTGCTATCTCATCTCTCTTTCCTTCTCTATGAACCTCTGCCTCAGACGGTCAATGGCATCCATACCTGCAACATTCTCTCCTGCCCCACCAACTCATCTTCTCCTTCTCCATATCCATCTTTCAATATTCTAGTTGTTTCCCCCTCTTCGTTATATCATTTTTCTTCCTCCTGACTATGCTCCTCTCTCTCAGTGTTCTCGCTGTGTCGCTCAGCTGCTGCCGTTCCTCTGTAATCTCCTCCTCTCTTTGCCAACCCCAACCCCCACTCCCCACTCCCTCTTCTCCATCTCCCCTTCTTCTTTTCCATCTCCTCCTCTCTCCTCCCAACCGCTAACTCCCTCTTCTCCTCTCCCAACTTCCACTTCCCTCTTCTCCATCGCCACCTCCCTCTTCTACATCTCCCCTGCCATCTTCTCCAACATTACAGTCCTCTGTTCAGCCGTCTCCTCTCTCCTGTGTCTTTCTCTCTCAATGCAAGTTGATTGGTATTGATTGATTCTGGTTCAGAGCCACTTCAATGACTACTCAATAGAAGGAGTGACACGGTTGTCCTTACTTGAGTTTCTAATGTGCTCATTCCAGAATTTAAACCATTCAAGTCCAACTGCATTTACTATAATTCCATGCCATATTAATATTACACTTACAATGAGCGTCCATTCTATTTTGAGTGTGATAATTTTGTCTGTGTGAGTGTTTGTGTTTGTGTGTCTTTACCTCTATTTGTTTGTTGTGAGTGCTGGGGTTGCTTTGGGTCAGTTGGCTTGGGACACCTGGAGAGTTGTTAATCACCATCAGGGTTTCTGGAGGATCGTATTATACACAACAACGAAGCCTGGAATGTGTGCGTCAGAATGAAAACACTTCCCCCAGATTTAGCCTTGAGGCTGCCCTCTAGTGGTCAAATAAAGGCACTAACGCCCAATATCACATTAGGATCTGCAGTTATTCTTTTTTTATGCTAGCCTGTCACTTTTTTAAAACAGCTCTTTGTTTTTATGGCTTTTAAGGCTTATCCTATTAAATACTAATTTAATAGGATATCTTTGTGAAAGTCATTGTAGGTAGAATGCAAAACAGCCCTGCAAGAGTTAACATATTATGGAATATAAGACATGATTCCAAAGTCATAATTTATCAACCTTTTTTTATCAACCTAAACATACACTTACTGTTATTGTATAATCTGTAGCCTACAACTCACTCAGCTGCATTCCAGAATACCGTTTCACTCTTCTGCGCTCTCCCCAAACTGGGCTACAACTACTCAGTACATATTTCAGCTTTTTGACATATTGTATGCTCGGAAATCCTTTCCACTTGGACTTATCAAAGTGAAGAGTCAGGCAACCAACTAAACGGAAGCCTAAACCAACAGGTAAAGGAATAGTGAACCTCAAACTCTGTTGTAGTGACAGGTTTGTCTTCCTTCTGTCTGATGTAAATCAGAATGTAGGAGCTTTTACTGCTGGCTAACACTGCATGGAGACCGGGAAGACATTCACAAGAGCAATGTTGACTTCTTCTCAAAAAGGGTTGGAGTCAACTCTATTAAACCCAGACCTGGGTATACATTTGAATACGTCATTGAAAATAATATAAATAATGACAACATTTCACAAATGACAGCTGTGCTAATTTGCTTATTTGTCTGAGTTGAAATTAAACACAAATCTTGTTTTCAAATGGTGACTAAAACATTGTCAATCTCAAAGAGTTGGGCCTATATAGGAAAAGGTTTTTAATTTACATAAAATGGCATTTAGAAAAATCTAACATACATACGTTAGCTGCTGTATCAAATGGGTGTAATGAAATTAATAAGCTACTGTATCTGTTTGCAAACAGGTTTCGTATTTTTACGATGGCAAATTACAGTTCATGTGTTTGTGTTGAAGGGGGTGTGTGAATCCGCCTCAGGTTGTTGTCAGTCTATGGTTAAAACTCAGTGCCTACTTATACAGTACTCTTCTTTGTCTGCGAAGGTAAACTATGATGCATATAAATAATACTGGTCTATATTGGTCTATCTGTTAAAACTTCTAATATTCATCTGTTTGCAGACGACCCTGCCATTGCCCCACCTGTAGACCAGGTGTTGTTAGAGCTGCAATCGGACTTTGTTGCCTTACAAAATGCCCTGGTTAGTTGAATACTTGTACTTATTGTGGGCAAGACTAAATACATGTTGTTCTCTAATTCTCAGAATAAAAAATATGAGCTGCCGCACACTCAGAAAAAATAGTTTGTGTGGAGGTGCTGACTAACAGCGAATAAACTTTTCTCTAATTCTCACAAAAATGTTTCTGATGGATTACATATCTATTAATTGACTGGTTCTTCCACCGATCGGGTTCCCGCCTATAAATATTTGGGCTTTGGATTGATATAATGTTTAAAAAATATACTATTTAAAAAGTGGGCTTATTTTTTATTAATAGATCTTGCCTCTCCCTAAACAGCAGGAAGCAGATTGTATAGTCAACTTTCCTGACAGTTCTTGACTATGGTGACACAATTTACCAGAATGCAGTAGCCACAACTCTTAAATCTTTGGATGCCGTCTACCATAGTGCACTTTGCTTTATCACTGGTGACAGTTTTAATACTCATCACTGCTTACTGTATCAAAAGGTTGCCTGGTCCACATTAAATAACCCTAGATCACTTCACTATTCCCTTTTTGTTTATAAACTCTACTACACAAGTTTCCGACTTACCTAACTTTGTTGTTGAAGTATAAAAACATGAGTTACCAAATTCGTTCACAGGGTTGGTTAACTCTTGAGATTACTCTGAGGTTTTGTTTTACATTGTATTGGCTTTTGTATTGTTGTGATCAGGGCCCCCTTGTGAATAAGACCATGGTCTCAATAGGGTTCCTCTGAATAAATAAAGAATCATAACAAAAAATCACCTACTACAACTACCTCTGCAATGTCACTCAATTAGCGGGAGAACACTAGCCTTCTCCCATTTTTTATTTCAGAGTCCCATCTATTTAATTTGGTGTACAGGTATTCAACTTATATATATATATATATTTTTGCATCTGACAACGTTTGCACTCTCAAATTTACATTTTACATCTTTACATACATATAGCTTGTCACGATCGTCTAATGAATTAACGGACCAAGGCGCAGCGTACGTAGAGTTCCACATGTTTATTCAGATGAAACTCGCAAAAACAATAAACAGCAAACGAAACATGCAGCAAATGCATTGATCACAGGCAAATAAACAAAAACAAGATCCCACAAAAACCAGCGGGGAAATGGCTGCCTAAATATGATCCCCAATCAGAGACAACGAGAAACAGCTGCCTCTGATTGGGAACCATACCAGGCCAACATAGAAATACTTAACCTAGATAGGAACACCCCCCTAGTCACACCCCGACCTAACCAAAAGAGAGAATAACAAGGCTCTCTATGGTCAGGGCTCAGACCCATTCATTCAGGCTGGGGCAGGACTTTTGTGTCGAGGCCCAGAGATGGAGCGCTCATGCGGGCACTCCGCAGCCAGAGGAGGCCATGGGCGCACTGAGGGAGGAGCTACACAATCGGCATCAGAAGGGGCGTGGAGCTAGACGTGTCATTGACAGAAACGAAGAAAGCATTGCAGAATTACAGTCTAGTGGATGCCGCATGCCGTATGTTAATGAAGATCCCAATGGGAATTGAACCATTTCCCTTGTCTCGACAAATTAACCCCTCTTATGTAGAAACTCTAACCTGTCCAATTGTATTAGATCAGAGATTACTAGCCTACACTCTTAGAAAAAAGGGTTCCAAAAGGGTACTTCGGCTGTCCCCATAGGAGACCCCTTTTTGGTTTCAGGTAGAACCCTTTTGCCGAAGAACCCTTTTAGGCTCTAGATAGCACCTTTTTTTCTAACAGTATATGTAGCAATCAGACTATAATCCATTCAATGTGTTCAATGACATGCTTTGTTCGAAGATGGTTGCGTCATGTTCTTTAGAACTTGTTTGGGGGTTATTCTGTATATCTGACACTATAAACCCAGAGGCAGTACATTGTATAACTCGGCAGCCTGGGGGTTAACTGTATCCTGTCGTAGCAGGTGAGCAATGAAGAGGAGTTATTGAACTTGAGAGGACACCTGAAGAATCACCTGTGATGTCTACCCAGAGATGGAAACTTGCCTTTGGCTTCCTGTGTTAATATTAGAACCGCTGCCTTTCCCTACGCTTCCTTATGGGCCGGTTTCCCAGACAGATTAAGCCTAGTCCTGGACTAAAACGTTTTTTCAACTGACATTTTCCATTGAGCATGCTTTTTAGTGCAGGACTTAATCTGTGTCTGGGAAACTGGCCCTTATGAGATTTTTGGATGCTCATCCTCCAGTGAATCTCATCCTCCAGTTTTATTCCGCCCCCATATGGCTGCGAACCTCATTACCAGACTAGTATCAGATGAGATCCTATTACGTTATCATAATAATTCTCAGTGTTATTTTGAGCCTCATAGTGTGGAAATATCATAAAACAACCAGGGAAATCTTGTTTTTAACTGCACTGCCCTTTAACAATCACGTTTACATGAAATTGTCGATGTTTGACAGAGAAATATAAATGACATCTTGTCCCTTCCCTCCAGGAGAGGTGTCAGGTGCTGGAGGAGCTGAACAAGAAGTAACCTGCAGCAATTCATCCTGCAGACGGGTGTTCCCCCCTACCCCCTCTTACTCTGACAACCCCCTCCCGACCAGACACATCCCCACCTCCATCGCCACGCGTTACCTCTGCATAGCAAGACTACTGGAGGACGACCGGACTGACACCGTGACTGTATGCTAGACGGTATGCTAATATGTTTCGTTGGTGTCACGCAAAACTGTTTGACACATTTATTCCTGTCTAACCTATTCCCAATGGGTTTAGCCGGAAGAGGTCCCAGGACTCTGAGGGAGGAGCTACACAGCTGGCTGCAGCACAAAGCAGAGCCGGACATGTCACTTGCTGACTCAGCGAAAAACCTCATGGGAGCATCTGGGTGACTCTCCAATTGCACTCTGTGTTTGTGTGTGTGCGCGTGTGTGTGTGTGTGGACATGTTTTACTATACTTGTGAGTACCAAAGTCTTCGCAAGAATAGTAAACCAACAAAAATCAGAAGAGAAAAAAAGGTCCTCACTTGTATAAAGGGCTATTTTAGGTTTAGGGTTAAAATCAGGGCTAGGGTTAGGGGTTAGTGGATGGGTTTAGGGTTAGGTTTAGGGGTTCAGGTTAGGGTTAAGGTTAGTGTTGAGGTAAGGGTTAGGGTTAGGGGAAATAGGATTTTGAATGGGAAGCAATTGTTAGTTCCCAAAAAGTCCTCAACGGTATAGAAAGACATGTTGTGTGTGTGTGTAATCTACAGCCAGAGGATTTCTTGACTTTTAAACACACTAAATGCAACATTCTAGTATTACTGTATCTATAACTTTAAAATAGTTGATGAAATATTCATTTTCTAAAGATGTTCTCCCTTTGCAATAAAAATGACTTAATGTATCTCAGTTTATTTTTTATATATTTTTTTTACCGGACATGAATTGATTGACACAGTGCAACATTTCATGAAGGCCTAAACTCTTAGAAAACAATGTGCTCCTATGGGGACATCCCTAATACCCTGACCAACACAGGACATTAGGGATGTGACTATCCCAAAAAAAGTCCACAGCTGTTTACTGATCATCAAGTCATGCGGGTAACTTCCCCCTTCCATCACCAAAGCACCGTGGTGAAGTTAGCTTGATGTTCGATGTTGACTTTGGCATTTCATAATGTTCATAACTCATGAACACTTAGTGGTGGAAAAAGTACTAAAATGGTCATACTTGAGTAAAAGTAAAGATACCTTCATAGAAAAAAAGTTGGTCACCCAGCAAAATACTACTTGAGTAAAAGTCTAAATGTACTTAAGTACTGTGGTGGAAAAAGTACCAAATAGTTATACTTGAGTAAAAGTACAAAGTAAAAGTAAATGCTATACATCAAAATATTTCTGGGGGCTTGTCCGGGATCGGCACCACCTGTTGGTTGGGTTGATTTAGTGATCTATGACAACTGGGGTCAAGCAGAAGCTGAGGCGGTGTTCCAGGACATCAGAGCGAGAGCGGAGGCTATGAATCAGACATCTGGGACTGAGTACCTGCGTGAGGGATAGAGGTTGCTATGTCAACAACAGGAGGAAGAGCCTGGTGTGGGACATCAGGAAGTCCTGCTCGTTCTGTCGGCTGAGGAACTCTTGAAGGTCGAGTACTAGACAAACATCCATCAGAGTATGATGTGTGTAATGAGGGTTGTTTTGATTTTATCAATGCTTTTATGTATAGTAAGCCTTTGCTTGAGTCTGAGGATATGGGGATGGTTGAATTGTTAGTTTTGAAAGATTCCATTGATGCTCTTATCCAGGCCCGTAGTGTAACTGTTACTCATCCGGCTAGCACTGAGGTTACTGTCAAGTCACACAACACACTGGCTAAATCCTGGCTAAATTTCCCAATCTGGCCCTCAAACCATCACGGTCACCTAATAATCCCCAGTTTACAATTGGCTCATTCATCCCCCTCCTCTCCCCTGTAACTATTCCCCAGGTCGTTGCTGCAAATGAGAACGTGTTCTCAGTCAACTTACCTGGTAAAATAACGGATAAATAAAAAATAAATAAAAAAACTCTCCATCCACTGATGTTACTGTCAAGTCACACAACACACTCTCCATCCACTGACCCTCTCCATCCGCTAATGTAACCACAGCAAATGTAGCCCATGACATACCACACACAGAGTACCAGAGGTTACTGTTACGGAGTCTAGTTGATAGGTAATCGACTAGTTGGACTGTTCCCCAGACTCCACGCGTAGGGACTTGTACAATGCTTAACAAGGCTATTGAACTTAACATTGGTGTCTGTCTTTATTCCTTAATCCGACATATCATACAGAAACATGGTATCAGAAGTGGCTCGGAAAACACACGTTTGTTATTTTTGTAGCTAAGTACAGTATAGGCGCAGTTACGTTCCATATGCGAACACAAGCCGTTTCCTACTCACAACACTGATCAACTCGTTGTTAGCTGGCTAGCTAGCCTCACTACCTACCTCCATGACTGAAGGCAAAGAAATCTCCTATTCCATTGCTATGGCAGCGAACATTCCGCCACCAAATCACATGGTTCTCACAGGGGACTGGAATACTAATTGGGACAACTTCAGGGATGAATTCGAGGACTATGCGCTGGCGACCGGTCTACATGAGAAACCCAACGAGGTACAAGCGGCAACTCTGAGGAGTTTAATGGGCAGTGAATGCAGGCATATCTACCGGCACAATCTCACCCTCACGGCACGACAACAGTGTGATGCAAAGGCTATATTGGATGCATTGGAGAATTACTTCAAACCCGCCAGAAACGTCATTTACGAGCGGTTCGTTTTCGGAAGCTGCAAACAGGAAGAGGGTGAGTCAGTACACAACTTTGTAACCCGTTTGAGAGAGAAATCCGCCACTTGTGAATACGGGGGATTGAAAGATGAACTGATTCGTGACAAAATAGTACTGGGAATTGCAAATGAGAATACGCGCCGGCGTCTACTGAGAGAGAGAGGCTTAACATTAGTAACTGCCATCGAAATGTGCCGCACTGCTGAAGTCACTGACATGAGAATGAGAGCAATGGAAACGGAAACCCCACGCTCTGACGTTGATACTGTTCACGCTGTTGCTAGGCAGACATTCAGACAAAACCAATCGAGGCAGAGTAATTCACCACGAACGGTGAACACAGAGAGCCCCGTAGCATGTAAATACTGTGGGAATACACACACACGTGGCAAAGAGCACTGCCCTGCCTACGGAAAACCATGCAGAGCTTGTGGAACTAATAATCACTTTGCAAAAGTGTGTCTCAAAAGCAAAAGAAGGGTGAGTGAGGGCAAGATTCACTGTGTTGATGATGTTACTCAATGTTCAGAGCTGAACAGTGAAAGTGACATTTACATGCATGAATCCATTGGGGCTGTACACTCAAGAGGGAAGAAATGGTTTGTGACACTACGATTACACAACAAGCAACAACAATGTCAACTGGATTCGGGTGCTACATGCAACGTAATGAGCTACAAAGACAAAATCAATCTGGCACCTGACACACATCTATTGCCCAGCGATACTAGACTAAAGCTGTACTCAGGAGAACTAATGAGCTCTATGGGCACCTTTGAGACCGAATGTGTTATTCGGGGACGCAAACACAAGCTGGAGTTTGAGATTGTGAAAACCAGTCAAAATCCTCTCCTCTCAGGCTCTACATGCGAACGCCTGGGACTGATGCAGTTCACTGTACCAAATGACCTGCACATTGTGGATCATGTCCAGCATGGACCCCTGTCCAAAGAACAACTACTCAGCAGATATGACGATGTATTCAACATGCCCGTTGAATCAGTGCCTGGGGAGGTACACTTTGAAGTGGATGAGAGCATTACTCCAGTCCAGTGTGCTCCTCGCAATGTGCCCATTGCAATGAAAGTGGCTGTGAAGGCCCAGCTGGACAAGTATGAGGCCGATGGCCACATGACATCTGTGACTGAACCAACTGACTGGATCAGCAATATGGTCATAGTGAAAAAACCAGAGAAGCTGAGGGTCTGCATCGACCCAAAGCATCTGAACCAAGCACTGAAACGATCCCACTACATCATGCCGACACTAGAGGATGTCCTCTATAAGCTTCCCAAGGCCAGGATTTTCACCTTGGTGGATGCCCGAGATGCATTCCTTCAATGCAAGCTGGACGAAGAAAGCAGCTTCATGACTACCTTCTGGACCCCCTGGGGTCGGAAACGCTGGCTCAAGCTCCCGTTTGGTGTCTCAGTGGCGCCTGAGGTATACCAATGCAAGCAGCACGAGTTACTGGCTGGGCTCAAGGGCATTGAACCCATCGCCGATGATATCCTGATCGTAGGCTGTGGTGAAACAGACGAAGAAGCAGAACGCGACCACGATGTGAAGCTCCTGGCACTGATGGAGCGCTGCCGATCAGTTAAGCTTCGTCTTGGCCTGAAGAAGCTGCAGTTCAAGGTGAAAGACGTCCACTTCCATGGCCACATTCTCTCGGCAAAAGGCCTGAAGCCGGACCCAGACAAGGTCCAAGCGATCCTCGACATGCCAAACCCGTCGGATGCAAAAGGAGTACAGCGTCTCATCGGCTTTGCAAACTATCTTGCAAAGTTCATGCCACACCTATCAGCAGTCTGTGAGCCTCTGCGCCGGTTGCTGGACAAAGACACACCATGGCACTGGCTACCCAAGCACGAGGCCGCAGTGCAGGAGATGAAATCTCTGGCTTCATCCATGCCAGTGTTGCGCTACTACGACGTCACGAAGCCTGTCACAATCCAGAGCGACTCTAGCCAAAGGGGACTTGGATGCTGCCTTATGCAGGAAGGCCAGCCCGTTGCGTTTGCCTCGAGAGCGCTCACCCCCACCGAACAAAACTATGCACAAATTGAGAAAGAGTGCCTCAGCATCGTCTTCTCCTGCCAGCGATTCCATCACTACTTATATGGTCGAGAGCTGGTCACCGCTGAAACTGACCACAAACCACTCATTGCCATATTCAGTAAACCTCTCCTCAACGCGCCCAAGAGGCTTCAAAGTATGCTCCTGACTCTGCAAAACTACAGCCTGAAGGTCATTTACAAGCCAGGACCTGAGATGTACATCAGCGACACACTGAGCAGGGCAACAGCACAATGTACAGGTAGAGGCACTGCCTATCAGCGGCAGGCCATCTGTTCGCTACAGCAGGAACAACAAGATGTTCAACAGATCAATCAGGCAGACTACTTAAACGTCACAGATCACCGCCTAGCCCAGATCAGGCAACATACTGACAAGGACGAACACCTACAGTCACTGAAGTCCATGGCTCTCGCAGGTTGGCCATATCTGAAAGAGGAGACACCTTTCACAGTGAGAGAATACTGGACCTTTCGAGATGAGATCAGTGTGCAAAATGGCGTCTTGTTCAGAGGTCAGAAGGTCATTATTCCCAAATCACTACGTCCAGAGATGCTTACCCGCATACACTCCAGTCACGTTGGAGGTGACGCATGCTACCGTCAGGCTCGTGAAACATTATACTGGCCAAACATGCAAGCAGAAATTAAAGACTTTGTCAGCAACTGTACCACATGCAACGAGTACGCTCATGAACAGCAAAAGGAAACCATGATGTCACACGAACTGCCCACAAGGGCCTGGCAAATCATCAGCATGGACTTATTCAGCCACAGACAAAAGGACTATCTTCTCCTCGTTGATCATTACTCTGACTTTTGGGAAATTGAACTGCTCCCTGACTTGTCTGCAGAGACGGTCATAAAGCGCTGCAAGGCGCAGTTTGCAAGGCAAGGTCAGCCTGACAAGGTAATCACGGACAATGGCCCACAATTCACTGCACAGTTCAAGCGTTTCGCCTCAGAATGGGAGTTTGACCACGTGACCTCCTCTCCAAGACACCCAAAAGCAAATGGCAAGGCAGAATCAGCTGTCAAGATTGCAAAAAACCTGTTAAGCAGGGCCTTGCGCGACAGCAACGACCCATGGAAAGCGATCTTACAGTGGAGGAACACACCCACCGAAAACATGGACAGCAGCCCAGCACAACGCCTTCTGTCCAGACGTCTGAAGACTACTATCCCCGTAGCTAACAAGCTACTTGAGCCCTGCGTCATGGTTGGCGTCACGGACAAACTGCGTCACAGAAAGCAGCTCGCTAAGTGCTTCTACGACCGGACTGCTCGAGACCTACCAGAGCTGGAGGTGGGTGAAACTATAAGGATGAAACCGCTGCCGGGAGACCACACAGGACTTTGGAGGCTGGGCACATGCCTACAGAGAGTTGCACCACGTTCTTACCTGGTGGATGTTGGTGGCTCCCTCTATCGTCGCAATCGGGTGGATCTGCGCATAGCAGAGCAGACAAACCAGAACATGCCATACACTCACCTAGATGAGCTGGATCACAGTCCAGGCCTAAGGGTAAGGGGTGCAGAATTGAGACATGAGCCAACTGAAGGTGAAGCTTCTACCCCACCAAACTCTCCAGCTCGTGGCCCTAATCCTACCCCTGTCAGAGCCAATACTTACTCACGGGTGGGTCGGCTGTGCAAGCCACCGGACAGGCTTACTCTGTAAGCAAGAGACTTAACTTGTTGTCTGTTAATTAAAAAAATATTAAAAAATGTAAAAAAAATATTAAAAAAGGAAGATGACAGCTGAAGTAAAAAGAAAATGTCATGCTTTTCAATTGTTATGACTTGACTGTTAAGAACTCAATGTTATGCCGTTATGTTTGCACTTTCTATTGAAAAGGATGATGTTACGGAGTCTAGTTGATAGGTAATCGACTAGTTGGACTGTTCCCCAGACTCCACGCGTAGGGACTTGTACAATGCTTAACAAGGCTATTGAACTTAACATTGGTGTCTGTCTTTATTCCTTAATCCGACATATCATACAGAAACAGTTACTCACGGGCCATGAGGAGCTAGGTAAGAAACTCCTCCAACGTAAACACATTCCTACACTACAGCCTGTTTGAGACCCGGCACACAGCGCCACACAGTAATCCACCACACAGAAGCAGTCATTGTGGATCTGTACCACACCAGACACATGAGAAAGTGGTCTCCCTAAGAGATCTCTCTTGCCTCTGCCGCAGATAATTCAAAAATATGGAAGACCCTGGTAAAGATCCCAATGCTTAGGAAAAGGTCCCCGAACGTAAAAGTAAAAATACCACCATACAACATCTGCACAGGTCGAAGCTCTAACGAGCATAATAGACTCCCTGAAACAGCCAGTACAGCCAGAGCACCCATGCCAGTGGGTGAGGGGTATCAAACGAGGGGTACCAAACTGTAACCCTGGCTTCTTCTCTGACGAGGAAAGACACAGGGCATTAGGCTGTCTTAAGAAACTCAAACATTCGGGAAACGTGAGCCGGTCAAGGACGACTAGTGACCGCGCCGCGGTAACAGTCCCAAGCTGAAGGTTTACAAGGGGCCGAGGCGCAGATAGCGCACCTCACTACACGTATCCACAATAGCAGCCAGTGTCAAGAAGAGAGGCAGGCCAAGGAATAAACTACTTCACACTCAACAAGTCAACCAGCTGTGAAGAATGATAAAATAGTCCAGCTCATAGGGAAGAAGTGCCTGATTCAATGTTAAATGAATGGACTTGCAGCCAGTGCCTTACTCGATAAAGGGGCTCACGTTAGCATTATAGACCGTGCCTGGAAGGACAGACACCTACCTGGGAATGACATCAGGCCACTCATTGAACTGCATCCATAATGGGTCAGTGGTCAAACAACCTCCACTCATCACTGTCAAACGCTCCCTGAAATACTTCAGCGAGCAGGGCTTTCTAATCGACCTGGCCGGGGTGTCCTGGAAGGATATTGATCTCATCCCGACAGTAGAGGATGCCTGGTTATTTTTTTTAAATGCCATCCTCACCATCTTAAATAAGCATGCCCCATTCAAGAAATTTAGAACCAGGAACAGATATAGCCCTTGGTTCTCTCCAGACCTGACTGCCCTTAACCAACACAAAAACATCCTATGGCGTTCTGCATTAGCATCGAACAGCCCCCATGATATGCAACTTTTCAGGGAAGCTAGAAACCAATATACACAGGCAGTTAGAAAAGCCAAGGCTAGCTTTTTCAAGCAGAAATTAGCTTCCTGCAACACAAACTCAAAAAAGTTCTGGGACACTGTAAAGTCCATGGAGAATAAGAACATCTCCTCCCAGCTGCCCACTGCACTGAAGATAGGAAACACTGTCACCACTGATAAATCCACTATAATTGAGAATTTCAATAAGCATTTTTCTACGGCTGGCCATGCTTTCCACCTGGCTACCCCTACCCCGGTCAAATGCACTGCACCCCCCACAGCTACTCGTCCAAGCCTTCCCCATTTCTCCTTTTCCCAAATCCAGTCAGCTGATGTTCTGAAAGAGCTGCAAAATCTGGACCCCTACAAATCAGCCGGGCTAGATAATCTGGACCCTTTCTTTCTAAAATTATCTGCTGAAAAGCAGCTGCGGCCATCCCCCTCTTCAAAGGGGGGGACACTCTAGACCCAAACTGCTACAGACCTATATCTATCCTACCCTGCCTTTCTAAGGTCTTCGAAAGCCAAGTCAACAAACAGATTACCGACCATTTCGAATCCCACCATACCTTCTCCGCTATGCAATCTGGTTTCAGAGCTGGTCATGGGTGCACCTCAGCCATGCTCAAAGTCCTAAACGACATCTTAAGAAACAATACTGTGCAGCCTTATTCATTGACCTGGCCAAGGCTTTCGACTCTGTCAATCACCACATCCTCATCGGCAGACTCAACAGCCTTGGTTTCTCAAATGATTGCCTCGCTTGGTTCACCAACTACTTCTCTGATAGAGTTCAGTGTGTCAAATCGGAGGGTCTGTTGTCCGGGCCTCTGGCAGTCTCTATGGGGGTGCCACAGGGTTCAATTCTTGGACCGACTCTCTTCTCTGTATACATCAATGATGTCGCTCTTGCTGCTGGTGAGTCTCTGATCCACCTCTACGCAGACATCACCATTCTGTATACTTCTGGCCCTTCTTTGGACACTGTGTTAACAACCCTCCAGGCGAGCTTCAATGCCATACAACTCTCCTCCCGTGGCCTCCAATTGCTCTTAAATACGAGTAAAACTAAATGCATGCACTTCAACCGATCGCTGCCAACACCTGCCCGCCTGTCCAACATCACTACTCTGGATGGCTCTGACTTAGAATATGTGGACAACTACAAATACCTAGGTGTCTGGTTAGACTGTAAACTCTCCTTCCAGACTCACATCAAACATCTCCAATCCAAAGTTAAATCTAGAATTGGCTTCCTATTCCGCAACAAAGCATCCTTCACTCATGCTGCCAAACATACCCTTGTAAAACTGACCACCCTACCAATCCTCGACTTCGGTGATGTCATTTACAAAATAGCCTCCAATACCCTACTCAATAAATTGGATGCATTCTATCACAGTGCCATCCGTTTTGTCACCAAAGCCCCATATACTACCCACCACTGCGACCTGTACGCTCTCGTTGGCTGGCCCTCGCTTCATACTCGTCGCTAAACCCACTGGCTCCAGGTCATCTACAAGACCCTGCAAGGTAAAGTCCCCCCTTATCTCAGCTCGCTGGTCACCATAGCAGCACCCACCAGTAGCACGCGCTCCAGCAGGTATATCTCTCTGGTCACCCCCAAAACCAATTCTTCCTTTGGCCGCCTCTCCTTCCAGTTCTCTGCTGCCAATGACTGGAACGAACTACAAAAATCCCTGAAACTGGAAACACTTGTCTCCCTCACTAGCTTTAAGCACCAGCTGTCAGAGCAGCTCACATATTACTGCACCTGTACATAGGCCATCTATAATTTATCCCAAACAACTACCTCTTTCCCTACTGTATTTATTTATTTATTTTCATTTAATTGCATTCATTTAATGCACCCCATTATTTCCATCTCTACTTTGCACATTCTTCCACTGCAAATCTACCATTCCAATGTTTTACTTGCTATATTGTATTTACTTTGCCACCATGGCCTTTTTTTGCCTTCACCTCCCTTATCTCACCTCACTTGCTCACATTGTATATAGACTTATTTTTCTACTGTATTATTGACTGTATGTTTGTTTTACTCCATGTGTTACTGTGTTGTTGTATGTGTCGAACTGCTTTGCTTTATCTTGGCCAGATCGCAATTGTAAATTAGAACTTGTTCTCAACTTGCCTACCTGGTTAAATAAAGGTGAAATAAATACAAATAAATACAATAAATAAATGGGAGTGGAGGGAAGGCTTGATGTGTATGCCTTGAATGGAGACATCATACCATTTGATGGTTGCGTCGAAATCACTGTAAACATACCTGGAAATGAGGACCCCAACCTATCCATCCAAGTGCCCTTTCTAGTGAGTCACATGGAGCTTGACAGGCCGTTGCTTGGATTCAATGGGATTGAACAACTGGTTAAAAGGACAACCTGGGCGAGTCATGCCGACCCTTGTCAACCTAATCAGTGGGACTATGGCAATTCAAGATGACAAAGCTAAGCAACCTGGACTCAGGGGTAGATGTAACATACTAAATGTAATTCCGGGACACTCCAATTAGTATGATACACTGCATATACAAAAGTATGTGAACACCCCTTCAAATGAGTGGATTCTGCTATTTCAGCCACTCTCGCTGCTGACAGGCGTATCAAATCGAGCAAGCAGCAATGCAATCTCCATAGACAAACATTGGTAGTAGAATGGCCTTACTGAAGAGCTCAGTGACTTTCAACGTGATGCCGTCATAGGATACCACCATTCCAACAAGTCAGTTCGTCGAATTTCTGCCCTGATAGAGCTGCCCTGGTCAACTGTAAGTGAGGTTATGTGAAATGGAAATGTGTTCGAGCAACAATGGCTCAGCTGCGAAATGGTAGGCCACACAATCTCACAGAACGAGACCGCTTAGTTCTGAAGCACGTAGTGCATAAAAATCATCTGTTCTCAGAAGCAACACTCACTACCGAGTCCCGAACTGCCTCTGGAAGCAACGTCAGCACAAGAAGTGTTCATTGGGAGCTTCATGAAATGGGTTTCCATGGCCAAGCAGCCACACACAAGCCTAAGATCACCATGCACAATGCCAAGCGTCGGCTGGAGTGGTGTAATACTTGCCGCCATTGGACTCTGGAGCAGTGGAAACGTGTTCTCTGGAGTGATGACTCATGCTTCCCCATCTGGCAGTCCGACGGACGAATCTGGGTTTGGCATAGTGCCAATGGACGACGGACGAACCTGCCCCAATGCATATTGCCAACTGTAAAGTTTGGCGGAGAAGGAATAATGGTCTGGGGTTGTTTTTCATGGTTCGGGCTAGGCCCCTTAGTTCCAGAGAAGGGAAATCTTAACGCTACAGCATGCAATGGCATTCTAGATAATTCTGTGCTTCCAAATTTGTGGCAACAGTTTGGGGAAGGCCCATTCCTGTTTCAGCATGACAATGTCCCCATCCAAAAAGCGAGGTCCATACAGAAATGGTTTGTCGAGATCGGTGTGGAAGAACTTGATTGGCCTGCACAGAGCCCTGACCACAACCCCATCGAACACCTTTGGGATGAAATGGAACGCCAACTGCGAGCCAGGCCTAATCGTTCAACATCAGTGCCAGACCTCACTAATGCTCTTGTGGCTGAATGGAAGCAAGTCCCCACAACAATGTTCCAACATCTAGTGGAAAGCCTTCCCATAAAAGTGAAGGCTGTTATAGCAGCAAAGGGGGGACTAACTCTATATTAATGCCCATGATTTTGGAATGAGATGTTATGACGAGCCGGTGTCAACATACTTTTGGTCATGTAGTGTATGTTACATTTCGTATGGTATGTATACTGAACAAAAATATAAACGCAACATGCAACAATTTCAAAGACTTTACTGAGTTACAGTTCATACGAGGAATTCAGTCAATTGATATGAATTAATTAGGCCCTAATCTATGGATTTAACATGACTGGGAATCCAGATATGCATCTGTTGGTCACAGATACCTAAAAAATGTTTTGCCTCACAATCTCTTCACAGTATTTTTGTGCATTCAAATTGCCAAATTGCAATTGTGTTTGTTGACCCTAGCTTATCACTGCCCATACCATAACCCCACCGCCACCATGGGGCACTCTGTTCACAACGCTGACATCAGCAAACCGCTCGCCCACATGACACTATAGACATGGTCTGAGGTTGTGAGGTCAGTTGGATGTACTGCCAAATTGCAGGTGGCTTATGGAAGAGAAATTAACATTAAATTCTCTGGCAACAGCTCTGGTGGACATTCCTGCAGTCAGCATACCAATTACATGCTCTCTGAAAACTTGAGACATAGTATGTGGCATTGTGTTGTGTGACAAAACTGCACATTTTAGAGTGACCTTTTATTGTTACCAGCACAATCTGTGTAATGATCATGCTGTTTAATAAGCTTCTTGATATGCCACACCTGTCAGGTGGATGGATTATCTTGACAAAGGAGAAATGCTCAATGGGATGTAAACAAATTTGTGCACACAATTTTTGAGAAATAAGCTTTTTGTGCGTATGGAACATTTCTGGGATCTTTTCTTTCAGCTCATGAAACATGGGACTAACACTTTACATGTTGTGTTTATATTTTTGTTCAGTGTATTAATTGCTGTATGTCTATCATCCGTTTTCTATTATTTGTTACGAATTACAATTCGTATGATATGTTACAATTTGCAATTCGTACAATGTGTTACGAATTTTGCAAAATGTAAGATATGTTACGAATTCCAATTTGTATGGCTAACGTTAGCTAGGTGGCTAGGTTGCTAATGCTAGCTAGGTGGCTAACATTAGCTAGAATAGGGGTTAGGGGTTAAGGTTATGGTTAGGTTAAAGGGTTAAGATTAGGGTTAGGGGGTTAGCTAACATGCTAAGTAGTTGCAAAGTAGCTAAAACGTAGTAAGTAGTTGCTAATTAATTAAAATGCTACTAATGTTATCACTGATGAGATTCGAACATGAAACCATTGGGTTAGTAGATGTTCGCATTATACGCCTACCCATCCACCCCTACCAGTAACCAGTATACATACCATACCAAACGTAAAATATCATACTAATATGAGTGTCCCGAAAGTATATTTACTATGTTACATGTTACATAATGTTACATAATTAACTGTGTGCAAACTGAGAGACTCATGATGCAGCATGGAGAGTCGGGCCAGTCATCCAACCTGGCCAAGTAGCTCAGATAGTGTTGAGTCCCACCCAACATGGACCTGTCTGATCCCCTCATGTTGTTTGAGCCAGATGAAAACAATGTGCAGCTAGAAACAACTGAATGTTGGGGAGGTTCTCCTTGAAATGAAAAAGCTAAAAGGTCCATATGTCGACATCCCTGTGGGGAACCATATGAAACACAACATAACCCTGCCACAAAGAGCAGCCATTAGTAGCCATTACTCAGCCAATCGACAAAGTCGTTGAAACAGTCCTACCTCATAAGCAGAAGCCCAGTGTGAAGGTACAGAGTGTCGCTGTGGCACCCACCTGTCGACGTCAGTCACCTGGACGAGACAACAAGATCACAATACCCAGTAATCACAAAGGAAAAAGATGTTTGTAGAAATGTTTGCTAATGTATGATACATTTACTGAAATATAACATTTACAGAAGTGTTAATACCATTTACTCAGTACTTTGTTGAAGCACTTTTGGCAGCGACTATATCCTTGAGTCTTCTTGGGTATGACACTACAAGCTTGGTACACCTGTATTTGGAGAGTTTCTCCCATTCTTCTCTGCAGATCCTCTCAAGCTCTGTCAGGTTGGATGGGGAGCGTTGCTGCACAGCTATTTTCAGGTCTCTCCAGAGATGTTCGATCGGGTTCAAGTCTGGGCTTTGGCTAGGCCACTCAAGGACATTCAGAGACTTGTCCTGAAGCCACTTGTGAGTTTTTTTGGCTGTGTGCTTAGGGTTGTTGTCCTGTTGGAAGGTGAACCTTCGCCCCAGTCTGCGTTCCTGAGTGCTCTGGAGCAGATTTTCATCAAGTATCTCTCTGTACTTTGCTCCATTCATCTTTCCCTCAATCCTGACTAGTCTCCCAGTCCCTGCCTCTGAAAAACATCCCCACAGCATGATGCTGCCCCCACCATGCAACCTGGATGCTGCCAGGTTTCCTCCAGGCGTGACACTTGGCATTCAGGCCATGAGTTCAATCTTGGTTTCATCAGACCCGAGAATCTTGTTTCTCATGGTCTGAGAGTCTTTAGGTGCCTTTTGGCAACTCCAAGCGGGCTGTCATGTGCCTTTTACTGAGGAGTGGCTTCTGTCTGCCCAGTTTACAATAAAGGCCTGATTGGTGAAATGCTGCAGAGATGGTTGTCCTTCTGGATGGTTCTCCCATCTCCACAGAGGAACTCTAGAGCTCTGTCAGAGTGACCATCAGGTTCTTGGTCACCTCCCTGACCAAGGCCCTTCTCCCCCGATTGCTCAGTTTGGCCGGGCGGCCAGCTCTAGGAAGAGTCTTGATGGTTCCAAACTTCTTCCATTTAAGAATGATTGAGGTAACTGTGTTCTTGGTGACCTTCAATGCTGCAGATGATTTTTGGTACCCTTCCCCAGATCTGTTCTTCAACACAATCCTATCACGGAGCTCTACGGACAGTTCCTTCGACCTCATAGCTGGGTTTTTGCTCTGACATGCACTGTCAACTTTTCAACCTTTTATATAGACAGTTGTGTGCCTTTCCAATTCTTGTCCAATCAATTGAATTTACCACAGGTAAATGGAAACAGGATGCACTTGAGCTCAACTCCGAGTCTCATAGCAAAGGGTCTGAATACTTATGTAAATAAGGTATTTGTTTTTTTAATGTTTAATACATTTGCAAAAATGTCTAAAAATCGTATTTCACTTTGTCATTACGGTTTATGGAAAATAAAAATACACTTGTAGTTGTAGGTGTTTATAAAACCTGTTGCACTGCTCCAGCAACACATTTTTTTCAACTAAGACACATCCCTGCGCAGTGAGCACCATCACAGTCATGCTGAATGTAAAAATGACTCAAGTGACAGGTAAACCAAAGAAATGTCAGAATCATGCATGAGTGTCCGGCCACACAGCTCTTTTAGTGAATCACATTCCAGATGTGTGTTGGAAGTGGCCAATAGCGTGAGAGGTTGTAAGACGTCTATTCTGTTTTTGGTATTCTCCAGTGGGAATGGTGAAAACATTGGTAGAGCAAGCGGCACCGAGAGAACTGACCAGTGTCCTGCCCTGGACTCTGAGAAATGCCTTATCTGTTTAAAACGTTGTTTTCTCTTCTAGACCTAGGACCAGGGGCATTACGCAACCCCAAAATCTGAGGGGGCACAAAGTACATGAGGATAGCTGGGAGGGGGTCCAGCTGGGAGCTAGGCCCCCCCGTCCGTAAATTGAGGAATTGTGCACTATTCAAACCTAAATAATGATGCTTAATTCTATGTCAAAAATATGTACCCTGAACAAAAATATGAACGCAACATGTAAAGTGTTGGTCTGCAGGGGCAGTATTGAGCAGCTTGGATGAAAGGTTCCCAGAGGTGGCCAGAGTAAACGGCCTGCTCCTCAGTCCCAGTTGCTAATATATGCATATTATTATTAGTATAGGATAGAAAACACTCTGACGTTTCTAAAACTGTTTGAATGATGTCTGTGAGTATAACAGAACTCATATGGCAGGCAAAAATCTGAGAAGAAATCCAAACAGTGCCATGTTGAAAGTCACTGAGCTCTTCAGTAAGGCCATTCTAATGCCAATGTTTGTCTATGGAGATTGCATGGCGGTGTGCTCGATTTTATACACCCGTCAGCAACGGGTGTAGCTGAAATAGCCAAATCCACTAATTTGAAGGGGTGTTCACATACTTTTGTATATATAGTGTACCTTCCTGTATGGTGTTGCCAGTGCCAGTAGATCAGCTCCAGGCCCCTCTCATCACAGATACTGGTCATGAAGGAGCCTGACTTCCTACCCAGCTCCTATCACAGAGAAAGAGAGGGAGAGAGAGAAAAGACTGTCACCATATGATCATGGAAGCCAACAGTAAACACACAGTTGAACATAGCCAATCAGAGATTATGATTCACAGCTAATTCACAAGGGACATGTCCCACCATGGCACTAACTGGTTGACATTACTAACCCAGGCCTAGGTCCATTGATGTGGGACACCTCGTTACAACATACAAGACACAAACAAACACAGCACTGATTACATTATCAATGGTGGTTATTTTGAAACGGGACTGGTGTCTGACCATCGCCTCCTTATCTGGTGATCTTTTATCATTATTGTGTCCCTATAAAATAGAGAAAATACGCCCTCAAATGCTAGCTACTTTGCTTGATCATTGAGCTGGGTCGTTACGGTAGCTATTCAGATTAAATAGTTGGATGGTGAAGTCGATGTGCTTGGTGTACATATCCTGGAAAAGTTGACTGATCGTGTAACTAAACTCAGCAAAATCTAGATAACTTCCCAGATCTTCATTGTAAAGGGTTTAAACACTGGTTCCCATGCTTGTTTAATGAATCATAAACAGTTAATGAACATGCACCTGTGGAACGGTCGTTAAGACACTAACAGCTTACAGATGGTAGGCAATTAAGGTCACAGTTAAGAAAACGTAGACAGCGCTACGGGGAGACATGACGGACAGCTGATCGTCCTCGCAGTGGCAGACCACGTGTAACAACACCTGCACAGGATCGGTACATCCGAACATCACACCTGCAGGACAGGTACAGGATGGCAACAACAACTGCCCGAGTTACACCAGGAACGCACAATCCCTCCATCAGTGCTCAGACTGTCTGCAATTGGCTGAGAGAGGCTGGACTGAGGGCTTGTAGACCTGTTGTAAGGCAAGTCCTCACCAGACATCACCGGCAACAACGTTGCCTATGGGCACAAACCCACTGTCACTGGACCAGACAGGACTGGCAAAAAGTGCTCTTCACTGACGAGTCGCAGTTTTGTCTCACCAGGGGTGATGATCGGATTCGTGTTTATTGTCGAAGGAATGAGCGTTACACCGAGGCCTGTACTCTGGAGCGGGATCGATTTTGAGGTGGAGATTCCGTCATGGTCTGGGACGGTGTGTCACAGCATCGTCAGACTGAGCTTGTTGTCATTGCAGGCAGTCTCAATGCTGTGCGTTAAAGGGAAGACATCCTCCTCCCTCATTTGGTACACTTCCTGCAGGCTTATCCTGACATGACCCTCCAGCATGACATTGCCACCAGCCATACTGCTCGTTCTGTGCCTGATTACAGACAGGAATGTCAGTGTTCTGTCATGGCCAGCGAAGAGCTCGGATCTCAATCCCATTGAGCATGTCTGGGACCTGTTGGATCGGAGGGTGAGGGCTAGGGCCATTCCACCCAGAAATGTCCGGGAACTTGCAGGTGCCTTGGTGGAAGAGTGGATAACATGTCACAGCAAGAACTGGAAAATCTGGTGCAGTCCATGAGGAGGAGATGCACTGCAGTACTTAATGCAGCTGGTGGCCACACCAGATACTGACTGTTACTTTTGATTTTGACCCCCCTTTTTTTAGGGATACAGTATTCAATTTCTGTTAGTCACATGTCTGTGGAACTTGTTCAGTTTATGTCTCAGTTGTTGAATCTTGTTATGTTCATACAAATATTTACACATGTTAAGTTTGCTGAAAATAAACACAGTTGACAGTGAGAGGACATTTCTTATTTTGCTGAGTTTATTAACTTTGATAGAAAACTTAGCTAAATAGAGTCTTGAAACCGTGGAGAGCGAAACACCTATCCATTTACGGGTAGATTACCCTGATAAAATCTCTAGTGATTTCACAGTTTACATAGTTATTCATGGTTCTACTGAATCCAGGAGAATCCTCTTTGAAATCATGCAAGAAAAAAATATTTAACTTTATTTGGAATGGCAAACCAGATAAAGTTAAACAATATTATTTATATAACAAACATGAGTTTGTAAAGTTAAATCTATTAAATATTAAGGCAATTAAACCTCCCTCTTAAAGTTTAACTTTACAAACTCTCCATTGTACTGAAATTGTACCCAAATCCAAACTGGTTTTCTAGCAAGCTACTAAGAGATGCTCATCCTGTTGAAGAGTGGGCTCTGCCTTTTTGCAGATTAAAACCTCACATGTTGGTTGGATTGACAATGGATCCTCCTTTTTAAATGAAGTCATTGGCTACAATTTAAATTTCATCCTCCAGAAAAGGCCAATCTAATATTAAAGGCAATTAATATGGATAATCTCCAATCTCCGATAGAGAAAAAAACAAGTGTCTCTTAGGAAAAATGTACAAGAAGAGTATAACATTTATGAAGGACGGTAGTTAAATAAAAAGTCATACAAGCAAATAATAACAGTGTATGGAGGTGTATGCGCAATACAAAATTATAACCTACTCATAAAAGACTAACATTCTGCCTTAAAATTGGAAGAGACAAGTACTTTAAGAAGAAATTAATCAATTAGTCTGTCTGCCACCCATTAAAAATCATAAATGACTTCAAATAATGAGTAGAAATTGAAAAATATATCATTTTTACTTAGTCAAAAGGTTTGATAGATTGCCTTATAAAATTCAAGTCAGTTGGGAACAGGTCTTTGATGTCCCAATACCTTGGCATCGGGACAATAAACTGATATATAAAACAACAATTGACACATCAATCCATTTGTTTCAATTTACATTTTTACGGTATATAAAATAATACACAAGGAAACAGAATCAATACAGCATCTTGTTCTGGTACTTTCCATCGGTGGCTCACTTTTGGAGTCAGGTCCAGGAGCGGTTGTTATGTCATAATATCAGAGTTCAGATGGACCTGCAAACCGTATTGCCAGGGGATCTGAAAAAACACGATCAGTCAATGGGAAATATCATTTTACTCTTGGGTAAAGTATTTATTTTTAGCTCAACATGGGTAGAAGTGTTACAAATAGGGAGGTTCAGGACTCTCATAAGACATCACAGTAAAATGGAGGGATGTCTTACAAAAAGAAAAAATGGCATTACACTGGGAATGATGGGTTAATCTATGGACATCGGCAGATAGGAGTTAAGACCAGAATGAATGGTGGATTGGCCGCTGTGGGTGAAAATCGAACACTTGCAGAAAGAGGAAATTAGGAATTAGGAACACCTTCCTAATACTGATTTGGACCCCCTTTTGCCCTCAGAAAAGCTTCAATTCGTCGGGGCACGGACTCTACAAGGTGTTGAAAGCGTTCCACAGGGATGCTGGCCCATGTTGACTCTAATGCTTCTCACAGTTGTATCAAGTTGGCTGAATGTCCTTTGGGTGGTGGACCATTCTTGATACAAGTGACATCAATAATGGATCATAGCTTTCACCTGGATTCCCCCGGTCAGTCTATGTCATGGAAAGAGCAGGTGTAACATATGTTTTGTACACTCAGTGTACAGTATGGATAATTGAAATACATGTACTGTATATGTGACCCAAATTAGAAGGTGGCACACACTACTGGTCAACATGAGCTACCAAAACGATTCTGAAGTGTGCCAGGCCTTGCAGTCCCAAGATAGGGGGTGTGGTTCGTCAGACAAGAAAATGTCCTTGCTGAAATCCCCCCCCCCCCTCTAATTTTCTTAATTTTGTCACTAGAGTCAAATACTTTCTGTGGCACACATCAGAGTCAAGTACTTTCTATAGAACAAACTTGACGTCAGGATAGGCAACCGAAATGAATAAACAATGTATGTGTGTTATATTAAACATAGAGGAGGGAGTCAAATGTAGGCAAGCAATAACCATTTCAGAACAACTACTTGTCGAATAAGACATGGGCGAGATGACGAATTTTGATTTATTTATAGACTAATACACTTGAAACAAATAGCCTAACCAAAAACTGCAGACATTACTAGTGCCTACCCCGCGATCAAACCGCCATAAAAAAAAAATTATGAAACGCAGCTTAACATGATCGTTGAAAGCTGCCTTGAAGGACACAAATAAAAAATGTTTTCGGCTACTAAGATCAGTGAAATGTAGGCTAAACTGCCAAACCGAGTGAAGAGCAGAAATCTCAACTAGCAAGCAAGTCGCAGCAATGAAGAATTGAGTGCGTGCGCGCTCACGCGAAGGGACGGATTCTGGCAGGGTGGAGATTTTCGGCACAACTCCACAATGTATTTAATAGGCAAAAATTGTTCACATAATTGTAATCCAAACGAAACCCTCATGTACAGTAAATCATGTAGCAGTCACTTACCAAACTCCTTTTTGGACGAGACTTCATAACCAAAATGATCCTATTTACACTGTGTAGTCAATTTGGAAACTATAGTAAATGTTTCTGTCTCATATCGATGCTTATAGGCCGTTTTCAAAAAGATAAATTGGTTTTCAAGGGCAGATTACCTTCGAGATCAAACTATATAGTTCTGCTAGGAAAACAAAATATTTTGTCCTAATGAGGAAAAATATTAAAAAGTAGTTACTAATGTGTTGTAAACAATTTTCTCTCATTGACATCAGCACATTTTCTCTTTTGCCAGCAGAGTTCCGTTGTTCTTGGGATCTCTTCTTGTCTGTGATGTATAAACTAGTGGTGCAACTAGAAAGGTTGCACAGCCTACTTCATCCGGAGAGACTGGCAGGACCTCACAAACTCAGACATGACATGTCAGCTACATTTATCTGACGTAATTGTCATTTATCTATTTGTCAATGTATAACTGTATTGTAATTACATTATCGCACTTATTTCAAATGATAATCATCTTGTTTCTCTACCAATACACTATTAAAATACTATTAGAACTGTTGAACTGCGTGCAGGAGGAAAAACAACTCTGCTGAAACGGACACACGTGACGGACCGAGTTGCCTTTCCCAAAACGTACAGTATGTTTGCATTGTTCAAGTAAGCGGGATTACCGACTGTGTACAATGAATACTTCCCATTCAAAGACTGTGTTTTTTAGATCCTGGGGTGAACAAATCAGAAGGACAAGAGAGAGTTGTTTTATCTTTCAGTGACGTCTCTAAGTTGACTATCTTACTATCAAAAACATGTTCTTATTTGCAACAAACTATTCACTCGTTACAGTTTGTGTTTAGGCTTGAGGTGTCATTTATAAGTAAAGGGAGCAACCATATATTTTGATGTTTCTCTCTCAATATTATGAAAATATTACTTCTCATATCCTACCACAGGGAGGCGCTCTTGCTCCATTCTGAAGAAGAAAAAATACTGACGTACAGCTAGCTACACAAAACTGTTCACTGCAGTACAGATATCCACTTTCTGATGCCTTACCCTAATACCAAATAAATAATTTCAAGCCTTTCACATGACATACTCCTGTTTTATTTGTAATGTATTTAATTAATTTATTCAATACTTTTTTTCCAGGTGTAGAATGTAATGGCTAACTTGATATGCAATTCATGAATTCAGAGTGCTGAACCTTTTGAGTGAGGATTGTACAATTCAAGAGTGTGACCCCAACCCTGGCTATAACGTTTTTATACTGAAGGAATTCTCTGTACAGTCTATCGTGGTGGAGGGGTGCACCTAACTGAAGTACAGTGCCTTCAGGTTTTGACTTTTTCCACATTTTGCTCTGTTACAGCCTGATTTTAAAATGGATTACATTTCGATTTTGTGTCACTGGCTTACACACAATATCCCATAATGTCAAAGTTGATTTTTTTTTATATATTTTTTTACAGATTTTAATAAAAAATGAAAAGCTGCAACGTCTTAAGTCAATAGGTGTTCAACCCTTTTGTTATTCCAAGTCTAAATTAGTTCAGGAGTAAAAATGTGCTTCACATGTTACATAATAAGTTGCATGGACTCACTCTGTGTGCAAGAATAGTGTTTAACATGATTTTTGAATGACTACATCATCTCTGTACCCCACACAATTATCTGTAAGGTCCCGCAGTCGAGCAGTGATTTTCAAACACTGATTCAACCACTAAGACCAGGGAGGTTTTCCAATGCATTGCAAAGAATGCCACCTATTCCAAAACATGCATCCTGTTTGCAATAAGGAACTAAAGTCAAGCTAAGTACAAGTACAATTCTAGAGGAAAAAGTATCCAATTGTCATACTTGAGTAAAAGTAAAGATACCTTAATAGAAAATTAATCAAATAAAAGTGAATGTCACCCAGTAAAATACTATTTGAGTAAATGTTTATAAGTATTTGGTTTTAAATAATATACTTAATTATCAAAAGTAAAAGTAGAAATAATTTCACATTCATTATATTCATTATTATATATTTTTTTTAATTTACAGATAGCCAGGGGCACACTCCAACACTAAGAAATCATTTACAAATGAATAATTTGTGTTTAGTGAGTCTGCCAGTTTCACGTGTGCCCCCTCTCCGGCCTCTAGGTTACCAGGCTGCTGATTATGGCGCACACCTGTCACCATCCTTACGTGCACCTGCGTGTCGTCAGACTCACCTGGACTCCATCACTTCCCTGATTACCTGCCCTATATGTCACTCCCTTTGGTTCCTTCCCAAGGCATCATTGTTTCTGTTTCTGGTCTGGGCGTTGTTCGTGTTTTTGTTTTGTATTATGTTCCATTTATTTGTTAAAACACTCACTCCCTGAACTTGCTTCCCAAATCTCAGCGCATGTCGTTACAGCCAGATAAGAGGCAGAAGGGATGACCAGGGATGTTCTCTTTATGTGTGTGAACTGGACCATTTTGCTGTCCTGCTAAGCATTGGAAATGTAACGAGTACTTTTGGGTGTCAAGGAAAATGTATGGAGTAAATGTACATTTTGGAATGTAGTGAAGTAAAAGTTGTCAAAAATTTAAATAGGAAAGTACAGTACAGATACCCCAAAATAACTACTTAAATTGTACTTTAAAGTATTTTTACTTAAGTACTTTACAACACTGCCTTTTTAGCAGGACAATAACTGAAAAACAAGGCCAAACATACACTGGTGTTGCTTACCAAGACCACATTGAATGTTCCTGAGTGGCCTAGTTACAGCTTTGACTTAAATTGGCTTGAAAATCTATGGCAAGACTTGAAAATGGCTGTCTAGCAACTGTGCAAAGCTGTCATCAAGGCAAAGGGTGTCTACTTTGAAGAATCTAACATATAAAATGTATCTTGATTAGTTTGGTTACTACATGATTCCATATGTTCTTTTATCATTTTGATGTCTTCACTACTGTTCTATAATGTAGTGAAGGCTTCTGGGTTTAGCAGGCATTGTTTAGCAGGCATTTTGTCAAGAAGCAGTGCGGCTTGGTTGGGTCGCGTTTCAGAGGACGCACGGCTCCCGACCTTCACCTCTCGCGAGTCCGTATGGGCGTTGCAGTGACGAGACAAGACTGTAACTACCAATTAGATACCATGAAAAATGGGTAAAAAAATATATATTTTTAAATATATCAATAAAAAAGTCTGCATTGGGCATTGTGAGTGTTTGTGTGCATAAGTGCCCACGTGTACATGTATATGTGTGAGAGAGAGGTGTGTCACGCCCTGACCATAGAGGGCCTTTTATTCTCTACGTTGGTTAGATCGGGGTGTGACTAGGGTGGGTCATCTAGGTAATTATATGTCTATGTTGGCCTGGTATGGTTCCCAATCAGAGGCAGCTGTTTATCGTTGTCTCTGATTGGGGATCATATTTTGGCAGCCATTTCCCCATTGTGCTTTGTGAGATCTTGACTATGGATAGTTGGCTGTTAGCACTATTGTTTAGTGTCATGGTTCGTTTGAGATTAATTGTTTTGTTTTGTTTTGCTGTGAGTTTCACTTCGTAATAAAAAGATGTGGAACACAGTTCACGCTGCGCTTTGGTCCACTTATTATAACGATCGTGACAGAAGATCCCACCAACTACAGACCAAGCAGCGTGCCCGGGAGGTAATGGCATGCTGGTCTTTGGAGGAGATTAGGGAGAGAACATCCTGGACTTGGGACGACATAATGGCAGGAGAGGAGAGCCTGCCATGGAAGCAGGCGGAAGCAGCAAAGGAGGGACAGCGACAATGTTGGGGAGGAAGGCCACAGAAACCCCAAGATTTTTTTTGGGGGGGGCACATGGAGCAGTCGGTGGAGCCGAGGAGTGAACCAGAGCCAGTCTGGGAGAAGAAGGAGAATTTGGAGGAGAGAGAAATGGGAGAGTTGTTGAGTTGGTGGAGGATGCACGGATTTGGACTAAAGGAACGTGTTGTCAGTTTGGTGCCCCCTGAGTCAGCTCACCGTACTCGTCCTGAGAAGTGTGTTAAAGTTCCGGAACAATTGATGCCGGCTATACACACCAGGTCTCCAATGCACCTTCACAATCAAGTACGTCCTGTGCCAGCTCCTCGCACTTGCCGTGAGAAGTGTGTTAAAGTCACGGTACCATTGATGCCGGCTATACGCACCAGGTCTCCAGTACGTCTCCACAGCCCTGTACGTCCTGTGCCTGCTCCTCGCACTCTCCCTCAAATGCGTGTCCCCAGTCCGGTACATTTACATTTACATTTAAGTCATTTAGCAGACGCTCTTATCCAGAGCGACTTACAAATTGGTGCATTCACCTTATGATATCCAGTGGAACAACCACTTTACAATAGTGCATCTAACTCTTTTAAGGGGGGGGGGGGTTAGAAGGATTACTTTATCCTATCCTAGGTATTCCTTAAAGAGGTGGGGTTTCAGGTGTCTCCGGAAGGTGGTGATTGACTCCGCTGACCTGGCGTCGTGAGGGAGTTTGTTCCACCATTGGGGTGCCAGAGCAGCGAACAGTTTTGACTGGGCTGAGCGGGAACTGTACTTCCTCAGAGGTAGGGAGGCGAGCAGGCCAGAGGTGGATGAACGCAGTGCCCTTGTTTGGGTGTAGGGCCTGATCAGAGCCTGAAGGTACGGAGGTGCCGTTCCCCTCACAGCTCCGTAGGCAAGCACCATGGTCTTGTAGCGGATGCGAGCTTCAACTGGAAGCCAGTGGAGAGAGCGGAGGAGCGGGGTGACGTGAGAGAACTTGGGAAAGTTGAACACCAGACGGGCTGCGGCGTTCTGGATGAGTTGTAGGGGTTTAATGGCACAGGCAGGGAGCCCAGCCAACAGCGAGTTGCAGTAATCCAGACGGGAGATGACAAGTGCCTGGATTAGGACCTGCGCCGCTTCCTGCGTGAGGCAGGGTCGTACTCTGCGAATGTTGTAGAGCATGAACCTACAGGAACGGGTCACCGCCTTGATGTTAGTTGAGAACGACAGGGTGTTGTCCAGGATCACGCCAAGGTTCTTAGCACTCTGGGAGGAGGACACAATGGAGTTGTCAACCGTGATGGCGAGATCATGGAACGGGCAGTCCTTCCCCGGGAGGAAGAGCAGCTCCGTCTTGCCGAGGTTCAGCTTGAGGTGGTGATCCGTCATCCACACTGATATGTCTGCCAGACATGCAGAGATGCGATTCACCACCTGGTTATCAGAGGGGGGAAAGGAGAAGATTAATTGTGTGTCGTCTGCATAGCAATGATAGGAGAGACCATGTGAGGATATGACAGAGCCAAGTGACTTGGTGTATAGCGAGAATAGGAGAGGGCCTAGAACAGAGCCCTGGGGGACACCAGTGGTGAGAGCACGTGGTGCGGAGACAGATTCTCGCCACGCCACCTGGTAGGAGCGACTTGTCAGGTAGGACGCAATCCAAGCGTGGGCCGCGCCGGAGATGCCCAGCTCGGAGAGGGTGGAGAGGAGGATCTGATGGTTCACAGTATCAAAGGCAGCCGATAGGTCTAGAAGGATGAGAGCAGAGGAGAGAGAGTTAGCTTTAGCAGTGCGGAGCGCCTCCGTGACACAGAGAAGAGCAGTCTCAGTTGAATGACTAGTCTTGAAACCTGACTGATTTGGATCAAGAAGGTCATTCTGAGAGAGATAGCAGGAGAGCTGGCCAAGGACGGCACGTTCAAGAGTTTTGGAGAGAAAAGAAAGAAGGGATACTGGTCTGTAGTTGTTGACATCGGAGGGATCGAGTGTAGGTTTTTTCAGAAGGGGTGCAACTCTCGCTCTCTTGAAGACGGAAGGGACGTAGCCAGCGGTCAAGGATGAGTTGATGAGCGAGGTGAGGTAAGGGAGAAGGTCTCCGGAAATGGTCTGGAGAAGAGAGGAGGGGATAGGGTCAAGCGGGCAGGTTGTTGGGCGGCCGGCCGTCACAAGACGCGAGATTTCATCTGGAGAGAGAGGGGAGAAAGAGGTCAAAGCACAGGGTAGGGCAGTGTGAGCAGAACCAGCGGTGTCGTTTGACTTAGCAAACGAGGATCGGATGTCGTCGACCTACGGTACGTCCTGTGCCTGCTCCTCGCACTCTTCCTCAAGTGCGCTTTCCCAGTCAGGTGCGTCCTGTTCCTGCTCCTCGCACTCTCCTTGGAGTGCGCCTCCACAGTCCAGTACGTCCTGTGCCTGCTCCCCGCACTCGCCCTGAGGTGCGTGTCACCAGCCCAGTACCACCAGTGCCGGTCCCACGCATCAGGCCTCCAATGCACCTCCACAGTCCAGTACGTCCTGTGCCTGCTCCCCGCACTCGCCCTGAGGTGCGTGTCACCAGCCCAGTACCACCAGTGCCGGTCCCACACATCAGGCATCCAATGCGCCTCCACAGTCCAGTACGTCCTGTGCCTGCTCCTCGTGCATCGTCCTGCGGTGCATGTCACCAGCCCGGTACAACCAGTGCTGGCCCCACGCACCAAGCTTCCGGCGACAGTTCCCAGTTCAGAGCTTCCGGCGACAGTTCCCAGTCCAGAGCTTCCGGCGACAGTTCCTAGTCCAGAGCTTCCGGCTACGGTCCACAGTCCGGAACCTCCAACGACGGTCCACAGTCCGGAACCTCCTGAGACGGTCCACAGTCCGGAACTTCCTGAGACGGTCCACAGTCCGGAATCTCCTGAGACGGTCCACAGTCCAGAACCTCCTGAGACGGTCCACAGTCCGGAACCTCCTGAGACGGCCCACAGTCCGGAACCTCCTGAGACGATCCACGGTCTGGAGTCCCCAGCGACGACCCACGGTCCGGTTCCTCCGGTGACGATCCACGGTCCGGAGCTTCCGGCGACGACCCATGGTCCGGTTCCTCCGGCAACGATCCACGGTCCGGAGCCCCCGGCGACGATCCACAGTCAGGTTCCTCCGGCGACGATCCACGGTCCGGAGCATCCGGCGACGATCTCTGCACCAGAGCCGCCATTGAGGATAACGTGTCCACGAGCGGAGTGGGTACTTCGCCACGCACCGGAGCCGCCCCCGATGGTAGATGCCCACCCGGACCCTCCCCTATTGAGTCAGGTTTTGCGGTCGGAGTCCGCACCTTCGGGGGGGGTACTGTCATGCCCTGACCATAGAGAGACTTTTATTCTCTATGTTGGTTAGGTCGGGGTGTGACTAGGGTGGATCATCTAGGTAATTATATGTCTATTTTGGCCTGGTATGGTTCCCAATCAGAGGTAGCTGTTTATCGTTGTCTCTGATTGGGGATCATATTTAGGCAGCCAATTCCCCTTTGTGCTTTGTGGGATCTTGACTATGGATAGTTGCCTGTTAGCACTATTGTTTAGCTAACAGGCAACGTTTCGTTTGAGATTTATTGTTTTGTTTTGCTGTGAGTTTCACTTAGTAATAAAAAGATGTTGAACCCAGATCACGCTGCGCTTTGGTCCACTTATTATAACGATCGTGACAAGACGTCATGCCCATAGGGGGCACAGGGGCACGTGCACTCTCAGATTGGTCAATCAAGTTAGAGTAGCTAGCTTGTCTTACTATCTTAGCTGGCATGCCTTCTGGCAAGGTTGGTAGACTTCAGAAAAGCAAGTAATAACTAAATGTAGCAGAGACGCATATTTATTTTCATAAAAAATAAGAACTACCAGTCAGGAGGATGCAGACAGCTCAAGAGTTATGCTTAAATATGCAGAAAAATATTAATATTTTTTACATAGAATTCAGCATAATGATTATGGCTCTAGATAGCAGGAGAAAATCTGTTTCAGGTGTTTAAAAATGCAAAATTCTCTAACTTACGGGGGTCTAACCCCCCTCCGGACCACCTATCAGCCATCCACACTTACTTTGTCCAATCTGACTGCTAGAGGTTTACCGCCGAACATGATTGCTGCTATTCAGTTCGCAAGGCCTTTGCATGATCTGTGTGAGGCCCCCTTTGGAACCACTGGAGGAAGTGGATCTGAAAAACCCCTCCTACAGGACCACCCTGCTCGTGCCTTTGGCTTTGGCTAAACGCGTTAGGATCTCCATGTGTTATCCATACACCCTGTCCTGTACCCAGTTCGCCCCTGGTGACTCTTAAGGTGACGTTGCTTTTTGTCTGTTGTGATAATCCAGCTGTCTAGGTAGCGTTTCTCCTACTGGATTGTGGAGGCGTATAGTAGCAGGGGGCAAGGGTTACCCAGCGGTGTACACACCCACTCCACCATTTACATTTGAGTCATTTAGCAGAAGCTTCTATCCAAAGCATCTTACAGGAGAGTGCTCAAGGAGAGTGCCTTGCTCAAGAGCACATTGACAGATTTCACCTCAAGGATTTGAACCAGCAACCTTTCGGTTACTGGTCCGACCACTCTTAACCGCCAGGCTACCTGCCACCAGAGGTCTGGCAGCGTCTTGGGTTGACTCTAGGGAATAATTGTGCTGCGGCAAGTTGGGCATCACCACACACTTTTGTGAGGTTTAATCGCTTGGATGTAACTGCTCCCCAGTGTAGCCCGCAGTGTGCTACAGCTGGGACAGGTGAAGGTCCCTAGGCAGCGTGCTATGTGCGCAATACCCAGACTGCGGCATCTTGCAGGGTCAGGTCTGGGTGGTCTGCCGTGGGCCGTTTCATTTAGTATCCGTTGGAGGTCGGCTTTGGGCGGGATTCCATTTCCCCACAGTATGTTGTACCAAAGTTGACTGGCTGAAAGAGGACATAAACGTTGTGACTATAACTACTGTGCCCTGAAGGAAGGAAACGAGGTACAACACCTGTTTGGCCCCGCACTGCCCGTTCCTTGGCTCAGTGAAGAGCTCTATGATATTGAAGGAATGAATCCAAGCCTCACGCTTATCACCTGTGGAAGGTGGGGCTTCCAGCGTGGTGCGGATTTCATTGGCCTTGTCAGCCGTGATTTTAGTTCCTTCAACAGACGTCGCGAGAGTGAGACTCCCCATAGTATATTTTACCTCCTTCAGGGAACAGTACTGTAGTTATAGTCATAACATTACGTTTTCCTAATGGCTATGCTGATTGAAGATATTTCTTGTCCCTTGTGACTAGTGTGTGTGGTGTGTCTGTGTGTGTCTGTGTGTGTGTGTGTGTGTGTGTGTGTGTGTGTGTGTCTGTGATCCAGCACTTCATCTTGCATTCCTAGTTTTAATTGTTTATTTACGTGGCTCTTAGCTGCCTAGTCAAACACATTTTATCAGCAGTTTAAAGGGAGTTGGCTAGAGAACAACAATGCTGGGTGAGGATCCTAAAGCTTACTACTGTACAAGCTCTACGGAGACGCAGTTTTGCGATGTCGTTTTTCGTCACAAAAGGGGTGGCTCCTTATAATACACTCTGGCATTCAACATACTTTTTTACTTCCTGAAAAGACATACCATATCATTCCTTCCTCAGCCGTGTGTGCAATGTGGTCGCAATGATCTATATCATTTGCATTGATAACAAAAGATAGTCTCAGGGATTGTTCAATCAGTAAACCAAGAATCCACCAAAAAGCTATTTTGTTTAGAAGTAATAACTAGTGATTACAGGCTATTGTGAAATGGTAGGACTTGTTGTAGCTATGTGCTTTTTTCTCAGTGACTAAAACATGATGATGTTCTATTTTTAGCTGATATGGGAATGAATATACAAGCAGCAATCCAATTGGGATAATGTTTTAGGTTACACCGGCAAGTGTAAAAATATTAACCAGGGCATATATATTTTTTTTAAATCTGATTATGTCACATGGATAACATGGAAGCTATAAAGGCTAGCTAGTGTGCTGTATTTTTTGCCAGGCTAAAACCAGCTAGCCAGGCTGCCAGCTAGCTACTACCATAGACTTTAAAACCAGTATATATTGATAGCGCTGACGTCATCCACATATTGATATGGAAAACTCCCGATGACGGAATTATTTAAATTTGAAGCTGAATCGGGCTGAATGGCACAAAAAAATTGCTAAGAATCATGGTGAATGTGGCTGTAACTAGCAAAGGATCATGGTCGATGTAGTCGTTTTCATCTTGCCTGAGAGCCTCCTCGTAGCCTGCCGGTCTGTTATTGGCCTGTGTCAGCACGTGGTCCTGTGTGAGGACAAATGTAGTAGTCAGAATGAATCACTATTGAATTAGATAGATTTGTAGCAAACTTTAAAATAATTCACATTGGGGATGGAACTTGATCATAATAAACGAAAGTTAGAGCCTAAAATGGTCGCCTAAACATTTTTGTTTGGCTGTACTGGCGATTGTAATTTACAGTGAACAAAAATATGAACGCAACATGCAACGATTTCAAAGATTTTACTGAGTTACAGTTCATATAAGAAAAATAGTATTTAAAAAAAAGCTATTAGGCCCTAATCGATGGATTTCACATGAATGGGAATACAGATATGCATCTGTTGGTCACAGACACCTTTTTTTTAAAAGGTAGGGGTTGTGGATCAGAAAACCAGTCAGTATCTGGTGTGACCACCATTTGCCTCATGAAGCGTGACACATCTCCTTTGCATAGAGTTGATCAGGCTGTTGATTGTGGCCTGTGGAATGTTGTCCCACTCCTCTTCAATGGCTGTGCGAAATTGCTGGATATTGTCAGGAACTGAAACACGTTTTCGCACATGTCAATCCAGAGCATCCCAAACATCAATGATTATGCAGGCCATGAATTGGGACATTGTCAGCTTTCAGGAATTGTGTACAGATCCTTGCAACATGGGGCCATGCATTATCATGCTGAAACATCAGGTGATGGCAGCGGTATCTCTGTGCATTCTCTGTGCATTCAAACCGCCATCGATAAAATACATTTTGATTTTGTCCAAAGCTTATGCCTGCCCCACCATAACCCCACCGCCACCACGGGGCACTCTGTTCACAACGTTGACATCAGCAAACCGCTCCCCCTCACGACGCCATTTGCCCGGTACCGTTGAAACAGGATTAATCCGTGAAGAGCACACTTCTCCAACATGCAAGTGGCCATCAAAGGTGAGTATTTGCCCAATTAAGTCGGTTACGATGCTGAACAGCAGTCAGGTCCAGGCTCTGGTGAGGACGACAAACACGTAGATGAGACGGTTTCTGACAGTTGGTGCAGATATTCTTTGATTGTGCAAGGCCACAGTTTCATCAACTGTCCAGGTGGCTGGTCTCAGACGATCCTGCAGGTGAAGAAGCCGGATGTGGAGGTCCTGGGCTGGTGTGGTTACACTTGGTCTGCGGTTGTGAAGCCTGTTGGACGTACTGCCAAATTCTCTGAAACGACGTTGGCTTATGGTAGAGAAATGATCATTCAATTATCTGGCAACAGCTCTGGTGGACATTCCTGCAGTCAGCATGCCAATTGAATGCTCCTTCAACACTGTGCTACTGTGTTGTGTGAGAAAACTGCACATTTTAGTGCCTTTATTGTCCCCAGCGCCTGTGTAATGATCATGCTGTTTAATCAGATTCTTGATATGTCACACCTGTCAGATGGATGGATTATCTTGGCAAAGGAGAAATGCTCACTAACAGGGATATAAACAAATTTGTGCTCAACATTTGAGAGAAATAAGCTTTTTGTGCGTATGGAACATTTCGGGGATCTTTTATTTCAGCTCATGAAACATGAGACCAAAGCTTTACATGTTGTGTTTGTATTTTTGTTCAGTGTACATAGGTTTTCTAGGGCCGATCAGGGCTTTTAGCACCTCTAGGTTGCTACGCAGTAGCCGACCAGCAGAGCTCATGACTTCACGCTCCAGACGAGACACTGCCGGCTGGTTACCACTAGCAAGGGAAGGCGACACTTCTTCGTTTTAACTAAATGGAAATACAAAATAAAAAACGTTGCTATCGCCCCCTTGTGAATGGAAGTGTGACCAGCGAGGATATCATGTTACCAAAAGGTGTCTGCTGCTCCAAAAATCCCCCTCCACCCAGGCGCGCGCACGCACGTAGATCAATGAAGTGAAGCTTGTAATAACCCTTAGGCTACTCTAATTGTCATATCTTCTCTGGATAAGCCTTTTCATATAAAAATGACATTCTATCCACATGTATCAAAGTTGCAACTTACTACGTCATTTACAGTAACTGGTGTTTTAACTCCTCTTCTCACACCTTTGGATAGAACTTTGAATAGTAGTCGAATGTTGATTTGTGAAACAGTGCTCTGTATATTATGAGTGCATGGGAGGATCTTAGTGGTTGATCCGACCAATGATTGCACTCCTGGTTGTCATGGTGAGAAAGACTCCCCTGCACCCTCTGGAGTCTCCCGTTCTTTTTTCCGATCTCTTCCTCTCTTCTTCCCCACTCTTAATGGTACTCAATATCTCTTCCTCTCTTCTTCCCCACTCTTAATGGCACTCAATATCTCTTCCTCTCTTCTTCCCCACTCTTAATGGCACTCAATATCTCTTCCTCTCTTCTTCCCCACTCTTAATGGCACTCAATATCTCTTCCTCTCTTCTTCCCCACTCTTAATGGCACTCAATATCTCTTCCTCTCTTCTTCCCCACTCTTAATGGCACTCAATATCTCTTCCTCTCTTCTTCCCCACTCTTAATGGCACTCAATATCTCTTCCTCTCTTCTTCCCCACTCTTAATGGCACTCAATATCTCTTCCTCTCTTCTTCCCCACTCTTAATGGCACTCAATATCTCTTCCTCTCTTCTTCCCCACTCTTAATGGCACTCAATATCTCTTCCTCTCTTCTTCCCCACTCTTAATGGCACTCAATATCTCTTCCTCTCTTCTTCCCCACTCTTAATGGCACTCAATATCTCTTCCTCTCTTCTTCCCCACTCTTAATGGCACTCAATATCTCTTCCTCTCTTCTTCCCCACTCTTAATGGCACTCAATATCTCTTCCTCTCTTCTTCCCCACTCTTAATGGCACTCAATATCTCTTCCTCTCTTCTTCCCCACTCTTAATGGCACTCAATATCTCTTCCCAACTGTAATGTAACTAAACCACCTCAAATAAAATGTGACATTTTTTCCATTGATCAGACCTATTCTGATACAGCGAAGCCTTGATAACATTGGAGAGGAAACGGTGCCCCAACAGAGTGGTGGCACAACGATTCCACATCAATGCCAGTTGCATTTCCTAGAGCAGTCAATTATGCAAGGGCTTCCCACTGAAAACACAACAGAATAGAACACACATAACAGGTGCCAGTTTGTTCTGGGGTAGACAAACTTATACACAAACCGTGGTGTTGGGGTGCTCCCTGTATCCCAGGACCCATTCACTCAAACTGGGTTGTATGATGGGTGACATCCTCTGGCCTGCTGGATAAGTGGAGTATGTGCAAAGGGGGAAGGGTGGTTGGCTTGGCTGGATTTCACTGCAACATTTTAGTGGTTGTCATGGTGATTGTTTATTTAACCAGGCAAGTCAGTTAAGAACAAATTCTTATTTACAATGACGTCCTACACCGGCCAAACTCAGACGACGCTGGGCCAAATGTCCACCGCTCTATGGAACTCCCAATCACAGCCAGTTGTGATACAGCCTGGATATGAACCAGGGTGTCTATAGTGATCCCTCAAGCACTGAGATGCAGTGTCTTACACCACTGCGCCACTCAGGAGATGATGACCTTGGCCATTTATTTAGCATAAGTCCGTCCAAACTGTTCATGGAATGGGTGACGGGGGGTGGGGGATCACATCTTTGAAAGGAAGAAAAACATACGTCTTGTTGTCCACATGTTAACAGTGACCGCTGAACTCTCTGTTATAGAGAGTTGTATCTATACGAGTGTGAAAATGCACCTTCCAGACAATAGTGTGTGTGTGTGTGTGTGTGTCTGTGTGTGTGTGTGTGTGTGTGGAGAAATACTTTCTAGAATGGTCCTTCTGCCTGAGGAGAGTTAACAGATTGGAAAGGTGGGAGCATCACTCCAGAAACCACTTTGACACGCTGCCTTCAATAGGAGAGGGGTAATCCCACAGTCTGTCCAATAACATATAATTACATATAGAATGACATATTGTCATTTCATAGGATCTCTGTGTCCAATAACATAAACTGCATGTTGAAAATGGTTGTCATAGACATATAGCCTACAATATACAATGCCAGTCAAAAGTTTGGACACACCTACTCATTCAAGGGTTTTTCTTTATTTTACTATTTTCTACATTGTAGAATAATATTGAAGACTTCAAAACTATAAAATTACACATGTGGAATCATGTAGTAACCAAGAAAGTGTTAAACAAATCAAAATATATCGTATATTCTTCAAATTAGCCACCCTTTGCCTTGATGACAGCTTTGCACACTCTTGGCATTCTCTCAACCAGCTTCACCTGGAATGCATTTCCAACAGTCTTGAAGGAGTTCCCACATATGCTGAGCACTTGTTGGCTGCTTTTCCTTCACTCTGCGGTCCAACTCATCCCAAACCACCGCAATTGGGTTGAGGTCGTGTGATTGTGGGGGCCAGGTCATCTGATGCAGCACTACATCACTCTCCTTCTTGGTCAAATAGCCCTTACACAGTCAGGTTACTACATGATTCCATGTGTGTTATTTTATAGTTAAGTTTTCACTATTATTCTACAATATAGAAAATAGTAAAAATAAAGAAAGAATATTGAATGAGTAGGTGTGTCCAAACTTTTGACTGGTACTGTACATTCACATTTACATCTACTACATGTTGAAAATGTTGCATATAGACCATATACAGTACATCCACATTTACATGTTGGCTACTGTAGGTTACTGTACATGTCAGTCATACAGTGCAAATACTAAATATGGACATAATCAGTGGTGATTTTAGCATGTAAATCTTGGTGGGGCAAAAAAAAACAAAATGTGGGATGCATGCCAGCAAAGCCACTACACAACACAACACTAAACAATAGATTAATTGCACTATAATGGTAGCAAACGGTGCACACAAACTGTTAGGGCCTACATAAAGCTGTCCCAACAGAAGAGTCCCAACAGCAGTACCAACACTGTCACGAGCGTCTGAAGAAGAGGACCAAGGTGCAGCATGGTGGTGTACATACTTTTATTTTAATGATGTCGCCAACAAAACAATAAACATACAGAAACGACAGTGAAGCTTAACTCGGCTATAATGCCGCTAACACGTGGTGCTTACCACGTGCACCTGCGGGAAGCACGTGCGGGAAGCTGGAACAGGCCGCACTGGGTTCTGCTGGCGAACTGGGGATACCGTGCGTAGAGCTGGCGCAGTATAACCTGGGCCGAAAAGATGCACCGGAGACCAGGAGCGCTGAGCCGGGACAATCGCTCCTGGCTGAATGCCAACTCTAGCATGGCAACTGCGGGGAGCTTGCAGAGAGCGCACCGGGCTATGAGAGCGCACTGGAGAAACACGGCGCAGAGCCGCATAACCTGGTGCCTGACTAGTCACTCTCTCCCCACGGTAAGCACGGGGAGTTGGCTCAGGTCTATAACCTGACTCCGCCAATCTCCCTGTGTGCCCCCACCCACATTTTTGGGGGGGCTGCCTCTCGTGCCTGCTTCGCTGACTTGCCTCCTCATATCGCAGACGCTCTGCTTTCGCTGCCTCCAATTCCTCCCTTGGACGGCGATACTCCCCAGCCTGCCTCCAGGGTCCCTTACCGTCCAGGATCTCCTCCCATGTCCAGGAGTCCTGAACACGCTGCCCCTCCTTACCACGCCTTTTGGTCCGTTGGTGGTGGGAAGTTCTGTCACGGGCGTCTGAAGAAGAGGACCAAGGTGCAGCGTCGTGAGCGTACATACTTTTATTTTAATGATGTCACCAACAAAACAATAAATATACAGAAACGACAGTGAAGCTTAACTCGGCTATAATGCCGCTAACAAAGATAACTTCCCACAAAGACAGGTGGGAAAAAGGGCTAACTAAGTATGGTTCTCAATCAGAGACAACGATAGACAGCTGCCTCTGATTGAGAACCACACCCGGCCAAACACAAAGAAATAGAAAACATAGAAATAAAGAAACTAGAATGCCCACCCTAGTCACACCCTGGCCTAACCAAAATAGAGAATAAAAGCCTCTCTATGGCCAGGGCGTGACAAACACCTTACCACTGCTACACCTGGCTATCAGCGGAGCCTTGTCTGGCAGCGAAACAATTCATTCAGCGTCATTTACTTCCTTTAAAAAAAACATACAGTAGCTGATATGGCTGACTTGCTTAAACAAATGTGGTTTCTACAGACAATTGAGATGTACAAACTATGGCATAAGAGGGCGACAAGCGGATAAGAGGAAATGCGCAATTTCGATTAAGACGGACGTAGTCAATATAACTATTGTTCACCACTTTTGAAATGTACAGTGACAGAATTCAGAACATGCGCCATACTTGCAGTGTTCTCCCTGTACACCAAGTCATAACTGTAGGATTAATAAAGGGGGCATATAAGCAGACAATGAAATCTCTTACAATATTCAACGATTACTTTTCTCAAAAACAGGTTATAGGCTACATGTGCACCACCAAGTCAGAACAGTAGGCAAAATTAAGAGGAGAAAATAGACCATATTATTAGGGTGAGGCACATGGGCTACTAACAGCATAGACTTAGTATTACATTCTTAGCTACAATATACATATCTCCCTGGCATATTACATAATTTATGCAGCAGCATAGAAGACATTTTTGGACTCACCTTGTTGTGCTGTGCTCACTTGAACAGGAAGGTGGCACGGCGGTCCTTTGTGGGCAAATGTTGTCATCAAACTTTATCATCAAAGTCTGGCATTCTCTGGATGTATGTTGCTTTCAAGACAACTGGGAACTCTGAAAAAAAGGTTGAACCATTATGACGTCAGTGATCTTCAGGTCTTAGCTCTAGAAAGAGGCCGGAGTTCCGAAATTACAATTCCTAGTTGGATGAAAGTTCAAAACGTATTTTCCCAGTCGTAGCTCGTTTTTCCCGAGTTCCCAGTTATCTTGAACTCACTTAAGTCCGATTTTGAAGTCCCAAGTTAACAGTTGTTTTGAGCGCCGCACAAATCATGCTTCACTGACAGCATGAGCAGTGTTTTTTTCCGTAGCTGTCTATATACCACCACAGAGCGAGGTTGGAACTAAAACCACACGAAATGAGCTGTATTCCGCCATAGGCAAACAGGAAAAAGCTCACCCAGACGCGGCGTTCCTAGTGGCCGGTGACTTTCATGCAGGGAAACTTAAATCAGTTCTACCAAATTTCTATCAACATGTTAAATTTGCAACCAGAGGTAAACAAATTCTAGAACACCTCTACTCCACACAAAGAAATGCGTACAAAGCTCTCACTCACCCTCCATTTGGCAAATCTGACCATAACTCTATCCTACTGATTCCTGCTTACAAGCAAAAATTAAAGCAGGAAGCACCAGTGACTTGGTCTATAAAAAAGTAGTCAGATGAAGCAGATGCTAAACTACAGAACTGTTTTGCTAGCACAGACTGGAATATGTTCCGGGATTCTTCCGATGGCATTGTGGAGTACACCACATAAGTCACTGGCTTTATCAATAAGTGCATCGAGGACGTCGTCCCCACAGTGACTGTACGCACATACCCAAACCAGAGCCATGGATTACAGGCAACATTCGCACTGAGCTAAAGGGTAGAGCTGCCGCTTTCAAGGAGCGGGTCTCTAACCCGGTGTCTTATAAGAAATCCCACTATGCCCCCCAAAGAACAATCAAACAGGCAAAGCCTCAATAAAGGACTAAGATCGAATCGTACTACACCGGCTCCGACGCTCGTCGGATGTGGCAGGGCTTGCAAACTATTACAGACTACAAAGGGAAGCACAGCCAAGAGCTGCCTAGTGACACGAGCCTACCAGACAAGCTAAATAACTTGTATGCTTGCTTCGAGGCACGTAACACTGAAACATGCATGAGAGCACTAACTGTTCTGGATGACTGGGTGATCACACTCTCCGCAGCCAATGTGAGTAAGACCTTTAAACAGGTCAACATTCACAAGGCCGCTGGGCCAGACGAATTACCAGGACGTGTAATCCGAGTATGAGCTGACCAACTGGCAAGTGTTTTCACTGACATTTTCAACCTCTTCCTGTCTGAGTGTGTAATACCAACATGTTTCAAGCAGACCACCATAGTCCCTGTGCCCAAGAACACTAAGGTAACCTGCCTAAATGACTACTGACCCGTAGAACTCACGTCTGTAGCCATGAAGTGCATTGAAAGGCTGGTCATGACTCACATCAACACCATTATCCCAGAAACCGTAGACCCACTCCAATTTGCATACTGCCACAACAGATCCACAATTGATGCCATCTCTATTGCACTCCACACTGCCCTTTCCCACCTGGACAAAAGGAACACCTATGTGAGAATAATTTTAATTGACTACAGCTCAGTGTTCAACAACATAGTGCCCTCAAAACTCATCACTAAGCTTAGGACCCTGGTACTAAACAGCTCCATCTGCAACTGGAGCCTAGACTTCCTGACGGGCTGCCCCAAGTGGTAAGGGTATGTAACAACATATCCGCCACGTTGATCCTCAACACGGAGGCCCCTCAGGGATGCGTGTTCAGTCCACTCCTGTACTCCCCGTTCACTCATGACTGCACGGCCAGGCACAACTCAGACACTATCATTAAGTTTGCTGATGACACAACAGTGGTAGGCCTGATCACTGACAACGATGAGAAAGCCTATAGGGAGGTCAGAGACCTGACCATGTGGTGCAAGGACAACAACCTCTCCCTCAACGTGATCAAGACAAAGGAGATGATTGTGGACTACAGGAAAAAGAGGACCGAGCACGCCCCCATTCTCATCGACGGGGCTGTAGTGGAGCAGGTTGAGAGCTTCAAGTTCCTTGGCGTCCACATTACTAACAAACTAACATGGTCCAAGCACACCAAGACAGTCATGAAGAGGGCACGACAAAACCTATTCCCCTTCAGGAGACTGAAAAGATTTGGCATGGGTACTCAGATCCTCAAAAGATTTTACATCTGAACCATCGAGAGCATCCTAACTGGTTGCATCACTGCCTGGTATGGCAACTGCTCGGCCTCCGACCACAAGGCACTACAGATGGTAGTGCGTACGGCCCAGTACATCACCAGGGCCAAGCTTCCTGCCATCCAGGACCTCTATACCAGCCGGTGTCAGAGGAAGGCCCTAAAAATTGTCAAAGACTTCAACCACCCTAGTCATAGACTGTTCTCTCTGCTACCGCACGGCAAGCGGCAAGGCTTCGGCAAGGCTTCTAATCAGCTTCTACCCCCAAGCCATAAAACTCCTGAACAGCTAATCAAATGGCTACCCAGACTATTTCCACCCCCCCACGCTGCTACTACTCTCCGTTATTATCTATGCATAGCCTCTTTATCTATGCATAGCCACTTGTACATAATTATCTCAATTACCTTGACACTGGTGACGTCATTTTATCTGTTTCCAATGACCTTGAGCCCTCTTGGATGGACACTTCTAATGTAACTCTATGGCAGCACCCAAGGGGCTTGAATTGTCTAGCTCTACCCTTAGACTTGGCAGTAAAGTAGTGTCACCATAAGTGACAGAACACTGAGCCAATCACGGCACAACACTCCGTATTTTCTGCTGGCTCGCCCCACCACCACAGAAAGCACTGAGCTAGGCTGAAACACCTGCCTTTTGCAGCTGCCTTACTTAAGAAAACAAAAAAGAGACCATGTTTGCTTTATTAACTCAATTACATATTCTTTACATTGTTTGCAAACTTCTATGTGACACGTATTAATGCCAAAATAACATGCAAAACAGGAAATCCCAAAACAAAACAAAAAATATATACTGTTATTACTATTATGTTTTGCAAAAAATGTGGGGCTCTGCCCCATCTGCCTTGAATGATGGGTCACAACTGGACATAATGCATACACTATGACATCAGTTAGACATCAGTTAGGCACATATGAACAGGCAGTCTTACAGCTAGTCCCAATGTAATGTAACAACGTTATCTAGCCCACTCTACATCACTATGTAAGATCCAAGTTGTGCTTGATTGGATAAATGGTCGGAGGCGTCGTATGTGTGACGCAATTGCCAACACAATTGCGTAGCCTCCGGAGAGACACGCAGAGGCCAAATTGAGCTCCATACCACATCACCGTGTGCCTCTCAAATGTAACAATTCGGAGGGCTTAGTATAGCTCTGCATTGACATGATTGGTTGATGGTAGGTGGGGGCGGGAGGTTCCTCTATAAACACAAACTCTCTTCCATGACAACAGCTCTGCACTGCTCCATGAAGCGCAAGAAGTATGAATGCCCTGACGTCTGCAGAGGCCGTATCACCATAAATGCTGCACGGCCAATGCAAACGGCGGAATGACCATGCAGCGCCTTTAAGAGCAGCTAACAGTCGTTAACAGGCGCTACTGTAGAATACACCTATGCCTGACAGGAGGTATCCGTTACCGCGTCAGGCAACTTGAACATTATACCGGTTGTCAGGATCAAGTTCCTTTATCGAATTATTTATGTATCTCCCTCACACACACTCTCTCTCTCCGGTGTCTCGCTCTCTTTCGCTTTAGGTGCCTACCTCTCCTCATCAGCTTGCCAAGCGCGCGAGAGCTGTGCGTAAAAAAGTGGCGCTGGGTGTCTGTCGCCGCTTATCGAATTACATCACTTTTCGGAGTTCCTCTCCCGGAGCACGAGCTCAAACAGCCCCGTCCCTTCATCCTCTTTGTCCCCACTTAAGCCAACGTCCACAGAGCAACGCCGACTTTGAGAGGAAGTTTCACCGCCGGTATTGGCGGCGCCAAACGGTTGAGGATTGTCGGCGGAGGCGAAACGGAATAAAACATTCTTCCTAAAAAACAGAAACTGGTAAAACCTTCAAGGTAAGAACCGTTTGTTTGTTTACTTTTGGTGAACTCCGAGTACGCGCTGTTTGTTGCAGTGGACAGGTGTTCTCCGGTTATTAGTCGCGGGTTTGGAGAAGCCCAACAGGCACCAACAGGGCCGGCTGGTTGGGATAATGGAGATTGGCTAATGTAGATTTAACGGGTAGGCAATAGTCATTTGTCATCCTGACGTAGCTTAGTTGTTGCATGTTAAATGTTCAGCATTTCGAGTTAATTAGGAAACGGGGATTCACAGTTTATGCAGAGGTTGATTCTGAGAAGGGGTGCACTTGCAGCATACATTCAGTCGTAAATCCTATTCCCAATTCATTCATCTCCCTGTATGTAACTTTGACAGTGATACACACACAGTGGCGTGTATTCATGGATCCCAAGGAAAGCCAATCAAAATACATGCAATTATTTTATCTTTTGTCTCTCTGTGTTTCATAATTGGCCTAAAATTCACAAGAGGCTAAATGTATCTCACAGGAGAAAGCATCCAGGCTAGCGAAAACCCTCTGTCTCTTTACGTGTAGGCCATCTATCTGATGCTGTCTGGTCCAAAGAGTATGACATTGTTGCTTTGAAGGCAAAGGAAGCCAGCGAGCATTTGGCCTCCCTTGATAAAAAAATAAATAACAATTAGCCAATCAGCATTGAGCTAAACGGAGCGAGCTCAACTGTGAATAGTCCTGGTTGTGTTAAGGGAAGCCACCTTGGATTTTGGTGTCATTCCTATCAAATCCCGTTGAGAGCATACATCATATACAAAATAAACGTTACTTGTATCTCGTTGTGTTGTTGTCCTTTGGTGGCTAACTAGCTAGATAAAAGTGTATTTTTCCTAAATTAGCCATGGATGGAGATAGGGATTTGGACTTGTGGTTTTACTTAAATCTCCATATAGGCCAATGATTATAATTGCGGTTCTAATCCAACCATTAATTCATACATTGCTGTGCCCCTGGCCTGAGTGGATGGAAGTTCAATATGTAGCTAGATGTAGAAGGCTAATGTTAACTAGCTATCATTGTCCATGAATGTAAGTTAGACTAGCGAGCAAGCAATTTAGCCAGGTAGCCTAGGACAACAAAAAATAAAAGCATGTACTGTATGACAGAGTGATAGACTGTTTCGGGCATCATGAAAGAGAGGAGGATGGCATTGACGTTTCTCTACAAGTAGGGTGAGTCAACATGTTTTTCTACTTGCACGAACGCCCACGCTCGCACACACACACACACGCAGAAATCAGAACCATGGACAGCCACATCATATTTAGCTTACGTTGATTGGACTAAATTGTTTTTGGTATCTTTTAGTTGTCACTGTATTAGACTAAGCGTAGGTGATTTTATGATGTTGAAATGGTGCTGGAATAGTGGAGGCAGCTCCTGTTTTCTTTGCGACTTGTGGTAAGTCTCTGTGGTTCTAAATCGATAGTTGTTTAGTGGTCCGAAAATGTCGGAAACATTAACTTTCTTTTCCATGCTGTAGGTCATGTACCTGTCTGTTACTGTACATGCAATATGCTTTGTGGACTTCACTGGACAGAGGGTGTTATCCGGTTTTGTGATGAAACAAAGCTGTGGTTGAATTTATTCTACCACTGTGTCTTCATATTGTCTCGGCCTTTAGGCCTATAATATATATCACAAACAACACAATTATCACAACACATAGGTTGTAATATGGCTTTTTGGGGGGGGCGGGCTTGGCTTCCCCAGTGATTTTATCCACACACACACACACACACACACACACACACACACACACACACACACACACACACACACACACACACACACACACTAAACGGTAGTATTGAAAACCAATTAGGCTGCATAGCTGTCTGCTGCTGTCCACTCATCCATTTTCTGCTGTTGCTCAGTCATTGAAGTTTTTTTAATGGCTCAATTCTCCATGCAATTGATTCTCCCTCTGGACTCAAAAAAGCTGATCCATTTTTCCTCATTCCTCATTTTTCCTCATTACCCAGCTATTAGGCTACTATTTTCCAAAGTTTTCCTGGTGTTTTAAAATGTTTCCCTTGTAAATGTGGGTTCTATTTTTATGATAAATAAAGACTAACGGACATGGTTGTATCACTTGTTGAGAAACTTTAAAAGATGGTGGATACTGCAAATGTTCAGAGCGTGTAGATATCTGTACGTGCCTTTGTTTCTCCCAAGGGTTACTTTCTCATTAACATTTATGTACGCACACAATAATGTCAGTGGTTTTTGCAGCAGCCCGTTATTGCTATGCTGAAATGTTTGCCTCTTCTTCTGACGTGCATAAAACGAGCGTGGTTGTGCGCCACTCCTCATTTGTTGATGTTCATTTCGCCACTCGTTCAATCTCACTCATGAGAACTTGAGAGCACTCTGCCGCCCATCCCATTCCTCCCTTCTCTTTCACATCAGTTTGTGTGATCTGTGACTGGCCTATTATTACAGAAGCTCATCGACGATTCTTACCTGTCTGTAATTTACACAAACATATGTGGGGAGGGCCTCCTCCTCATTTACATAGAAAATGCTCTATTACCCCCTGTCAATTTCACAGGCTGCACCTGCTAGCTTTGTCTGCACTGTCAAGGTCTTCGCTTCTTTCAACCCCTCCTTTCATTTGTCACAAACGTCACAACTAAATGCCCCTCGGTAATGGCTCTGGATTTGGACCCAACTCGTCTCTTCCCAATTATGTCTCTCTGATGCGTTTCATCGTCATCACATCTTGTATATAGCCTGGGCACCAGCCTGAGCTATCATTACACTCCTTGTTATGTTTGGCAATTGGCAAGACATGTTGGTCATGACACCGAGTACAAAGGAGTGGAATGTTAGGAAAACAGGGTCTGGAATTTAGGCCATGTCTTATAAGCCCTAAGTTGCATCCAATAAAGGGACCATTCTGGATCCTTTAGTAAAGGTCAAACACAGTCTTTACTTCACAATAATGTTGAAGTAAAACCTTCTGTCAACTAATATCAACACATATTTTGTTTTGGGTAACGACATTCTGCCTTCTGTAAGCAGTGCGGGGGAAGCTACTCTGAAAATATAGTTTACCAATACTCTGCGTCTGAATGAGTCCTTACACAGGTGCACCTTGTGCTGGGGGGACAATAAAAGGCCACTCTTAAATGTGCAGTTTTGTCACACAACACAATGCCACAGATGTCTCAAGTTTTGAGGGCGCATGCAATTGGCATGCTGACTGCAGGAATGTCCACCAGAGCTGTTGCCAGAGCATTTAATGTTCATTTCTCTACCATGAGCCGCCTCCAACATAATTTTAGAGAATTTGGCAGTACATCCAACCAGTCTCACAACCGCAGACCACGTGTATGGCGTTGTGTGGGTGAACAGCTTGCTGATGTCAATGTTATGAACAGAGTGCCCCATGGTGGCGGTTGGGTTATGATATGGGCAGGCATAAGCTTTGGACAACGAACACAATTACATTTTATTGATGGCAATTTGAATACACAGAGATACCGTGACGAGTTCTTGAGTCCATTGTCATGTCATTCCTCCGCCACCATCACCTCATGTTTCAGCATGATAATGCACGGCCTCATATCGCAAGGATCTGTACACAATTCCTGGAAGCTGAAAATGTCCCAGTGCTTCCCTAGCCTGCATACTCACCAGACATGTCACCCATTGAGCATGTTTGGGATGCTCTGGATTGACGTGTATGAAGGCGTGTTCCAGTTCAGGCCAATATCCAGAAACTTCGCACAGCCATTGAAGAGGAGTGGGACAACATTCCACAGGCCACAATCAACAGCCTGATCAACTCACACCACATACTGACTGGTTTTCTGATCCACGCCCAGTATCTGTGACCAACAGATGCATATCTGTATTCCCAGTCATGTGAAATCCATAGAATAGGCCCTAATGTCTTTATTTGAATTGATTGATGTCCTAGTATGAACTGTAAATCTTTTGAATTGTTGCATGTTGCATTTATATTTTTGTTCAGTATACATAGAGCTATGACTATATGGAACTCTATTCCACATGAAGTAACTCATGCAAGCAGTAAAATCAGAGGTTTTTCTAACAGATAAAAATACACCTTATGGAACAGCAAAGAGACACACACCACAGGCATGATAAGACACACATTGTGTTGTAGATATGTGGTAGTAGAGTAGGGGCCTTGGCTTTTATTGAGAGTTAGCAAAGTGCTGGAAAGACAGCAAGGGAGAGTCAAAGGGCAGATTTGAACCTATGCCGACTCAGGCACAGGTGTGCCTGGGTCAGAGGCTGCAACCACTGAACCACACAGGCCACACAAAAACCAAATATCATTAAGACATTTTCTAATTTCTCTCCCTCATGAAGAGGGGGTATAATGAAAGTTGACAGTAGTAATAAGTAAAGATGGGCCTACCAATTAGTTATATTTGTACTTCTATCAATTTGGTTTCTGAATTATTAAGCGAAATTTGGACCGGCCTTCATTTGGCACAAAAATAGACAGACGTCCATGACTAGTTCAGACATACTACGTTTCACAAGTTTGGACAGCACAGCACAGTAGAGCACATTAGAGTAGAGTGCAGTAAATACAAGTAAAGTACAGTCCTGTACAGTACACAGTAGAGCACACTAAATAATGTACTGTGCTGAACTATACTTTTTATTTAACCTTTTATTTAACTAGGCAAGTTAGTTAAGAACAAATTCTTATTTACAATGACCGCCTACCAAAAGGCCTCCTGCGGGGACGGGGCTGGGATAAAATAAAAAAATATACAGGACAAAACACACACCACGACAAGAGACCTAAGACAACAACATAGCATGGCAGCAACATATGACAACACAGCATGGTAGCAACACAACATGGCAGCAGCACAACATGATAGCAGCACAAAACAGGGTACAAACATTATTGGGCACAGACAACAGCACAAGGCAAGAAGGTAGAGACAACAATACATCACGCGACGCAGCCACAACTGTCAGTAAGAGTGTCCTTGATTGAGTCTTTGAATGAAGAGATTGAGTGAAACTGTCCAGTTTGTTTTTTTGCAGTTCGTTTCAGTCGCTAGCTGCAGCGAACTGAAAATAGGAGCGACCCAGGTACGTGTGTGCTTTGGGGACCTTTAACAGAATGTGACTGGCAGAATGATACTCTACTGTTCTGTGCTGTACTGGACTCTACCGAGCTCTACTGCGCTGTACTTTGATGTCCAAACTTGTGAAACATAGACATCTATGATTGGTTCAGATTTTGTCCGGTCTGGACCAACCAAATGTGGCGGAGCTCTTTTACAATAAAAGCCAGTGTGTAGAATAATACCCAAATATGCAAATGAGGATATTGCATTTGACCATTTGTGTACCTATTTTGGATATATCACCATGAAGAGAATGAAATTCATATCTATATTTCTGTGTAGTACAGATCAGGGACCCGTGATAATTCTGTTAGCGGGTGTAAATCCACTTCACTTACTGTGGTTCAATAACCAAAATATATGTTTTCTTCTAACTGATAGCGTCATGTCATAGCTGACACCCCGTTTCTTTCTGTCGAATTCTAATTTGGAGCAGATACACTACATGTGGACACCTCTTCACATTAGTGGATTTGGCCATTTCAGCCACAACCGTTGCTGACCGGCGTATAAGCTCGAGCACACAGCCACACAATCTCCCAACTCCATATTAACGCTCATGATTTTGGAATGAGATGTTCGATGTGGTCACAAAAATCAGACGGAGATTGAACCGAAATTCTGTCAACAAACTTTGCATTTGATTTGATTTCCAGTAAATGTGTTTAATGTTTAGTGTAAGCAAGTTGTCCTTGTGCATAGAGTCGTATGGTTTGTTAAACTTTGAAATCAATGTTGTTTTCTGGCATACATTTCAAGTAAACAGTTATGAAATGATATGGTCAATTCCAGTTACAATGGAATTTCCCACTAGCTCCATGTCTACTCCATGACATCAACATTTCTCACCCTATAGACACTGAGGAAAGCTAATACAATACCACAATTCCTCTGGATAGTGAACAGGATAATAACCATGTAGCAGTCTACCGGTCTCAACCTTTCAGAGACTAACACAATAAAACCTTAGCACTGCTCCAGCGCTAATTCACCCGTCAGCTACAGCCAGCCCCCCCAGAGAGCAGTCTCTGCCCTGCACTTCATTTAACTCTCCATTATAATCCATTGTGAGAGAGAGAGATGCTTTCCCTCCTCTTTGTGTGGTTATGATCAGCCAGGGCGTGTGTTTCCGTCGCTCCTCCTCATCCCTTCTTCCACCAGTCTCTCTCTTATCTCTCCTCCTCTACCATCCTCTCTCTTTTTCCTCCTCCACCTCTTGTCTTTGGACACAACAGCTGGTGTGCATTGTTCCATATCAAAGATAGTACAATAGCAAGATACTGGTCTCGGGGACCTGCCCATTGAGAAAAGTGACCGGTCTGCCTAAGCTGGCATGTATTCTCGTGTCTGATTATGCTCTTATCCAGGGTTACCAAGAGCACACCCAAGTCTGGGATGGGCAACTCAAGAGCTGTGTGGTTGAACCTTGACTTGGCAATGTGTTGAGTCCACTTCACTAGCACTGAAATAGCAGCCATTTTTATACACCCTCCCCTTCCCCACTCCGTGCTTCAATCCCCCCCACCCCAGTCATTGCCATCTCCCTAGAAGTGGTCTGTGTTGCACAAGCCTTTGGCTCAGAATACAGAGAGCGAGATGAATGCTGGGCCTTCTGTTGGTGCTGCCATCTGTGCTGCCTAGTCTCCCAGTATGCCATTTTACCCCCTCAACCCCTCACCCTCTTCTTGTCTACCTCATCCCAACCTCCCCACAACACCCCCTCTTCATAATTCCCAGCACACACACACACATCCCAAAATACAATTGTAGTGGCCTTGCAGCATTGAGTTTGCTCTATTTTATTTACTTGTGAGATAGATAACAAAAACCCCTTGAGAGAATAAACAGTTGAACATGGAAATGGGTCTGTGAAGTGAAAAGGCTCCTTTACTTTTAGGAAGAAAACTACACCGATCACATAGTCATCCTCCGTTTCCTTCCCTCCCTTCTCCCTCTCGATGTTCCTAAAATACAGCCACAATTAACAAGAAGAAGAGCAGACTGAGGTAATTAGTTGAGAGAGAGAGAGAGAGAGAGAGAGAGAGAGAGGGAGAGAGAGAGAGAGAGAGAGAGAGAGAGAGAGAGAGAGAGAGAGAGAGAGAGAGAGAGAGAGAGAGAGAGAGAGAGAGAGAGAGAGAGAGAGAGAGAGAGAGAGAGAGAGAGAGAGAGAGAGAGAGAGAGAGAGAGAGAGAGAGAGAGAGAGAGAGAGAGAGAGAGAGAGAGAGAGAGAGAGAGAGAGAGAGAGAGAGAGAGAGAGAGAGAGAGAGAGACTTTGTGTAGAATGGAAGGTGGCAGCAGATAGCCTAGCGGTTAAGAGTGTTGTGCCCTTGAGCAAGTCACTTAACCCTAATAGCTCCTGTAAGTCGCTCTGGACCTTTTCTCTTTACTATTTGTGACTCGACACCTGGATTCTGTCTAATAGCAAAATGTTAAATTAGGTTTTTTACATTGGTAAAAAGTAGAGACTCATAGCTACAAAATGGTATTTAATTAATACACTGCATTTTTGAGGAACAATGGGAAAGTAATTCTGCTTTGAGAAAAGGGCCTTTGAATGTTTTGGTACCTACTGGAGAGTTCTCCTTTGTCTACACCCATTCAGCATTGTTCACACCCTCTTAAGCCAACGCCATCCATCTTTTTAAGGATTCACATGAGGTCATGTGCGAAACAGTGAATAGTGTAGTAAAGATTAAGACTAAAAGTGCTAGTAACCTACAATAAGGTAAAAAATCCAGGTAAACAGAAAGTGTCCAGATGTAAAAATACCGTAATAGAAAATGACTAAAGTAAGTCACCCAGTAAAATACTACTTGAGTAAAAGTCTAAAAGTATTTGGTTTTAAATAATATACTTAAGTATCAAAAGTAAATGGAATTGCTAAAATGTACTTAAGTATCAAAAGTATGAATAAAAAAAATAGTAACAGCAATGTGTGTTAGGAGCGAGGCACTGCAGATAGTGCTGATGACTGGTCCGTCCGAACCACGCATGAACAAGGGAATCTATATTACCACGCATGAATAAGGGAATCTATATTCGGAGAGCCTGTTTCTGTCCTGCCCTTGACTTTGGTGCAGGTGTAACGGATGTGAAATGGCTAGCTAGTTAGCGGGTACGCGCTAATAGCATTTCAATCGGTTACGTCACTTGCTCTGAGACCTGAAGTAGGGTTTCCCCTTGCTCTGCAAGGGCCGTGGCCTTTGTGGAGCGATGGGTAACGATGCTTCGTGGGCGACCGTTGTTGATGTGTGCAGAAGGTCCCTGGTTCGCGCCCGTGTCGGGGCGAGGGGACGGTTTAAAGTTATACTGTTACATTGATGCTGTTGACCCGGATCACTGGTTGCTGCGGAAAAGGAGGAGGTTGAAAGGGGGGTGAGTGTAACGGATGTGAAATGGCTAGCTAGTTAGCGGGTACGCGCTAATAGCATTTCAATCGGTTACGTCACTTGCTCTGAGACCTGAAGTAGGGTTTCCCCTTGCTCTGCAAGGGCCGCGGCTTTTGTGGAGCGATGGGTAACGACGCTTCGTGGGTGTCAGTTGTTGATGTGTGCAGAGGATCCCTGGTTCGCGCCCGTGTCGGGGCGAGGGGACGGTTTAAAGTTATACTGTTACACAGGGCATGTGATGCCCATAGCCTCTTCGTGGCAAAACTCCCTGATCTTCTCAAAGTGCTTGTACAGTCCAGGTGGTGCTTGTACAGGCAGACCATCTATGGGAGGAAGGATGTCAGCGTTGTGCAGCAGCTGAAACCTGGTCCTGACTGAGTGCAAATGCTTCTTGGCGACAACAACATCAGGCTCCAGAGCATCGAAGCTGTAAAACAGGAAATAACAATAACAGAATTGTAGACATTACAACCTTGCACAACATCAATTCACCTCTCAAGTTTAAATAAGAAGAATAACCTCATACAATGCAATTCAAATTATATTCACCTGAAGTGCTGGTTGTGCTTGTTCTGTGGCAGCGGCCTGACTTACGGTGTCAGGTGTTGTTGCCAGTCATAGCTTTCCACCAGCACCGTACCATCCACCAGTCCAACCAGCTGTGGGATGTTGACCCCTGTCACAGTGGTGGTGTTGTGAAGGACAGCAATCTCAGGCAGTGTTCACTCTGGTCTTTCTGAAGCGCCGCTTGATGAGGCCGAAAGCACCAGTCAGGGGCAAACTTGGTTTGGCCTGTGGTCAGGAAGTGCTTGTGCATGATCCGCCAGGCACAATACCAGAGCACAAACTTGTTCTTGGTTTGGCCACTGCAGTTATCACAATTCAGGTCCCACGTGTCTCCCCAACTCCATAGATGGTGACGAAATGGTGTATGTAGTTGATGACTACACTGCTGCCTTTGCTGGATGACATGTCTTCATCAATCAAGTATTTGACTTGTTGTGGTATTCCTTCACAGCAGACACCAAACAAGCCACTCTTGCGTGGTGTTAAAAAGTAGATGGGACTTGGCTGCATAGGGTCAGAAGGATAGTGCACCTGCAAACAACAAAAGAACATTAAGATAAATTACAAGTAATTGTCTCACACCTGTCAGTCTGTCTTTATACGGCTCAGTGAAAGGTATTTGCCTGCCTCCCATATACACTATATAACAAATACACCATGACAGCGCAATACACAAGGGGTGGAACAGTGGCAAAGGTACCCACAGGACAAACAGAATAATATTAGTCTGAGGAGAGATTAAATAGCATTAATACAACAAAAATAATTCTAAACACTATATTGAACTATATACTACTGTTCAAAAGTTTGGGGTCACTTAGAAATGTCCTTGTTTTTGAAAGAAAAGCACATTTTCTGTCCATTAAACAAACATCAAATTGATCAGAAATACAGTGTAGACATATTGTTAATGTTGTAAATGAATATTGAGCTGGAAACGGCAGATTTCTTTTTTAAATGGAAAATCTACGTAGGCGTATAGAGGCCAATTTATCAGCAACCATCACTCCTGTGTTCCAATGGCATGTTGTGTTAGCTAATCCAAGTTCATAATTTTAAAAGGCTAATTGATCATAAGAAAACCCTTTTGCAATTATGTTAGCACAGCTAAAAACTGTTGTTCTGATTAAAGAAGCAATAAAACTGATTTACTAAATCATGGATGACTGCATCATCTAATGAGTTTCTGTAAATTATTGTTGGTAGCATTTCTATGTTGAAGATTCAAGAACATTTTGTGCATTTTTCAATTCGTAATCTGACATTGTTACCTTACAGAAAGCTCTGGTGGTCCAAAAGTTGTTTGAATTTTATATTTTTATTTGTACCTTTAAAAAAAAAAAATTGACAGGGAGTGATGAGTCATCAATGATGAGACCAAGGTATCTTTTGCAGATGAGCCCTGTATAGCGCCACAATACACATCAAAATACAATAAACACATTAAACTACACCTTCATAATACACGTTATTATACACATCAATAACATTTTAAAAGTGTTTTGTAGATCATTCAACATGTAAGGTGCAAGGAAATTAAAGGCTGATTTACCTAACTCTCTAGACACCAAAGGAATCTCCAGAGTTAACCCCACCTATGAACGGGTTTGCTAACTGACAAGTTAAATCTTAAATTGAAATTTTAAATCTTAACAGTGATATTAGGTCAATCGGAAGTTTGTGGAGCAGGGCTTTGTAATCAAAAAAAGCGTAATGATGTGATCTATGTGACTTCAAAGAGATCCAGCCAATCTTTTGGTAAAGTATTGAGTGACGAGTAATAAAACTCGTCTCGTGTGATAAAACAAAGGGTGAACAAAAATGGCATCCGATGGGTTAAAAGTAGAGGCAGCTGCACTTTGTTGAATAGTATCACCTTAATCAAGAACCGGTAGAAGGGTTGACTGCACGATCTGCTTCCTGCCGACTAGAGAGGGACAAGATCTGTTTCTCTCAAAGAAAGACCACTTTTAAATCTTAACAAGCTCAGTCGTATGTTTTTTAAACAATAAATCATCGTCAATCCAAATAGCAAGGTATTCAAATGCTGGAACTCATTTGATTATAGAACCATCCGATGAGTAAAGATGTAATCCATCTGACACAATTTTACGAGAGCTTAAAAATAACATGTATTTAGTTTTGCCCATATTATGTACGGGTTTGAAATCGGTAAGGGCTACTTGCACAACTGCAAAATCAGACTGTAGCCTTGTCACAGCCAGGTCAGCAGTCGGGGCAATTGCATAATAATAGTATCATCTGCATGTAGATTATACTTTTTTTAATCTTCAGATTGACCAATAGCATTTGAATAAATAGGGAAAAGAACAGGTCCTACTTAATGCGGGCAAGACTAAATACATGTTGTTCTCACAAGAATGTTTTGGAAATATTTATTCATTGGATGGTTCTCCCGTGTACGTCTTTTGTGTCGCTGCAGATGGCTGCTAAGATACGAGATAGCAGCCAGCAAAGTTTGACCCAGCATAGTGAAGAAGAGGGATGAGAGAGGGAATGAACAAAAGGAAATAAAAGACATGCAGAACAACTTCAGTTCAAGAGTGAGAAAGTGAAGAGGTTTTGTATATATATTTATTTCTTATTATAGATCCCCATTAGCTGCTGCCAAGGCATCAGCTACTCTTTCTGGGGTCCATAAAAATGAAAGCACTTATATACAATTAAAAACATTACATTACATTTTCACAACCGATTTCACAACACATTAACTGTGTACCCTCAGGCCACTACTCTACTACCACATTCACTACATGACCAAAAGTATGTGGAAACCTGCTCGTCAAACATCGAATTTCAAAAACTTGTGCTGTAATAACAGCCTCCACTCTTCTGGGAAGGCTTTCCACTAGATGTTGGAACATTGCTGCGTGGACTTGCTTCCATTCAGCCTCAAGAGCATTAGTAAGGTCGGGCACTGATGTTGGGCGATTAGGCCTGGCTTGCAGTCGGCGATCCAATTCATCCGAAAGGTGCTCGATGGGGTTGAGGTCAGGGCTCTGTGCATGCCAGTCAAGTTCTTCCACACCGATCTCGACAAACCATTTCTGTACGTAGCTCGCTTTGTGCACGGGGGCATTGTCATGCTGCAACAGGAACGGGCCTTCCACAAACTGTTGCCACAAAGTTGGCAGCACGGAATCGTCTAGAATGTCAATGTATGCTGTAGCGTTGTGATTTCCCTTCACTGGAACCAAGGGGCCTAGCACAAACCATGAAATACAGCCCCGGACCATTATTCATCCTCTAACAAACTTTACAGTTGGCACTATGCATTCAGGCAGGTAGCTTTCTCCTGGCATCCACCAAACCCAGATTTGTCCGTTGGACTGCCAGATGGTGAATCGTGATTCATCACTCCAGAGAATGCATTTCCACTGCTCCAGAGTCCAATGGCAGCGAGATTTACACCACTACAGCCGACGCTTGGCATTGTGCATGATGATCTTAGGCATGTGTGCGGCTGCTCGGCCTTGGAAACCCATTTCATGATGCTCCCGACTAACAGTTATTGTGCTGATGTTGCTTCCAGAGGCAGTTTGGAACTTGGTAATGAGTGTTGCAACCGAGGACAGGCGATTTATACGCGCTACGCACTCGACGGTCCCGTTCTGTGAGCTTGTGTGGCCTACCACTTCGTGACTGAGCCGTTGTTAATCCTCAATGTTTCCACTTCACATTAACAGCACTTACAGTTGACCAGACCAGCTCTAGCAGGGCCGAAATTTTACAAACTGACTTGTTTAAAAAAATGCCATCCTATGACGGTGCCACGTTGAAAGTCACTGAGCTCTTCAATAAAGCCATTCTACTGCCAATGTTTGTCTATGGAGATTACATGGCTGTGTTCTCAATTTTTATACACCAGTCAGCAACGGGTTTGGTTGAAATAGCCTAAACCACTCATTTGAAGAGGTGTCCACATACATTGGTGTGTGTGTAGTCTGTGTCTGTGTGTGTGCCTGTGTGCATCTTCACTGTTCTATACAGTGCATTTTTTATCTGTTTTTTAAATCAGATTTTACTGCTTGTATGAGTTACTTGAAGTGGAATAGAGTTTCATGTAGTCATGGCTCTATATAATACTGTGCGCCTCCCATAGTCTGTTCTGGACTTGGGGACTGTGAAGAGATCTCTGGTGGCATGTCTTGTGGGGTACGCATGGGTGTCTGAGCTGTGTGCTAGTAGTTTAAACGGACAGCTCGGTGCATTCAACATGTCAATATTTCTCACAAATACAAGTAGTGATGAAGTCAATCTCTCCTCTACAAGTCAGGAGAGATTGACATGCATATTATTCATGTTAGTTCTCTGTGAACATTTAAGGGCCAGCCTTGCTGCCTTGTTCTGGGCCAATTGTAATCTTTGTAGAACCTGAACACACGACTGAACAGTAGTCCAGGTGCAGCAAAGCTATGGCCTTTAGGACCTGCCTTGTTGATAGCATTGTTAAGAAGGCAGAGTAGCGCTTTATTATGGACAGACCTCTCCCCATCTTAGCTACTGTTGCATCAATATGTTTTACCATTACAGTTTACAATCCAGCGTTACACCAAGCAGTTTAGTCTCCTCAAATTGGTAAATTTCAACATTTATTATTTTAAAGATTTAGGTGAGATTTAGTGAATGACTTGTCCCGAATGCAATTTAGTTTTTGAAATATTTAGGACTAACTTATTTCTTGCCACCCATTCTGAAACTGACTGCAGCTCTTGTTTACTGTTGCAGTGATTTCAATTGCTGTGGTAGCTGATGTGTATAGTGTTGAGTCATCAGCATACATAGGCACGCAGACTTTACTTAACGCCAGTGCCAGGTCATTAGTAAAGATTTTTTTTTAAAGTAAGGGCCTAGACAGCTGCCTTGGGGAATGCCTGATTCTACCTGGATTATGTTGGAGAGGCTTCCATCAAAGAATACCATCCGTCTTCTGTTTGACAAGTAACTCTCAATCCACCATATAGCAGGGGATGTAAAGCCTTAACACATACGTTTTTCCGGCAGAATATTATAAGCAATAATGTCAAAATGTAGAGATTTGGAGAGGCTTCTGATACAATAACCCATTCTAGTGCCCATTGAAACAAAACTCTGACTAAGAATGGATGAGGAATCAGATAAAAAATCAGTTGAATGTCAATCTTGGGGGAACATGGCTTGAACCATGCTGTAATTGGATTTGATTGGGTTAGCTGGCGGCAGACGCTACAATATCTTTACTGAAGCCTAGTGCTCCATGGTTCTTTGACCACCACCAAGGGAGGATCAGAGTGCCTTACTCAAGGCCAATGACCTCGCTGTAACGGTCGTTTTCCTCCTCGTCTGAGGAGGAGCATGGATCGGACCAAAACGCAGCGCGGGTTGAATACATGTTTGTTTTATTAAAGAAAGACGAAGACGGAAAAACTCTTAACAAACTACAAAACAATAAACGACGTTAACAGACCTGAACGTGAACATATAACACGAACGCACGAACAGGAAGGAACACACGAATGACATGAACGAAACGAACGAACGAAAACAGTCCCGTGTGGCACAAACACTGACACAGGAACAATCACCCACAAACAAACAGTGTGAACAGCCTACCTAAATATGGTTCTCAATCAGAGGAAACGTAAAACACCTGCCCCTGATTGAGAACCATATCAGGCTAGTTAACAACCCTAAACATAGAAACAAATAACATAGACTGCCCACCCCAACTCACGCCCTGACCATACTAAACAAAGACAAAACAAAGGAAATAAGGTCAGGAACGTGACACTCGCCAATGATTGCAAAGTTAAAAAACAATACAACTCCATGCACAAGGACTACTTTTAACAATTTCCACAGAAGATTTTACAAAATACACATTTGCTCGAAGAACAGTGCAGATGCAAAGTTGGCACAAATGCAAATGATGGCACAAACAGCACAAACCGTCATTCTGTTACCAAACTTTGTATCTGCACTGTTCCTCAAGTAAATGTGTTTTTGTACAATTTGTTGTGGAAATTGTTAAAGTCCTTGTGCATAGAGTTTGTTTAACTTTGCATCATAGGATTTTGCTTACATTTTCAAGTGAAAAATCTGTGTTAGTCTCTTACTGTGGAATTTCCCACACACGTGGTATTTCTAGCAACTCTACTTTCTTCATGTTTTCTTTACTCTGGTGGTCCTAGAACCACCATACACTACTATAGTAGGCTAGCATACTACACATCCTATATACGTTATGACTGTTGGCGGAAACAACATACTACACTTTAATGCACATTGACCCATTTTCCAGTTTTTTTTCTGTGAGTGGATTCATAATTCATATATCCTCTTGTCTCGCTGGAGTATTGATTTGGGTGTGTGTGTGCGCGGGTATGTGTTCCACATACTGCAATATAAGCAGTGGCAATTTCAACACAGGCACAGAGGAATGGGGAAAGCTTTGTGTCCAATCCAGAGACCTGGGAGCATAAATCTAGTGTTGCCATGATCTGAAATAAGACGGAGCGGAGAAAATGACAGAAATTCCTCTAGACCCCCGAAAGCAGCCATTATAATGCCAGAGGGCCTTTAAGAAGCCAATTATTCCAAATGAGCTACTGTTTCTGCTCACCCTGGGGAGAAGCCAAAACAATGCTACACACACACACACACACACACACACACACACACACACACACACACACACACACACACACACACACACACACACACACACACAATCACTTATCTCAATCACACACAATCTAACACACACAAACACACACTCAAATGCTTGCAGGGTTGCATGCCCCAGTGAGTCCTCCCAATTTCCTGTCATTAGGAGACGGTTGCTGGGTCCGTGGTGACCAAGGCGACAGACATCAATACAAAGACGATCAATGTTTGATCTGCGTAGGCTAGTTCGTTTCAGTGGAACAGGATGAGGGTGGAACGGGTGAGGTGGACGAAGGGGGGTAGTCTAACCTCCCACACTGCTGTCTCCCCTTCTGTGGGTGGGTGGATAAGAGAATCAAATTATCCTTAGATGACTGTCCTCTTTGTCTTTACTTTGTCTGTTGGCATCCTAAGACACCCAACTGTCAGCGCATTCTGGGAATAAGGTAGAAGTTGTTTCCCCTATCTGTTAGTTTGACTATTTTCCAGGACAGGGAATTGCCAGGGACCTCAGAATATGATATTATCACGATACTTATATATACGATATGTATTGCGGTTGTCAAGATTCTATATCTATTGCGATTTTGAGGTTCCAAACATATTGCTCACCATATGTCTGGCTGCAGAGAGATGAGAGCATGAGAAAACAAGCTTTGATCAGTCATGGAAATAAGTGGTGAAAAAATGTTGGCATCAAGAGATATGTCAGAGAGATGTTTCTGGGATGTAGTAAAATAAAGGTTAAATAAAAATAAATAAATAAAGTACCTACAACACCTACGGTAGGCCTACAGTATATCATTATTTTTTTTTTTTTATCTCTACATGTAGGTCTCCTGATTTTAAACCCGATCGAACTGTTTGGCATCAACTGAAAACATTCATCCGTATCTCTGCCAACAAATACATTGATGAGGTCAGCAAGGTTTTACCCGTGGTCGTGGAGTCGTGGTGGAAGTGCAACTAAAATGTAGTTTAAATAACCATCTGCATTTTTGAATGTCTTTTCTAGTTATTTTATAAACGAAAGCATAAAGATGTTGAAGAAATACTATACTGCTGTTTTGAGTTAGAAATGTAACACTTCAGAGTACTTAAGCATCGAACACATTGAATGTATGGGGATGTTCACACCTACAGTAGCTGGGCTATAAAGAGTATATTGTCCTGCTAATCGGGCTACAAGTGGTTGAAAACCTGTTTTCAAAATGCCACCAGCTGTCCATCACTACTGTAAATAAAAACACAGCATCTTGTTTACATTCTTTTTTGTAACCACCATGTCACAAATAATTTGTATCTAATACTTTTAGAGTTTGGGATTGATTTGATTAATATTATGGTGTTTCTATTCCAAGAAAACGAAACGCCCTCCGGGTTTCCGTTAGGATGGGTATGGAAAATTAGGCGCTGTACAATGTGACGGTCGGGAGTAGGATACTGTACTGGGCTATTTAGCTAAAGAATCCCTGTGTCGTGCGGGCACGTGGGAGACCGGGGTTCAATTCCCTGACAGGGAGGAAGGTGTAGGCTGTCCTTGTAAAATAAGAATTTGTTCTAAACTGACTTGCCTAGTTGAATAAAGGTTATATTAAGAGCATAACCTTTCTACACCCTAATTGTATAATGATAGTCTAACCAATACCCAAATGGAGATTCAGACAAAATATAAATCTCAATTGATTTATCAAGACCAGTCCCCATCCTTGTCTCACAGCAGTGCTAAAATAGTTGTAGGCTATTGCTTCAAATCCTAACGCTTCTAACTTCAATATGCTCTTTAAATAAATAAGACCTGCGCCACTTTTAACCTCTCTTGGGTAGGGGGCAGTATTTTAACGTCCGGATGAAAAGCGTTCCCAAAGTAAACTGCCTGTTACTCAGGCCCAGAAGCTAGGATATGCATATGGATAGAAAACACTCTACAGTTTCTAAAACTGTTAAAATTATGTCTGTGAGTATAACAGAACTGATATGGCAGGCGAAACCCCGATGACAAACCATCCCCCCCCCAAAAAAATTCAGCCTACCACTATTTTCAATAGCTATCACTTTTATTATAAGGCCAAGTCCTTCCAGATTGCAGTTCCTAGGGCTTCCACTAGATGTCAACAGTCTTTGGAAAGATTTTCAGGCTGGTTTTTGGAAAAATTAGCCATAAATTGTAGTTTCTCTAGGTGGCTCCCATTTTGGCTTTACTGTTTCCAAGCGAGTGGAAGAGAGCCCTTTCTTTGGTATTTTTCTCCGGTAAAGACAATAACGATTCTCCGTCTTAAATTTGATCGTTTATTTACATATTAGGGTACCTAAGGTTTGATTATAAACGTTGTTTGACTTGTTTGGAAAAGTTTATTAGTAACGTTTGGGATTCATTTTGTATGCATTTTGATGGAGGGAAACTGGGTGGATTATTGACTGAAGCGCGCCAGCTAAACTGAGTTTTTATGGATATAAAGAAGGACATTATCGAACAAAAGGACCATTTGTGATGTAACTGGGACCTTTTGGAGTGCCAACAGAAGAAGATCATCAAAGGTAAGGCATTTTTTATATCGCTATTTCTGACTTTCGTGTCGCACCTAGCTAGTTGAAATATGTTTTTCATATGTTTGTTTGCGGGCGCTGTCCTCAGATAATCGCATGGTTTGCTTTCCCCGTAAAGCCTTTTTGAAATCTGACACAGCAGCTGGATCAACAAGAAGTTAAGCTTTATTTTGATGTATTACACTCGTGATTTTATAATACTGTAGTTTGAATTTCAGGCTCTGCAATTTCACCGGCTGTTGGCCAGGTGGGACGCTACCGTCCCACCTGCCCATAAGAAGTTTTTAACAGCACATTACTCAACACTAGTGAGACTCGTGTCACCTACGGTAGGCCTACATTATATCGAAATATATGACGTGACTCTCCTCCAATAATTACATATAAAGGATTGGAGGATATTTCTGTAATTCAGTGATATAGTAATTTGTTAAACATCAGCATTTTGAAAGAGTATTTTTATAATTATTTTATTAACGAAAGCATAAAGATGCCATTATTAGTTACATTGTTTTAGTTTGAACATGTAGACTGGCACAAAGAACAGCGGGAACTTTTCCCTAGTCAGCGCCATTATTAGTGCAATGTCCCTTAAAGTGTTGCTCTGTGCTACCCAGTGTGGCGCACTTTCAAGTGTGTGCCACTCGGGAGCCATGACCAATATGACCAATATATATATTGTCCTGCTAATAACAGGGTTAAAAATATATCTGTGAGAATATCCAAGGGGCTTTTATATAATTCTAAATTATCAATAATAATCGCATTGTTAAAAATATTTTGGATATTTTGTTTTCAAATAACGTAAAATGAGTGAGAAAAAGGCCATTCTTGAACATGGGGTGAGACATTGTTACTAATTTGTAAATAAAGCCAGTTTGCTATTTAGAATTATTTATTTCTGTTTTTAGAGGGAGAAAAACTAAATCCTACAGTCATCTCATGGGTTTCCGAGTCGAGGCCGGCACGGGTACTGAACCAGCATTTGTAGCAACAAATGCTTGCACTTCTATACAGTGTTTTAGACCTTTGCACCACTCGGGCGCTGTACAACCTGACTGGTCGGGAGTGGGCTACAGTAAGGGCAAAATAATCCTAACAAAATAAATGAATAAAAACCTTAGTGTAACAACAGTTTTAGTAAGTAGTACTGAAGTCGTGCACAATGATCAGTTTCTATTTAGGTTTATGTCGCCCATTCATTGTCAGTTACAGACACAGTAGGACCTTTGGACCCAAAAGCATAACCAGTGCTCTAACTCCCCCTTGCGCTGGTCTGGAGCAATGAAGTGGTGACACAGGGTACCGTACTAAACCACAAAGTACTGCAGCATAATCGCAAAACTTTTAGTGGAGCAACCACTGTAGCGTCATATCCAAGAAGGCTCGAGGCTGTAGTTGCTGCCAAAGGTGCTTCAACAAAGTACTGAGTAAATGGTCTGAATACTTATGTAAATGTTATGTTATTTTTTTATATATTTGCAGAAATGTAAAATATAAATGGTGTTTGCTTTGTCATTATGGAGTATTGTGTGTAGATTGATGAGGGGGGAAAAAGCGACTTAATGCATTTTTTGAATAAAGCTTTAACATAACAAAATGTGGAAAAAGAGAAGGGGTTTGAATGCGCAAACACACACACACACACACTCACTCACTACCGGTCAAAAGTTTTAGAACACCTACTCATTCATGGGTTTTTCATTATTTTTACTATTTTCTACATTGTAGAATAATAGTGAAGACATCAAAACTATGAAATAATACATGGATTAATGTAGTAACCAAAAAGTGTTAACAAATCAAAATATATGTTATATTTGAGATTCTTTAAGTAGCCAACCTTTGCCTTGATGACAGCTTAGCACACGCTTGGCATTCTTCCAACCAGCTTCATGGGGTAGCCACCTGGAATGCATTTCAACTAATTGGTGTGCCTTCTTAAAAGTTAATTTGTGGAAATGTTTTCCTTCTTAATGCGTTTCAGCCAGTCAGCTGTGTTGTGACAAGGTAGGGGGGATATACAGAAGATAGCCCTATTTGGTAAAAGACCAAGTCCATATTATGGCAAGAACAGCTCAAATAATCAAAGAGAAAAGACAGTCCGTCAATATTTTAAGGGCAGTCAATACGGAACATTTCAAGAACTTTTAACGATTCTTAGTGGGACTATCATTTGTTATTCAACTGGACAATGATCCAACACACCTCCAGGCTGTGTAAGGGCTATTTTATCAAGAAGGAGAGTGATGGAGTGCTGCATCGGATGACCTGGCCTCCACAATCCCCTGACCTCAACCAACACGATAGCCTAAAGGAACTCTAACCCAACTACAGGGGCCAGAACAGTGGTGTTTCTGTAGGGTTTTTGGATAAATGCCCGAAAATCAGCTCTGTGGTAAACACAGGTTTAGAAGATCTTATGTTTTGTTCTATGAGAATCTTCATCAGCTAGTAATTTTTTTGTGTATTTTGAAGCATTTATATAATAAAAAATATCACAAAGCACATTTAGGCTTCACAATTCATAAAGGTCATGTTAACTGACTGTTATTATCTCATAGAACAAAACGTATAATATCTCCTAAGCCTGTGTTATCAAATACTTTCGGTGTTAATCACAAACCCTATTCTTTCCCAATTAATTTTCCCTATAGGAATGGCTAAATGACTCAGAGGTAACTCATTTCTGTTATATTAGAACTACAAGCTGGCGAGCTCTATATCGTCCAAAAATAATATTGCAATATGTAACTATAAAAAACATTTTCCCCTATCACTAGTATTTTCTTATCCTCCAAATGGTGAAGATAATGCCAGGCTGACACTGTACAAGTTCAGGAATCCCCACACTGTGTGACAAGCTTTCCAAATCTCACTGTCATGAAGAAGGGAACTCTGCACTGTTTTACTCTGCAACTGTTCCTCTGTCAAAGATAGGATGGTTAAATGAAATAGTTTCATTTAATATTCCTTAAGATTTCAATTTCAAAGTATGTTGACAGGGATTGTTTACTAACAACTTTCTGCATCGTTCATTAGCAATTTACTAATTGAGTCGCTCAGCTAATTACAGCCGAACCGCGTATGTGGAATAGCTTGAGGTGTGACTGCAATCAGACGGCGCCTTCCTCATTAACAATGGTATATTTTCAATTTGACACACATCCGACATCCCCCACACTTGGTAATTATTGCTTGAGGCCTCATATTAATACAATGATAACAAATGATCTCTGTTTTCTTATTACCACTCTGACAATGGATTGTGTTCATTGAGGATATTTACATTTTCCAATATCCCTCAGGTAATATGTGTTGAATGGCCCTGCTCTCCCTGACTTAATAGATCCCCAGGGGAAAATATACACAACAAAACAGCCATTTTGGAGATAAGGGGTGATGATTATACTCATTAGAGAAGCTCTCACCCTTTTGCTCCTCATCACAACCCGCAGAATGAGAGCTCAGTGGGGAAACCATTCAGAGGCTGTGGTGTGTATCAACACTCAGAAATCTACCCGTGCTCTTTTCCCCTTAAAATGCACAATAGGCAGGTTTGACGTCCTTTGTGACTTCTGAGGCAAACCGAGAAATTGATGGTTTGCTCGCTGTGAAGATGTTTCCCAGAAGACTTTGCAGGTGGCAATAGCGGGAGACGAGGTGTGACATTTTGTTTATCAATGACCTCTTGGCTTTTGTCGCGGCTCGATTGTCAGAGCAGGCGGGTGGCGGTTGAGATACTGGCTTTTCTATCTTATCAGTGGTGAGATACAGAGTATGCGAGGTCCGGGGAGATAAATGTGTCTACCTACCTACTGTTAGGTTGACAATGACGGCAGCAACAGGAAGAGGTACATTTTGTATTGTTCTTTTTGTCGTTTTCTCTGTATCCGACAAAAGAGAGGACTGAACGTGTCTGGCGGTGGTCATTGTCCAGATGGCATCGTAAGCCCCCAGGGGGGAGGGGGGAGAAAATGAGAAAGGAGTGAGAGAATGATGAATCAAGTGCCTTGGCTTCAGGAGTAGGCAGTAGTGCAGTCAGCTTGATCGGCACAGACGCTGTTGGTATGGCTGGTTTGGTACGGCGGGTCTTGTTGGCATTGACCAATCACTGCTAGGACCAGACTGCCAGGCATGTTTTTGACAGTTCTCTTTCATGTATAGTTTTGATACACACACACACACACACCATCGTGCACACGCACGCACGGTGTCTGATTATTTTAATTGAGAGACTATGGGGTTGTTGAACATCATTGAGTGGCAAGGGACAGGGAGTGTGGTGTGTACCGGTACTGCGCTCGTCTTGCTACAACGGAGGAGAGAACAGTGGAGAGACCAGCTCTCAAACTCTCAAAATCGAATCATAAGTTATTTCTCACATGCACCAAATACAACAATTGTAGACTTTACCGTGAAATGCTTACTTGTGAACCCTTGCCCAACAACAGAGTTAAAAAGTAAGTAATCAAAATAGAAAAATAGTAACATAATTACACTAACAGCAGGTAGCCTAGCAGTTAGGAGTGTTGGACCAGTAACCAAAAGGTTGCTGTTTCGAATCCCAGAGCCGAGTAGTTTCAAAATCTATCGATGTGCCCTTGAACAAGGCACTTAACCCTAATTGCTCCTGTAAGTCGCTCTGGATACAAGTGTCTGCTGAATGATTAAAATGTAATGTAAATACATTTACAGGGAGTACCATAACCTAGTCAATGTGCAGGGGTACAAGGTAGTTGAGGTAGATGTGTACATGTAGGTAGGGGTAAAGTGACTAGTCAATCAGGATAGATAATAAACAGAGGTGTGTGCGTACACTATATATACAAAAGTATGTGGAAGAATTAGTGGATTTGGCTATTTCAGCAAGACCTGTTGCTGACAGGTGTATAGAATTAAGCACAGAGCAATGCAATCTCCATAGACAAACATTGGCAGTATAATGGCCTTACTGAAAGCTCAGTGACTTTCAAAGTGGCACCATCATAGCTTCATGAAATGGCCGAGCAGCTGCACACAAGCCTAAGATCACCACGCGCAATGCCAAAACGTCGGCTGGAGTGGTGTAAAGCTTGCCACCATTGGACTCTGGAGCAGTGGAAACACGTTCTCTGGAGTGATGAATCAAGCTGATGGATGAATCTGGGTTTGGCAGATGCCAGGAGAATGCTACCTGCCTCAATGCATAGTGCCAACTGTTAAGTTTGGTGGAGGAGGAATAATGGTCCGGGGCTGTATTTCATGGTTTGTGCTAGGCCCCTTAGTTCCAGTGAAGGGAAATCACAACGCTACAGCATACATTGACATTCTAGACGATTTTGTGCCTCCAACTTCATGGTAACAGTTTGGGGAAGGCCATTTCCTGTTGCAGCATGACAATGTCCGTGTGCAGAAATTGTTTGTTGAGATCAGTATGGAAGAACTTTACTGGCATGCACAGAGTCCTGACCTCAATCCCATTGAACACCTTTGGGATGAATTGGAAAGCTGACTGCAAGCCAGGCCTAATTGCCCAACATCAGTGCCCGACCTCATGCTCTTGTAGCTGAATGGAAGCAAGTCCCTGCAGCAATGTTCAAACATCTAGTGGAAAGCTTTCCCAGAAGAGTGGAGGCTGTTACAGCAGCACAATGTAGACCAATGCCATATTAAATACCATGATTTTGGAATGAGCTGTTCGACAAGCAGGTGTCGACACACTTTTGGTAATGTACTGTATGTCTGTGTTGGAGTGTGAGTGTGTGGGTAGAGTCCAGTGAGTGTGCATAGAGTCAGTGCAAAAAAGGATGAATGCAAATAGTCCGGGTAGCCATTTGATTAACTATTTAGCAGTCTTATGGCTTCAGAGTAGAAGCTTTTCAGGACCCTCTTGGTCCCAGACTTGGCACCCCGGTACCGCTTCCCATGTGGTAGCAGGGATAACTACGTCTTGGGTGGCTTGAGTCTGACCATTTTTCGGGCCTTCTGACCACCTCCCTGTAGGCTGTCTCATCATCGTCTGTGATCAGGCCTACCAGCGTTGTGTCGTCAGCAAGCTTGATGATGGTGTTGGAGTCGTGCGTGGCCACGCTGTCATGGGTTAACAGGGAGTACAGGAGGGGACTAAGCACACACCCCTGAGGGTTCCCCGTATTTAGGGTCAGTGTGGCGGATGTGTTGTTGCCTACCCTCACCTCCTAGGGATGGCACGTCAGGCAGTCCAGGATTCAATTGCAGATGGAGATGTTCAGTTCCAGGGTGTTGAATGCTGAGCTATAGTCAATGAACATCATTCTCACATAGGTATTCCTCTTGTCCAAAGGAGAGACTGCAGTGTGGAGTGCACTAGATATTGTGTCATCTGTGGATCTGTTGAGCGGTATACAAATTGCAGTGGGTCTATGGTGTCTGGGGTGATGGTGTTAATGTGTGCTATGACCAGCCTTTCAAGCATTTCATGGTTACAGATGTGAGTGCTACGGTACAATAGTCATTTAGGCAGGTTACCTTCTTTGGATCAGGGACAATGGTGGCCTACTTGAAACATGTTGGTATCACAGACTGGGATAAGGAGAGGTTGAAAATGTTTGTGAAGACACTTACAAGCTGGTCTGCACGTGCTCTGAGAACGCGCCTTGGTATTCCGTCTGTCCCAGCGGCCTTACAAGTGTTAATCTGTTTAAAAGTCTTACTCACATCGACCACGGAGAGCGAGATCACACAGTCGTCTGGGACAGCAGGGGCTCTCATACATGGCTCAGTGTTTGCCTCGAAGCAACCATTTAGCTCGTCTGGGAGGTCTGCGTCACTGGGCAACTCACTGCTCGGTTTCCCTTTTGTAGTCCGTAATGGTTTGCTAGCCCTGCCACATCCGACAAGCATCTGAGCTGGTGTAGTAGGATTCAATCCTAATCCTATATTGTCCTTTTTCTTGTTTGATGGCTCATCAGAGGTCATCGGTGCCCTCATCCGTGAGATGCAAGCCATCCCTATTGTATCCTTACGGTATGGCCATCCCTACGGTATAGCGAAGAGACACACTGCTTAATGTAAGGGGGACAGATTGTACTTGTACTTTTATTGTGTTACGCTATACGCTATATGTGGTATAAAAATGTTGTTTAATCACCTTTCGGTGTAAAAAACATGGAATTTCAAAACGGAAAACGATGTTTTAAGTGAGAAGCACCACAATGCCTTCTTTACCCATGCTTTAACAAGCTTTTCCAGCACACAACTTTGACCTACTACAGTAGCTATGTTGGTCTATTGTACTTCCAACAATGTGTAGTCAGGTTGCTTAGGATTCAAACCTTCTCAAACAGCCTAATATACAGCTCTGGAAAAAAATTAAGAGACCACTGCAAAATGATCAATTTCTCTGGTTTTACTATTTATAGGTGTTTGGGTAAAATGAACATTTTTGTTTTATTCTATAAACTACTGACAACATTTCTTCCAAATTGCAAATAAAAATGTTGTCATTTAGAGCATTTATTTGCAGAAAATAACAACTGGTCAAAATAACAAAGATGCAGTGTTGTCAGACCTCGAATAATGCAAAGAAAATAAGTTCATATTCATTTTTAAACAGCACAAAACTAATGTTTTAACTTAGGAAGAGTTCAGCAATCAATATTTGGTGGAATAACCCTGATTCATGCGTCCTTCACAAAGACAAATCTGCACGATAATTTTGCAGTGGACTTTACTGCGATTAACCTCTAAAAGTCTAAGCTGTTAGGGGAGGAGGTTCTACTAAGCTAACATATGGAATTGTTTTAAGATGATCATACCATGGATCATTTATTGTAAAAAAAAAAAAATGTATGACCCCTTTAGGTATCCCAAAAATATATATAAAAATATTTGATAAAATATTGAATTTGGCCTTTACTACTATAGTCCATAGAAACACATTCATTAATGGCAAAAAAGAGTCAAAAAATGGATCATGAGGAATACGGTTTTGAAGTGTCTGTCCTATATCTAGGAGATACAAGAAAGCTCAGAAAATATTCGTGTTTTTTTGGACACATATTTAACCCCTTAGTTTTGTTGGCACAAAACTACCTCCATACTTCCATTAATTTGTATGGGTTACCTTCAGACGAGTCCCGTGACACTTGCGGGGGTCGTAGAGAAAGAAGTGGAGAGCAAAACATGAGTCTCATCTTTCCACAGTGGGGTCATATTAGTTTGTGGCTTAAACGGTTCGGAACGCTACAGATGTTTTCATGAGGAGACCGATTTTCGGGATGCCTCATGATCTGACAAACATCGCCGTAGCTCGGCAACCTTCCACCGCAGATGGGGAAGGCTGACATAGGCGGATGTGGTGGATTGAGACAGCCCATGCAACAACAAAAAACATATCTCTAGTTTAAACTGACAGATTTTGATGGGGATTTTTTTATTATGTTACTTAGATTGATGCACGGGTGCGTCAATAGACACTTCAACTTTTCACACGTACCAACAAATGGGTGTGATCATTCTACAGTGGTCCCTGGAGCGTACGCTCAAACCGGTTTGATTAGAACTCTTATTTAGAACGTCCAGATTCGATTTGAAGCAACAGTCAGCATTTGAGCTAGCCACACTGTATTTTCACAGAAACATTTTGCACAAACACAGTCCTTACAAAGTTAAGTCCTGAATGTGACAAGTTTATTTCAGGATGCATTGTTCTGACATTCACAGAAGTAGCAACAGCATACACAATCAACCAAACTGGAAAATTAGTCCTAGCGCTAACTGAGGAGATATTGACATAACACAAGCGTTCATATTTAGATAACTCTCGGCTGACAGAATTACTATTTATTAACAATTACATCACGGGTGAGTTCAACATTGATCAAAATAATTGAGTAAAACACTTTCTAGAAATCGAAAGTTATCCGATGATGGGTAGGTGGTGTGTGCCGCCTTGTTCGTTATTCACGTCAACCAAAGATAATAAGAGGAGACAAGATGAGTTTGGTCTGTTTGCTGTATGCATGTTGAAGGGGGTGTGTCATCGATGATCATTCACTTCCGGAAGTTTACCCGAAAGATGAGTGAACCATTCCTTCACCTCATTATAACGTCTTTGGACTGACAGACGTTTACGTAACACCCAGAACGCATTGTATAATGTCAAACAAATAGCTTAGCTTTAGCTCATTATAATAAGTACAACCTTCAAAAAAAGTATTTTACACACATCATAGGTGTCCATTACAATCTATGCAATAATCAGAATACATAATTTGTCACCAGTACTTGAAAACGTGTGAATAAAACTGTAAATACATTATGCTCCATGCATGCATGCATGCATACATACATACATACATACATACATACATACATACATACATACATACATGCTACAGTAGAAACGACAACACGATATACAGAAAATAAGGCACTTGCTTTGATAGGAACGCACTGTTGTGGACATTCTTACACAGGGACACTCGAAGTCAATCTTAAATGAATCATTGTTTATTCGTCAGTGCACTGGAGAGGTTTCAACAAACGTAATGCACCATAGTGAATGTCTGTCAGAAGCTCTGCCTGGGCATACCCAGCAGGTGTCTTTTATATACGGCTTGTGAAAGCAAAATTGCAAGATTATGTGCTAATACTGTAATTGCATCAAATTGTTGTTTTTATGCAGCAGAATAGGGGAACGCTCTCATCTGTGTGTGTTCTACTGAGAATGGGCCTCTGGGGGCTTAATGCTGACAGAAGATTTACGATGCCTTGGGTGATACACCTAACAAGACCGCATTCCATAGCATGAGTTTGTGTTTCTGTACTGAGGTACCAGGGTGGAGAAGGCTCCAGTATGGATAATTATGAGAGGAACCTTGTTTTGGGGGCTAGACCCTGGTTTCTACACAATGAGAACAGTCTTTACAGCAGATACTGTCTGCTGTGAATTATTAGTATCTATCATACGAATCCTAACCTTTTGACCCATTCCATACATCTGTTGTTTGTCATGAACATTAAGGGGTTGTATCTTAGCTATAAAAAGGTGTTGTATTCTTTGTGTCGGGGCTCTCAACGAATCATCTAAGAGTGATTTGTTGACCAGCCATCGTTATTGTAGAGCACTCACATCATTCACTTCTGGCTGTGGTGTGACATGCTTTCCTTATAAGTGAATAAAGATTTATTTTAAGTATAACTCTGACTTGTGTGATAAGTTTCTCTCCTCATTCGATAACACAGAAATTAACCACCACAGGCTATACACAGACAAGTTATATTTGCATGATTTAGAATAAATTTGGTCTGTTTGCACACATATACAAAGTTATTATTTGTAAGGAAAACAACAAGGAAGGTAATTTGAGCGCCAGCCAGAAAATGTGCCAATTCGTGCAAGACTGCGCAAATGTCTGCATACTTGATCTGAGGAAACATTGGTGAAGTGCGTGGGCTGTCCTTGAAGAGAGAAGTTTGTCCAGCTCAATAAAGCCTCAAACATAAATTGTCCGCAATGCTGAAATGGGCTACTTCTATGTGAATTAATGATGAGGCGGAACACACCTCAATGCAAACTGTTGTTAGAAAATACAACTTGTTAGAAAATAATTTTGAAAAACATAGCCTATAGATCATGTTGGGTTCTGAGAATAGGAAAATATACTTATTCATGTCACTGATGGAGTGCTAAGGTTTAGAGGGTCTAGACGAGGGGTTATAGGAGGAAGGTATATAGTGTGTGCAACTAAGCTTGGAATGTGTTGAGTGCAGGAGAGCGATTACATCTGGCAGCCATTGAGAAGGGGAGACAGGTGGAGATCTTGGAAACTAACAATGTCACTGAGGGAGAGAGGGTAATGTATAACTTTACATTATGCCAGGATATGTTATTGTTATCCATCAGGGATCCTCTGGGGGGAGAAGAGACACAGTCTGGTATCAATCACCATGACAGCCTTGAGTTGGGGAGGAGTTAGCACTTTGGGGTAGAGGTCAGGTCAGATGAAGTGTGGAAGAACAGATATCACTTAGGTTCTGTCTAGCAACAGAGATGCATTGGCTGTTGTCTGAATTACAGCTGTATCGAACCTTTAGGAAAAATTCAACTCGGTTAAGCTTCTCGAGTGTCCGTGAGTTATTTACTCAAAATTAGAACCTAACAATAATAACTGTCCTGTTGCGTAACAATCCCATTGTGGAACAGTGAGTGCATTCTGACATCACGTGCATAGAACAACTCACGCTGGGGCAACCATTAGAGATATTCGGAACTCACGTATGAAAAGTATAAGGATTAAAATGATGTATATACAATATACAGTATATCATTAGGCTGTATGTATTAGATATCGGCCAATTTGTAAATGTGTATTATTGTAGCATCATCTTTATTGCAAAATAAATACAAATGCACACAACTGTAGAGCTACATAGTCATTTGACAGAGGAATTGCAATTGATGAAACAGGACCATGTTTGCAATACAGGCGGTTATAAACTTATGTAAATATTACCCAGGTAAGCTAATGGTTACAGAAATCAGGAATGCAGACCTCTATATCTATATGAGTGACTGTCTCCAACACACCACCACCTGATCTTATGTTGGGCACCTATTGACCAAAAAATGTGTTTTGAATATTTAAGACAAAACCGCTCACTCAATCAAGCCTGACAGTCTGGTAAGAAAAAGCTTGACAATTTTTGTGGAATGGGATAGTGTCTTACTTTTTGGGTGGGAAGAATGCAATACATGACCTTGTATGCAGTACAAATCACATTATTATGGGAGCAACTCCTCTCAGAGTATGAATTAGGCTGTCTGAGAAGGTTTGAATACTAACAAACCTGCCTACACATTGTTGTACGTGCATAGACCAACGTAGCTACTGTAGTAGGTCAAAGCTGTGTGCTGGGAAACCTTGGTAGAGCATGGGTGAAGTAGGCATTGTGGTGCTCCTGAATTTCCTTTCTTTTTTCGGCTTCAGACCAATGCCTACTTCTCACGTAACTTTTTAGTTTTTAATTGAACAGCCCATTATAACAGCCTATACATGCATTCATGAACCATCACACATGCGTTGCGCATAGAAAGTGTCACCCTTGTATGATGGCATCACCCACCTTGAGTCAATATGGTATCACTCACATTCCTAGAGTGTTGGTAGGCCTATCAGTCACATTCCTTGAGTATTGCCTTGCGTACAGTACACACTCAAGGGTGAACTCATCGCTTCCAATAACTTTAAAGCAGGAGAGGGAGCAGGAGGAGAGGGGGCATTTCAAGAGAAAGGCAGAGATGTTGTTTTAAGGCTAAGGCAATACATCTTGATACAACAGCACTAGAAGCTCCTTTCTCTCTCTCTCTCTCTCCCTTCCTTCCTTCCTTCCTTCCTTCCTTCCTTCCTTAATTTATTTATTTATTTATTTATTTATTCATTTATTAAAAGGGCCGGCTTGCCTTGAACGACTAGCAAGTAACGCCTTAGCTCTCTGTGAGTAATACTACAGTTACATAGTAGGCCACCATGTAACGATCGTCGTATAGAGGAGAAGGAGAAGACCAAGGTGCAGCGTGGTAAGTATTCATAATTCCTTTTAATGAATACGAATACTAGAACAAAACAACAAAAACGACAAACGAACAGTTCTGCAAGGTGACATACACTAAACAGAAAACAACCACCCACAAACACAGGTGGGAACAGGCTACCTAAGTATGATTCTCAATCAGAGACAACGATAGACAGCTGCCTCTGATTGGGAACCACACCAGGCCAAACACACAGAAACACAAAACAAGGACAACATAGAACACCAGACATAGAATGCCCACCCAAACTCACGCCCTGACCAACCAAAATAGAGACATAAAAAGGATCTCCACGGTCAGGGCGTGACACACCAGCTGTCTTCTGCGCCATACTACAATGTTCATGTCCATGTCCACATTTTCACTAGCTACCTCATTGGAATTTGTTAGTGAGCCAAATATGTGGAAATAGCTTCTTTAGGCCATATCCCACCCACAACAGAGATAAAGCCTACATAACCATGTTTTTGTTTTGACCTGTCAGAGTAGTGAGCTCACACACTTAGGCTGACTGATGAGACTTACAGAACCATGGAATAATTCAGTTATCATACATCTGTTATTTGGCCTCCATACCTGACCATTTCATCTCGTCTTGACCGAGAGGATGGAGGAAGGGAGGGAGGGAAGAACAGAGGGTGGAGGAGAGAAGAAAGCATGCCCAATCCCAAATAGAACCCTTAACCATATGCACATGTGGAGATCTACAGTGAGAGGATTGGATTGGTATATGGTGAAACTTCAACCTAGCCTATCAGAGGACAAGATTGCACCTGTCAAATCCTCTCAGATCTCCACAAGTACATAGGGTGTAGGGTTTAGGGGTTCATATGGGATTGGCTGGAACTCTCAGACCCTCATGGCCCTGGCCTCATGTCATTGGCTATTGGGAAGCCAAAAGGCTTTCAGCACCACTTTCACTGCTCTGTTTGAGGAGATGCTAGTCTGACACATCCCTTTCTCAAGGTGCTAAGCCAAGTAGCTAGCTAGCTAGTTATCACCAGGACTGACATTTTGTGTCTGTGAGGGTGTTCCAATTTGTATTTCGGTCTTCTGTATGAGGGCAGCCTTTTTATGAGGGCTAATACACTCCATTTAGACACCTCTCAATTTGGAGAAAGTGCTCCACTGTGTGCTGGCCTATTTGCGTTCACATGTTGCATTGAGAGAGAAAGGGAGAGAAATTGGGAGGTTGTGAAGAGAGGCTGAGAGACAGAGGGAGAGGTAAAAAGAGAGCAAGGCGTGATACTGAGAGACTAGGAGAGAGAATGAGTGTTTGATGATGAGTCTGCGAGAGAAAGAACATAAAAAGAGAATAAAGGGAGCAATAACAAGTGAAAGTAAAATGGAAGGGTGAAAATGAGAAGATAAAGAGAGGAAGGGACCTGGTTTGAAGACAGTTCATTCCACTAATCTACTGATTAATCAACTAATCTTTTTCGGTCGACTGACAGCTTTACAACAGTACTTATCTACTCAGTCGCCTCTGATCTGTGAGCACCAAATGGGTAGGGGGCTCGCTGAAAAGTGCTTGTTTCAGACTGGCCAAGAGAGAATGAGAGGGGGATGAGGAGAGGTTATGTCCAGTCCAGAGAGCCGAGACGCTTTCGCTCTGCCAAATCACTCTCACTGCCCCTGTGGGATCATGGTTAGTGGCTAAGTTCATTTCGGTCTCGGCTCTGCAATCTGTTGGCTCTGTCTGGATACTCTCCTTGACCATTATTCCTATAGATGTAGGTTCAAAGAAAGCATACTAAATAGTTTACCTTCTATTGATAAGGATTCTATAAATGATTTACTTAACAGGTACTACCTCTGTTACTGAAATGACCTACTTGAAGCTGTTGTAATAAAGTACATGTCGACCTCTGAAAGAGCAAATGCTTGTGTGTGTGTCTGTGTGTGTGTGTGTGTCCATGTATTGTTTGGGACCCCTTCCAGAATTCCATTTAGGTAACAATGCTGTTATATTGGATTTGTAAAATTCCAGACAATTTCTACTTCAACAAGACTATTAACCAATGTTACTTAATTAAGCAAGGACCCAAGAACGATCCCTGTGTCAGTCGAACACGGCCAGGACATGCTAACAACCCCGAGAACACTTACCCGAAAAAAGGTTACTTTGGACAATGAAAGAAATCACGGCACAAGTCCTTTATCATTCTGTTCACAGTTGCTTACTCCCTGTGTGGTGGAATATTCTAATCAAGTGGGAGAGACTTTGTCAATTCTTCAAACAGTTATCTATATTCGATATCAATTAAATATTGCATAATGAAACGGTCGACTCAACAGTCTTGACTGTTGGGCTGAGCAGCCTAACTGATAATGAAAACTGATAATGAAAAAACAGATCTTACCCCTTCTAACCCCTCCCATAATGGATGTTGTTTTACTTCCAACCTGGCTGAGTTTCCCAGATGCCAGGATGATGAGACAATGAGGCGTTGTTCTAAACTCTTCCAGGCTATCTCTATCTCGGGTCACACACACCACATCTTGTCTATGGAATGCCAGCTTTAGGTTTTCATCACCAAGCAAAACCCATTTCCTTGACCATTTGCCCAGACTAACTTCAGGAAGCTGGAGTGGAAACCATCTCTTTATAGAAACACAGAATTAAACAGAACAGACATGTCTTCCTATTTGTGAAGTATTAATTGCTAACTATTAACATCAAACAAATCAGGTAAATATGCAATTTTTCTATCACATTCCCCCATTTTGATATTTCCTTAACTTAAAACTTCTTATGGATAGGGGGCAGCATTTTCACGTTTGGATGAAAAGTGTGTCCAGAGTAAACGGCCTACTACTCAGTCCCAGTTGCTAATATATGCATAGTATTCATAGATTTGGATAGAAAACAATCTGAAGTTTCTAAAACTGTTTGAATGATGTCTGTGAGTATAACAGAACTCATATGGCAGGCGAAAACCTGAGAAAAATCCAACCAGGAAGTGGGAAATCTGAGGTTTGTAGTTTTTCAAAGCTTGGCCTATCGAATACACAGTGTCTATGGGGTCATTTTGCACTTCCTGAGGCTTCCACTAGATGTCAACCATCTTTAGAAACTTGTTTAAGGCTTCTACTGTAAAGGAGGGGCTCATAAGGGCTCTTTGAGTCAGTGGTCTGGCAGAGTGCCACAAACTCTTGACGCTCGTTCATGTGAGAAGTAGCTCTCGTTCCATGGCTTTTCTACAGGCAAAGGAATTCTCCGGTTGGGACATTATTGAACATTTATGATAAAAACATCCTAACGATTGATTCTATACATCGTTTGATATGTTTCTACGACCAGTAATATAACTTTTGGGAATTTTCCTCCGACATTTCCGCTAGACTTGCCCGTGCCTCGTGAGTTTCAATTTGTTTACTAAATGCCCGAACAAAAGGAGGTGTTTGGACATAAATTATGAACTTTATCGTACAATCAAACATTTATTGTGGAACTGGGATTCCTGGGAGTGCATTCTGATGAAGATCATCAAAGGTAAGTGAATATTTATAATGCTATTTCTGACTAATGTTGACTGCACAATATGGCGGATATTTCTTTGGCTGTTTTGGTCTCTGAGCGCCGTACTCAGATTATGCTTTTTCGGTAAAGTTTTTTTGAAATCTGACACAGCGGTTGCATTAACCTGTCTGGAAACCTCGCCAACAGCCAATGAAATTGCAGGGCGCCAAATTCAATCAACAGAAATGTCATAAAACTAATTTCTCAAACATACAAGTATTAGGCACCATTTTAAAGATAAAATTCTCATTAATCCAGCCACAGTGTCTGATTTCAAAAAGGCTTTACAGCGAAAGCTCCACAAATGATTATGTTAGGTCACCACCAAGTCACAGAAAAACACAGCAATTTTTCCAGCCAAAGAGAGTTGTCACAAAAAGCATAAATATAGATAAAATGAATCACTAACCTTTGATGATCTTCATCAGATGACACTCATAGGACTTCATGTTACACAATACATGTATGTTTTGTTTGATAAAGTTCATATTTCTATCCAAAAATCTCATTTTACATTGGCGTGTTATGTTCAGTAGTTCCAAAACATGCGGTGATTTTGCAGAGAGCCAAATCAATTCACAGAAATACTCATAATAAACATTGATAATAGATACAACTATTAAACATGGAACTTTAGATAAACTTCTCCTTAAAAGAAAAATTATAACCTAGAAAAATACATTAAAATATCACAAAAAAAGTCAGAGTACATTTTTCATCCGTACGAAAACAAATCATCATGTTGATACTAATCTTACTCCCATTGGTCAGTATGGTAGAAACTAAAATTAATATATCTTATTGGGACGTCTTCCGTTTAGTGCCTAATGAACATGACCCAGGACAAGCATCATGATTCCACTATGTATAAGGCAACGCATATGGCTATGTGCCATTAGCACAACCCTGCTATTGTTCCTGAGTATTATCATAAAAAATAATCAATTTGGTAATGGATATAGGTCAAGTATCCTAGGGGCGGCAGGTAACCTAGTGGTTAGAGCATTGGACTAGTAACTGAAAGGTTGCAAGATCAAAACCCTGAGCTGACAAGGTAAAAATCTGTCGTTCTGGCCCTAAACAAGGCAGTTAACCCACCGTTCCTAGACCAGTTAACCCACTGTTCCTAGGCTGTCATTGAAAATAAGAGTTTGTTTTTAACTGACTTGCCTAGTTAAAAATAAAGGTTAAAAAAATAGATTAACATCAGTTTCACTCTCAGGTTTGGAGTTCTCCCCTTCATTCACCAAGGCATGTTGAGAATAGTCTCAACATAGTACACAACTTCTTTACCCATGTCATCAATCAAAACAATTAATCCATAATATATTAATTTCTCCACCCATATAGTTATTAACATACTAAAACTTACTCAACTCAATCAGTCAGTATTAACATCATTCAGTTTCCAAATCATAAGAAATTCTCAATTATCCAACCAACATTTAGAATGACATTCCTCAGTGATTCACATCGGTTCAATCACTCAAAATTAAAACCTCAACTTAGCACACATCAACACTGGCAGAATGCACATTTATATTAATATATAATATATTCACCTTATAATTAACCCAATTAACGCTCTCATCAGGGTTATAATTACTGATCAGTCTCTCAATTCATTCTTAGCCTAAATTACTATAAATGTAGCGATGTATAGACCTCCTCAATCACCCCGATACCCCAAATAATAATTTTAGACAAGTTGAAATCAATTCACATTTGACCAATCCCCTCCCTTTCCCGGCACTCAATCTTCTGGCATTTCTTATTTTTTATTCTTCAGATAGCTTCACAGTTAAAAGTGGATGGCCCATGACATTGTCCCAATTACAATGTCACCTGAGCCCCACCACAACTCCTATTATGTCTTGTCCATTTGCCAACCAGTATACTAGGATATGAGAATTTTTGGAACGGACTTCTGTTCCACTCCTGAGAGAAAAGGCTTCAACTGGAAGCTTCAACTGGAACGCCAGTTCTTCAGCTGGTTAGAGGGGTTTTGAAGTCCACCCCATTTGGTCAAATTATCCCTTCCATGCATCTAGATACCATCTTCACCATAACCTCGAGAAAGGACAGATCAGAACAACAATTCAGTTCAGTGCATCTCTGATTCAGGAAATCCAGACAAGCATTTCAAGAAATCAAAAAACAAATGATGTACTGTATAACATAATTAATACTACTAACAATATTCTTAACACAAATCTGTAAAACAAATGTCAAAGAGAATAACAACACATTCTGTTGAAACAATGCTCACACTGTCAATCTCATCGTAGTCATAGGATCAGGAAATGAGACCGCTAATCCTTAGGAAGTAATCTCGATCATCCAGCAGACCCAATCTGGTGAGATTTATCAAACAAAACAGACAAACCACAATACACTCCTCCATACATCATTCGATACATATCTACATATAACTCAAGGTGTGTAAACCTCTATCCAAAAACCTCAAAAGACTGTAATTCCTCCACTTTGACACGACTCACATAGTGACTAATGTGCAAAAACCCTACTGGTTAATTTTAAAATAACAAAATCAAATTAGAATCACTACCCATAATAACTCCCCAAAGATGATTTTTTTTTACCCATAACTTGATTCAAAGAATAGAAAAATAGACCAGAGACAGGTCTATCCTTCTCGTGGTCCAAATCTCACACTTAATTATAACCTTCTTCGTAATTATCATCATTATAAATGACCTTACATTGGATGATGAATTTATTTTGGCTTTCCAGTGAGGGCCATCAAACAACACTAGAAAGTAAAGAACGAGGTTAGAGGTAATACAAATCCTTCAAATAAGTGTTTCTTACTATATTAGACTAATGAAAAACCATCAAACATTTCATACATTTCGTATCCCAGGTTTACAGTAAGTTTCTAGTACATTTCTTATCAAAAGAATTCACGTGTTCAATTAAACTCAGAAAATAAAAACGTCTAAATATTCCATGTGTGTGTGTGCCCCTTTAAAATACCTTGGCACTAACCCATATTCATAACCAGTCAGTTGTGTGTGTTTGTGTGTGGTAAACTATATGGCAAAAACGAACAAAAATGGCAAGGCCTTATTTAATTTGGTAGCACCCCTTTACCACCGAATCCGGATACCTTTATACCTATAAAACCGCCAAATTTCACTAACTGTTCCCCCAAGACCATAGCCTCAGGAAACATTTCAAAGCGAGAGAAAATGACTACCCCCATTCTCCTGGAAGAGAAAGTGTACATTTCTTTAGCATAAGGAATCAGTGATAGTTGATCTCAGGCATCTCCTATGTCTTCCTTAACGTACAAACTGTAATGGACTTCCATCAGTCCTGGAAGAAAGAATCCCACTCAAGACACATCAAACAATACAGTGTTCCATTAAGTGGAATCGACACCGTCTAAAATAAACAAACCCGTAACACCTTTCTGGTAATCTAATCATTGCAACCTGTTGCATTAATTTAGTCAAAATATACAACAAATATAGAACCTTCAAAAAGTTGCTGTTGTCTTATCAGCTTAATATTCAATACTTATTTCAATCTACTTTAATTACTGGACACTGTTCCACGTAATGGAAACTGATTATAATTTTAGAATACTTAAACTTCCTGCTCAAATTCACTGATGTTACCTAAACTATAAAACCAAGCAACAATATTGTAACGGCCATCGTTGCATGAAGAAGTGGACCAACGCGTAAATGTTCATGATTTATTCATAAAACTGAACACTGAATAACAAAAAAACAACAAAGAGAACGAAAGAAACCGAAACAGTTCGGTCTGGTGCAGACACAAAACAGAAAACAACTACCCACAAAACACAGGTGGGAAAAGGCTACCTAAGTATGGTTCTCAATCAGAGACAATGATAGACCGCTGCCTCTGATTGAGAACCACACCGGGCCAAACACACAGAAATAGAAAACATAGAATGCCCACCCCAACTCACGCCCTGACCAAACCAAAATAGAGACATAAAAAGGATCTCTAAGGTCAGGGCGTGACAAATAATCAGAAACTGTCAGAGAACGTTTCTCATTACCTCTACTTCAAATGTCCCATTGCCCGCTCGCTTTTAACCGTAGCTAATCTGTTTTACAATCTCAAGGCTCAATCCCTCTATTCATAATTTAACCTTGTATTGAAACCTCAGCTTTTCAAATTACTAAAATATCACATAGAGTGCTGTATAAAAAAAAATCTAACATATTACCATTCGCATACTGTCAAACGTCATTGGGTTTACATCAACCCAAATTACCAATGTCTTCGTCACTGTCACCCATCGTAAGGTTTAGAAATTAAAAGAAACCAAACCATGATTATTCTCTCTTTACTAGAAGATAATGTTTTCCTTGTAGTCTACCCTAACAATATTACTCTATATTTTTTAAACCAACCTCTGCTGGATATTCCCTTTCTGCTTCACATGTATTAAACGTCTATTATTTTAAGATTCACCTGTAATACACCAAATGTATAAAATACATCAGCCAAATCTTAATCAATTCAAATGCAGAATTCTCACATTCCAATTGACTGACCTTCCTTTGGTACCTTCACTAGTCTACATCTCTGTTTCCTTAAACTCAGAAAGCTCTCTACAATCTCAACCATACTCTATACCTCTGTCTTACCGCTAGCTCTGTCTTTTCGTCTAACGTTACTATACCAGGTGAACACATTTGTTTTATTATAGTCAAAACAAACATATCTTCTGTTCACAGGGAGGCCACTTTAATCACTTGTGACCCCTCCTCCCTTTTGTCAATTCTATAAATCTATTTTAGAATAAAACTAAATGAAGTGTCGCACGAGATTAAAACCCCTAGGGGTTTTTCCTGAGTCGCATTGTTCTCGAAACCAACAAATGTGTTATCTATTGTTTCCCTGGTTGTACTTTCCCATATGATGCCTTGTGACCCTGCTCTACCACATAGTGTACTAATGTGGTGATGTTTGGCATATGAGTTTCTTCGTCTTGTTACAGCAATAACAAATTCATGACATATTGTATCACAGAACCCTCAAATCTACACCTTTTAGCGATTGTTTAGATGTGGTGTGATGCAAAGTTTGACTATTTGTAAACATAATTCGTGCTCTCGCCCATATATACTGGCAATTTTACACTGGCCATATTCAACGGACGTTGAGCATTCGTAAATTCATCAGTTATTCTGTGCTCTGGTACATTCAGACCACTGCACTGAAATCCAAACAATAGCCTGAGCGAATTTACCAAGTACCCCATTTAACAATGTCCATTGAGAACGCACAACGACTATACCATTTAGCTAAGCTAAGAATGACTGTGAATAATCAAGTCTACAAACGTAGGCTAAACTAACTAGCTGCATTCGCTAAGTAAGTGAAAGTGAAAGTTAAAAAACGAAATATAGCTAGCTCTCTCTCTCTCTTGCTTCCTCTTCTTTTTAAAGAAATGAATTTGTTCAAAACTATTCAACGATTGTCTTTCTCTTTGAGTCAACCACTCACCACATTTTATGCACTGCACTGCACTCTAGTGCTAGCTAGCTCTAGCTTATGCTTTCAGTACTCTCTGATCCTTTGATTGGGTGGACAACGTGTCAGTTCATGCTGCAAGAACTCTGATAGTTTGGGGGACGTCCTCTGGAAGTTGTCATAATTACTGTGTAAGTCTATGGAAGGGGGTGAGAACCACGAGCCTCCTAGGTTTTGTATTGAAGTCAATGTACCCAGAAGAGGACAGAAAAAACTATACTAAATATATTCACGTCACCAAATAATTGATGCCAACAAACTGTTTTGCAATGCAGGTCTACAGTAGCCTCAACAGCACTCTGTAGGGTAGCACCATGGTGTGGCCAGAGGACAACTAATATATATAAAAAGGATAGCTTTGTTTCACCTTTTTTATTTTTCACTGAGGAGGAGGGTCTTCCCCTTCCTGCGCTGAGGAGCCTCCACTGGTGTGCGTATGTGTGTGCGTGCAAGTATGTGCATTATTATATTTGCAGGCTTGTTTCCTTTCATTTTCTCTGTAAAGGTCACACAGACTTAATCTATGACCCCTGCAGTCTTCCCATCACCTAGCAACAGAGGATTGAGGAGAGGGATGTAAACTGTATAAGGACTTAATTCACAAAGTCAGTTGATGCTATATACTGTATACACAATGATAAAGCACTTTTTGTCGTTTCTGGAGTATGCTTTGTTATGTTTGTAACTGGATCCTATCATGCGTTATGATGGTTTTATCACGTTTCAGGAGAAGACCCAGATGCAGACAGTGTCGAAGTAACAAAAGTTTATTACTAGAACAGGGGGCAGGCAAAAAGACAGGTTAAGGGCTTGCAGAGGTCAGTAATCCAGATCAGAGTCCATAAGGTACAGAATGGCAGGTAGTCTCGGGGTCAGGGCAGGCAGAGGTCAATAATCCAGGGTGGTGTGACAAGGTACAGAATGGCAGACAGGCTCAGGGTAGGATGGTCAAATCCTGGAAAACTAGAAAACAGGAACTAGAAAAAGACAGGAGCAAGGGGAAAACAAAACGAACTGGCAACAGACAAAGACCACAGGTATAAATCCACTGGGGATAATGGGGAAGTTGGGTGACACTTGGAGGGGTGTGGAGACAAGCACAAAGACAGGTGAAACAGATCAGGGTGTGACAGGTTTAAACATAGTGTTACTTTGCACAACATCAAGCATGACTGAGTTGCAAGTTTTCGGTATCTACATTAGAAACATTATTATCATTTTTAGTTAATGACTGGACATTACTTTGAAAGGTTTAATGTGTAAAAAAAAATCTGGGATTTTTATAAACATATCAGAGTCTAAGCCTTGTCTAAGCTGGGGTAGGGGTTCTACTAAACTATATGGGAATGTTTTGAGAAGGTCATACCAAGGATCACTTAGCTATTTGATTTTGAATTTTAAGACCCCTTAAAGTATCCCCAAAAATATATACAATAATTATTTGATAAATTATTTTTAACCCTTACAAACGCATTCAATAACAGATTCACTACATGGAAGAGCAGATAGTCCCAAAAACATCTGAGAGATATAAAAAAATATATGTATAAAATATATATATATACACACACACTACAGGTCAAACGTTTTAGAACATCTACTCATTCAAGGGTTTTTCTTAATTTTTAATATTTTCTACATTGTAGAATAAGAGTGAAGACATCAAAACTATGAAATAACACATATGGAATCATGTAGTAACCCCAAAAAAGTTAAACAATTAAAAATGTATTTATATTTTGAGATTCTTCAAAAAGTTTTGCCTTGATGACAGCTTTGCACACTCTTGGCATTCTCTCAACCAGCTTCATGAGGTAGTCACCAGGAATGAATTTCAATTAACAGGTGTGCCTTCTTAAAGTTAATTTGTTGAATTTCTTTCCTTTTTAATGCGTTTGAGCCAATCAGTTGTGTTGTGATGAGGTAAGGGTGGTATACAGAATATAGCCCTGTTTGGTAAAATACCAAGTCCATATTATACAATACGGAAAATTGCAGTCGCAATAACCTTCAAGCGCTATGATGAAACTAGCTCTCATGAGGACCGCCACAGGAATGGAAGCCCCAGAGTTACCTCTGCTACAGAGTTACCAGCCTCAGATTGCAGCCCAAATAAATGCTTCACAGAGTTCAAGTAACAGACACATTTCAACATCAACTGTTCAGAGGAGACTGTTTTAATCAGGCCTTCATGTTCGAATTGCTGCAAAGACGAAGAAGAAACTTGCTTGGGCCAAGAAACACGAGCAATGGACATTAGACTGGTGGAAATTTGTCCTTTGGTCTGGAGTCCAAATTAGAGATTTTTGGTTTCAACCGCTGTGTTTTTGTTAAACGTGGTTTGGGTGAATGGATGATCTCCGTTGGAGGAGGAGGTGGTGTTAAAGCTTGGAGTAGGAGGTGTTATGGTGTGGGGGTGCTTTGCTGGTGACACTGTCTGTGATTTATTTAGAATTCAAGGCACACTTAACCAGCATGGCTACCAAAGCATTCTGCAGTGATACGCCATCCAATCTGGTTTGGTCTTAGTGGAACTATAATTTGTTTTTCAACAGGACAATAACCAAACACCTCCAGGCCGTGTAAGGGTTATTTTACCAAGAAGGAGAGTGGAGTGCTGCATTAGATGACCTGGCCTCCTCAATACCCCGACCTCAACCAAATTGAGATGGTTTGGGATGAGTCGGACCGCAGAGTATAGGAAAAGCAGCCAACAAATGCTCAGCATATGTGGGAACTGCTTCACGACTGTTGGAAAAGCATTCCAGGTGAAGCGAATTGCAAAAATCACTGAACGAATTGCAAAAATCACTGAAGCTGGAGACATATCTTCCTCACTAACTTTAAGCATCAGCTGTCAGAGCAGCTTACCGATCACTACACCTGTACACAGCCCATCTATAAATAGCCCACCCAACTACCTCATTCCCCAAATTGTTATTTATTTTTGCTCTTTTGCACCCCGGTATCTCTACTTGCACATCATCATTTGCACATCTATCACTCCAGTGTTAATGCTAATTGTAATTATTTCACCACTATGGCCTATTTATTGCCATAGTCTAATCTTACTACATTTGCACACACTGTATATAGATTTTTCTATTGTTTTTTTTCTTCTTTCTATTGTATTATTGACTGTACTTTTGTTTAACCCATGTGTAACTCTGTGTTGTTGTTTTTGTCGCACTGCTTTGCTTTATCTTGACCAGGTCGCCAGGTCGCCTGGTTATATAAAGGTGGTTATACCTGGTTATATAAAGGTGAAATAAAATAAATACAAAATAAATAAAGAAGCTGGTTGAGAGAATGCCAAGAGTGTGCAAAACTGTGATCAAGGCAAAGGGTTGCTATTTGAAGAATCTCAAATGTATTTTGATTTGTTTAACACTTTTTTACTTACTACATGATTCCATATGTGTTATTTCACAGTTTTGATGTCTTCACTATTATTCTACAATTTAGAAAATAGTAAAAATAAAGAAAAACCCTTGAATGAGTAGGCGTTCAACATTCTTTGACTAGAAGTGTATATATTTTTTTTTACATGAATTGAAGACTTGATTGTAGATAAAATATGGTAATTTTTTGAGTGGGAGTGTGACTCTTGCCCAGTCCAGATTCTTACAGCGTGCTTTTTCCCAGCCCTCACTCTCCAAGCCGTTGTTTTGAAGCTGTTTACAATCTGACGTTAAAAGGAAACAATGTTTCCCATTCTCTAACATCCATTTGTGTTCAGTCAGTATCAATGACTGGACACACACACACACACACACACACACGCACGCTCGTGCACACACAAGCACACACACAGACAAGACATTACCCACCTCATCATCTTATCCAACAACTCATAACACAACCTAATCCACTCTCTAATGCATAGTGATTAGTTGAGATGTGAGATGATTCCTCATACCTTAATTAACTTCTTAACTACCTCTCTGTTTATATTAGTCTTCCTTAAGGACAAAGACTGACTTTGCTGGCTGAATCTCAATAAGCGGCGAGGAGGCATAGCAGCTGTTGAAATATAGATTTATAGATCTCCATTTAATGTTATTGTTTCCGCTTCTAAAGTAGAGGAAATTATATGATTATTTAGTGCAGAGAGTGCTGTTTTTTCCGCTTCACCTCCGAGAAAGGCAACAACCCAGCTTCATGTCTGAGTATCTTTCAGACCCGATTTCAGTGCACTTCTCGCAGACTGAAGCTTCAACATGGGGTTTTGTGTTCTGGCTTGGTGGGAACTTTACAAGCCATACCCGTCGTCCTCCTACTCTTTGGGAGGATTTTACTGGACTCCCACATTGTATTACAGGGTTTCCCTATAAAGTTAAGGATGCAAGAAGTGTTGTAGGGTGAACACACACAGACAGACAGACACACACACAAGCACACACGCATGTCCGCACACACATACTCCGCTACTGTATCGCTGCATTCCAAGAGTTTTTATATGGGCAGAGGTGGTGGTCAAACAAAAGCAAAAAAGTAGCCAGCTGATAAAACGCTAGGGCAAGAATGTGAGGGAAGTTGCAGGAGGAGCTAGGATGTTCGGTTGTTGCAGAGAAGTAGGGTAGTATTTCTTTAAGTGAAGGGAAAACAACGCAATTGTCAAACTTGAGTAAAAGTAAAGATACCTTACTAGAAAATAAGCCAAAGTGACAGTCACCCAGTAAAATACTACTTGAGTAAAAGTCTAAAAGTATTTGGTTTTTAATATACTTAAGTATCAAAAGAAAATGTAATTGCTAAAATATACTTAAGTATCAAAGTATAAATAATTTCAAATTCCTTATATTTAGCAAACCAGACAGCACTATATTCTTGTTTTTTTAAATGTAATGATTGTCAGGGACACACTCCAGCACGCAGACATAATTTACAAGCAAAGCGTTTGTGTTTAGTGAGTCCGCCAGATCAGATGCAGTAAGGATGATCGGGCATGTTCTCTTGACAAGTGTGTGAATTGGACAATTTTCCTGTCCTGCCAAGCATTCAAAATGTAATGAAAACTTTTGGGTGTCAAGGAAAATGTATGGCGTAAAAACCACATTATTTTAGTCAGGAATATAGTGAAGTAAAAGTTGTCAAAATATAAATAGTAAAGTACAGATACCCCCAAAAACGACTTAAGTAGGACTTTCAAGTATTTTTACTTAAGTACTTTTCACCACTGATTTCTTTACTTTCATCCTATTTAAAACGTTCTGAAAACTCCAGATCATGCTGCTCCTTATTACTTATTACTCAAGTGCACAGACCCCCTTCTGCCTCATCATTACCATCATTACTTTCCACTCATCCCATCCACTCAATCCCTTAACCCCCCTCCCCCCCCCTCCTTCCTCACCCCTGTCCTTGTTGTGGTAGGGTGCTCACTCTGCTCAATCCTAGCTCTCTATGCACTCTCTGATTGTGCCAGGCAGGGAGGATGGTGAAGGGCATGATGTCCCTGCTTGATGATGTTTCAGAGAGGAGACAGGGCTGGGTAAGAGTCAGCATCACACCGCTGTGTCTGTGTGTGTGCCTGTTAATTTTGTGTGTACGTTAATTTCGGGGTGATAGGAATTTATCTTTTTAGAATCAAATGCATGAATACGTTGGTGATTTCATATATAGAAGTCAAAACAGGAGATGGGTTGCTGACTTCCTCTGCAGATAGCAGTGCTGGCTTTGCAAACACAAACACAAACACACACACACTGTTTTCATCCATTGTGTTTGAAGAAGCTCCCACAGTGAGTGAGGATGACAGTAATCAAAAATCAATTATTTGCCTTCACAGCAGAGATGAAAGACGGCAGATGTACACAGTGGCATTCAGGGCAGGTGGGGCAGAGCCTGTTTTGCATGTTATTTTGGCATTAGTACGTGTCACATACCAGCTTGCAAACGATGTAAAAAAAAATATATATCATTGAGTAAATAAATATGCATACAAACATGGTCTCTTTTTTTTTTCTTGAGTGATGCAGCTCCAAAATGCAGGTGTTTCAGCCTAGCTCAGTGCTTTCTGTGGTGGAGCGAGCCAGCAGAAAATAGGATCATTGAGCCGTGATTGGCTCAGTGTTCTGTCACTCATGGGGACAGTACGTCATCGCTAAGTTTAAGTCCTTAGTAAGGGTAGACATCCAACCTTTCTGCCCTTTGGGTCCTGCAATAGAAGGCTCAATGTCATTGGCCCCAGATAAAATTACGTCAAATCACATTATATGCACAGTAGCTTTGATTGGACTGATCATGTCAACATCTTACTTTCAAAGTCTTAGCTAGCAGTCATCATCATGAATCAAGTCGACAATCTACTGGCAAATCATTTTTAATCCTTATCATATGAAGAGAAATGATAGATAAAACGTATCGGTGCTCATCGGACATAAAGAATACACAAGTTTGGAAATGGCAAATTCAGCAATGAGTGGTTTGTAAGGAATCAGTGGCTAACTGCAAGCATTGCAAAGCAACCACTAACGTTAGCCTGCTATCCAATGGAGTGGCTGTGTTTTTTTCCCCGAGTTCCCACCATAATTCCAGAGAATACCAGACTTTGATGACAACGTTTGATGACAAATTTTGCCCACAAATGACCGCCGCTCTTCCTTCACAAGTTGAGTCCAAAAAGGTCTTGTATGCTGCTGTATAAATGATGTAATAAGCAACTGAGATGTCAGCTTATTTAACACGTCAAATAGTGTTATATGACGTGCATCTTTTTTGACACGCAAAGACCCAAACAGCGTTCCATGTGCCTCACCCTAATAATTTGGTCTATTTTCACCTTAATAATTGTGCCTACTGTTCTGACTTGGTGATGCACATGTAGCCTATAAACTGTTTTAGAGAAATGTAATCATCGAAAATATTGTAAGACATTTCATTGTCTGTTTATATGCCCCCTTTATTTATCCTACGGTTCTGACCTGTTGTACAGGGAATACACTGAAAGAACGGCCCCTGTTCTGAATTCTGTCGCTGTACATTTCATAAGTGTTGAACAAATAGTTATATTGACTACGTCTGTCATCGCTCGCTCATTAATGTCTCAATCAAAATTACAGATTGCCTCTTACCCGCTTGTCATCCCCTTATGCCATAGGTTGTACATCTCAGTTGTCAGTAGAAACCACATTTGTTTAAGCCATATCAGCTATGTTTTTTTTTATATCAGCCATATCAGTCATATCAGCTATATCAGCTATGTTTTTTTTAAAAGGCAGTAAATGAGGCTGAATGAACTGTTTCGCTGCCAGACAAGGCTCTGCTGAAAGCCAGGTGTAGCAGTGGTAAGGTGTTGGGATTCTGCTTTTGGGACAGCTTTATTGTCACGTTCCTGACCTGTTTTCTCTTGTTTTGTATGTCTTTATTGGTCAGGGCGTGAGTGTTGGGTGGGTAGTCTATGTTTTGTATTTCTATGTTGGGTTTTGTGTTCGGCCTGGTATGATTCTCAATTAGAGACAGGTGTGTATCGTTTGTCTCTGATTGAGAGTCATACTAAGGCAGCCAGGGTTTCACTGGGGTTTTGTGGGTGTTTGTTCCTGTGTCAGTGTTTGGGCCACACAGGACGGTTGAAGGTTTGTTAGTTTGTTGTTTTGTAGTTTTGTAGTGTCGTGTTTGCTGTTTTCATTAAAAGTATGATTAATCACCAATCCGCATCTTGGTCCGATCCATGCTCCTCCTCGTCTGAGGAGGAGAACAACAATGACTGCCTTTACATTTATGTAGGCCCTAACAGTTTGTGGGCACCGTTTGTCACCGTTATAGTGCAATTAATGTATTGTTTAGTGTTGTGTTGTGTAGTGGCTTTGCTGGCATGCATCCCACATTCTTTTTTCCTCTCACCAAGATTTACATGCTAAAATCACCACTGGATGTACATGAGAGGTCCCCTCTTCTCCTCCTTCTCTACATACTCAACTCTCCTGTATTTGTTTTACCATTGAGTCATAATAAACGATAGGGAATCCACACCGACATACTCCACACTCAGCAATACAAACCAGCAAGTCCAATTACATTCATACACACAGTTATTATTACTGAGGACTTGTGTTTGCTTTTCATACTTACCTCATTATTACGCTAATTACAGAGAGAGAGAGAGAGAGAGCGAGTGATACTCCTTTTAAAACGGTAGTCTTGGAAACATACACTGAGTGCACAAAACATTAGGAACACATTTTGCCCAACAGAACAGCCTCAATTCGTCGGGACATGCACTCTACAAGGTGTCGAAAGCATTCCACAGGGATGCTGACCCATGTTGACTCCAATGCTTCCCACAGTTGTTTCAAGTTGGCTGGATATCCTTTGGGTAGTGGACCATTCTTGATACACACGGGAAACTATTGAGCGTGGAAAACCCATCAGCGTTGCAGTTCTTGAATTCAAACCGGTGCGCCTGGCACCTATTACCATACCCTGTTTAAAGGTACTTAAATATTTTGTCTTCACCCTCTGAATGGCACACACACACAATCCATGTCTCAATGCTTAAAGATCCTTTTGAAACCTGACTCCTCCTCTACATCTACACTGATTTGAAGTGGATTTGACCGGTGACATCAATAAGGGATCATAGCTTTTACCTGGATTCACCTGGTCAGTCTATGTCATGGAAAGAGCAGGTGTTCCTAATGTTTTGTACAATGTGTATAGGGCATGGTGTGACACATTGCATTGGACATTCCCTGAGTTGACTGACAGTCGAAAGCACGCACACACACACACACACACACACACACACACACACACACACACACACACACACACACACACACACACACACACACACACACACTGTGGTCCTGATAAGGTAGGAAAATATGTTAATACACATACACACATCAGTGGAGGTGACTTGAAACATTTCGGAGGATGGGACGGCAAAGCTCACTTGAAAAATCATCTCAGACAAATTATTTGTAACTAAAACATTTATTAAAGGCATTAATAGTAAAATATTATGGGGAATGGGACCAGGCCAGTTCGTCAAGGTAGTAGCAGTGTGCAGGAAAGGTCCATCATGGATGGATGGTGTTGGAGAAGAGCTCAACTCTGCCACTCGGAGCAGAACAGGATTGTACTGTGAAGACGGACGCCACAAAGATGTGCAGTTAGACTAACCATCCAACACATAAGTGATAATGTTATCACCCCTTCCCCTCTTTATTACAGGAATGTGATCTGTGATTAATCAACAAAAAAAAACACATTTAAACACTTCAAAGAATCAAAAACATCACTTCAAAATGTAGAAATAAGCTTACTCATATGTTAAAAATGAGACAAATTGGTCTAAACAACAATAGATAAAACAGTGGGGCAAAAAAAGTATTTAGTCAGCCACCAATTGTGCAAGTTCTCCCACTTAAAAAGATGAGAGAGGCCTGTAATTTTCATCATAGGTACACTTCAACTACGACAGACAAAATGAGAAGAAAAAAAATCCAGAAAATCACATTGTAGGATTTTTAATTAATTTATTTGCAAATTATGGTGGAAAATAAACTTTTGTTATTGACCAAATACTTATCTCAATACTTTGTTATATTTCCCTTTGTTGGCAATGACAGAGGTCAAACGTTTTCTGTAAGTCTTCACAAGGTTTTCACACACTGTTGCTGGTATTTTGGCCCATTCCTCCATGCAGATCTCCTCTAGAGCAGTGATGTTTTGGGGCTGTTGCTGGGCTACATGGACTTTCAACTCCCTCCAAAGATTGTCTATGGGGTTGAGATCTGGAGACCGGCTAGACCGGCCACTCCAGGACCTTGAAATGCTTCTTACGAAGCCACTCTTTCGTTGCCCGGGCGGTGTGTTTGGGATCATTGTCATGCTGAAAGACCCAGCCACGTTTCATCTTCAATGCCCTTGCTGATGGAAGGAGGTTTTCACTCAAAATCTCACGATACATGGCCCCATTCATTCTGTCCTTTACATGGATCAGTCGTCCTGGTCCCTTTGCAGAAAAACAGCACCAAAGCATGATGTTTCCACCCCCATGCTTCACAGTAGGTATGGTGTTCTTTGGATGCAACTCAGCATTCTTTGTCCTCCAAACACGACGAGTTGAGTTTTTACCAAAAAGTTCTATTTTGGTTTCATCTGACCATATGACATTCTCCCAATCTTCTTCTGGATCATCCAAATGCTTTCTAGCAAACTTCAGACGGGCCTGGACATGTACCGGCTTAAGCAGGGGGACACGTCTGGCACTGCAGGATTTGAGTCCCTGGCGGCGTAGTGTGTTACTGATGGTAGGCTTTGTTACTTTGGTCCCAGCTCTCTGCAGGTAATTCACTAGGTCCCCCCGTGTGGTTCTGGGATTTTTGCTCACCGTTCTTGTGATCATTTTGACCCCACGGGGTGAGATCTTGCGTGGAGCCCCAGATCGAGGGAGATTATCAGTGGTCTTGTATGTCTTCCATTTCCTAATAATTGCTCCCACAGTTGATTTCTTCAAACCAAGCTGCTTACCTATTGCAGATTCAGTCTTCCCAGCCTGGTGCAGGTCTACAATTTTGTTTCTGGTTTCCTTTGACAGCTCTTTGGTCTTGGCCATAGTGGAGTTTGGAGGGTGTGGAGTTTGGAGGGTGTGACTGTTTGAGGTTGTGGACAGGTGTCTTTTATACTGATAACAAGTTCAAACAGGTGCCATTAATACAGGTAACAAGTGGAGGACAGAGGAGCCTCTTAAAGAAGAAGTTACAGGTCTGTGAGAGCCAGAAATCTTGCTTGTTTGTAGGTGACCAAATACTTATTTTCCACCATAATTTGCAAATAAATTCATAAAAAATCCTACAATGTGATTTTCTGGATTTTCTTTTCTCATTTTGTCTGTCATAGTTGAAGTGTACCTATGATAAAAATTACAGGCCTCTCTCATCTTTTTAAGTGGGAGAACTTGCACAATTGGTGGCTGACTAAATACTTTTTTGCCCCACTGTATATATTTTGTATTACTAAAGCATAATTTCAGGTGAACAACATCAACAAAAAGCAGTGGCAAACCTTGCTGCACTGATTCCTGACCTACTGGGTGAGCAGACTTCTATTCCTGCCCAGCAATAGCGCACTTGATTATCAACTCATTAGGTTTGATAAGTTGAGTCAGGTATTTGTATTTATAACGGATCCCCATTAGCTGCTGCCAAGGAAGCAGCGACTCTTTCTGGGGTCCGGCAAAGTTAATGCAGTTATACAATTTAAAAAACATTACAATACATTCATTGCATAATTCACAACACACTAAGTGTGTGCCCTCTGGCCCATACTCCACTACCACATATCTACAACACAAAATACATGTGTACCTGTGTGTATAGTGCATATGTTATTGTGTGTGTATGCATGTGTCTGTGCCTATGTTTATGTTGCTTCAACAGTCCCCGCTGTTCCATAAAGTGTATTTTTTTATGTTTTTTAAAATCTGATTCTGGTGCTTGCATCAGTTACCTGATGTGGAATAGAGTTCCATGTAATCATGGCTCTATGTAGTACTGTGCGCCTCCCATGGTCTGTTCTGTACTTGGGGACTGTGAAGAGACCTCTGGTGGCATGTCTTGTGGGGGTATGCATGGGTGTCCAAGCTGTGTGCTAGTAGTTTAAACAGACACCTCGGTGCTTTCAACAAGTCAATACCTCTCACAAATACAAGTAGTGATGGAGTCAATCTCTCCTCTACTTTGAGCCAGGAGAGATTGACATGCATATTACATTTACATTTACATTTAAGTCATTTAGCTGACGCTCTTATCCAGAGCGAGTTACAAATTGGAAAGTTCGTACATATTCATCCTGGTCCCTCCGTGGGGAATGAACCCACAACCCTGGCGTTGCAAGCGCCATGCTCTACCAACTGAGCCACACAGGACCACTATTATTATTGCTGGGAACATTACACACCCATCAGACCTTCAGCAGGGTTGGCCTGCTCTAGTTGTAATAGGTTTATACATTGGGTGTGATATTTAACTGTATTTTTGTATACAACATTGCTAACATACAGTACCAGTCAAAAGTTTGGACACGCCTACTCATTCAAGGGTTTTTCTTTATTTTCACTATGTTCTACATTGTAGAATAATAGTGAAGACATCAAAACTATGAAATAACACATATGGAATCATGTAGTAACCAAAAAAGTGTTAAACAAATTAAAATATATGTTATATTTGAGATTCTTCAAAGTTGCCTTGATGATTAGCTTTGTACACTCTTGGCATTCTCAAATCAAATCAATTGTATTAGTCACATGCGCCAAATACAACAGGTGTCGACCTTACAGTGAAATGCTTACTTACGAGCCCGTTAACCAACAATGCAGTTAAGAAAAAGAGAGATAAGAATAAAAAATAAAAGTAACAAGTAATGAAAGAGCAGCTGTAAAATAACAATAGTGAGACTATATACAGGAGGGTACCGATCCAGTCAATGTGCAAGGGCACCGGTTAGTTGAGGTAGTATGTACATGTAGGTAGAGTTATTAAAGTGACTATGTATTGACAACAGAGAGTACAGTGGTGTAAAGAAGGGGTAGGGGGGGGGGGGGGCACTGCACATAGTCTGGGTAGCCATTTGACTAGATGTTCAGGAGTCTTAGAAGACTCTTGGACCTAGACTTGGCGCTCCGCTTGCCGTGTGGTAGCAGAGACAACAGTCTCTGACTAGAGGGCTGGAGTCTGACAATTTTTAGGGCCTTTCCTCTGACACCACCTGGTGTGGAGATCCTTGATGGAAGGAAGCTTGACCTCAGTGATGTACTGGGCTGTTTTCACTATCCTCTTTAATGCCTTGTGGTCGGAGGCCGAGCAGTTGCCATACCAGGCAGTGATGCAACCCATCAGGATGCTCTTGATGGTGCGGCTATAGAAACTTTTGAGGATCTGAGGACCCATGCCTAATCTTTTCCCGCTCCAGAGGGGTAATAGGTTTTGTCATGCCCTCTTCACGACTGTCTTGGTGTGCTTGAATCATGTTAGTTTGTTGGTGATGTGGACACCAAGGAACTTGAAGCTCTCAACCTGCTCCACTGCAGCCCAGTCGATGAGAATGGGGGTGTGCTCGGTCCTGTTTTTCCTGTAGTCCACAATCATCTCCTTTGTCTTGATTGAGATGAGGGAGAGGTTGTTGTCCTGGCACCACACAGCCAGGTCTCTGACCTCCTCCCTATAGGCTGTCTCGTCGTTGTCGGTGATCAGGCCTATCACTGTTGTGTCATCGTCAAATTTAATGATGGTGTTGGAGTCGTGCCTGGCTGTGCAGTCATGAGTAAACAGGGAGTACAGGAGGGGACTGAGCACACACCCCTGAGGTGCCCATGTGTTGAGGATCAGCATGGCTGATGTGTTATTACCTACCCTTACCACCTGGGTGCGGCCCGTCAGGAAGTCCAGGATCCAGTTGCAGAGGGAGGTGTTTAGTACCAGGGTCCTTAGCTTATAGATGATCTTTGAGGGCACTATGGTGTTGAACGCTGAGCTGTAGTCAATGAATAGCATTCTCACATAGGTGTTCCTTTTGTCCAGGTGTGAAAGGGCAGTGTGGAGTGCAATAGAGATTGCATCATCTGTGGTTCTGTTTGGGCAGTATGCAAATTGGAGTGGGTCTATGGTTTCTGGGATGTTGGTGTTAATGTGAGCCACTCTTTCTAAGCACTTCATAGCTACAGATGTGAGTGCTACGGGTCGGTAGTCATTTAGGCAGGTTACCTTAGTGTTCTTGGGCACTGGGACTATGGTGGTCTGCTTGAAACATGTTGGTATTACAGACTCAGAGAGGGAGAGGTTGAAAATGTCAGTGAAGACATTTGCCAGTTGGTCAAATCATATCAAATCGTATTTGTCACATGCGCCGAATACAACAGACCTTACAGTCAAATGCTTACTTACAAGCCCTTAACCAACGATGCAGTTTAAAGAAAATTCCTAAAAAATAAAATAAAGGAAAAAGTAAGAAATAAGAAAAATAAATAATTAAAGAGCAGCAGTGAATAACATTAGTGGGGCTATATACAGAGTTTACTGGTACAGAGTCAATGTGCGGGGGCACTGGTGTCACGGTAATTGAGATAATTATGTACATGCAGGTAGGGTTGTTAAAGTGGCTATGCATAGATAATAACAGAGAGGTAGTAGCAGCAGCGTGGGGGGTGCAAATAGTCTGGGTAGCCATTTGATTAGCTGTTCAGGAGTCTTATGGCTTGGAGGTAGAAGCTGATTAGAAGCCTCTTGGACCTATACTTGGTGCTCCGGTACCGCTTGCCGTGCGGTAGCAGAGAGAACAGTCTATGAATAGGGTGGCTGGAGTCTTTGACGATTTTTATGGCCTTCCTCTGATACCGCCTGGTATAGAGGTCCTGGATGGCAGGAAGCTTGGCCCCGGTGATGTACTGGGCCGTATGCGCTACCCTCTGTAGTGCCTTGTGGTCGGAGGCCGAGCAGTTGCCATACCAGGCTATGATGCAACCCGTCAGGACGGATTACTATGATTATCAGTCAGTGCATGCTTTGAATACACGTCCTGGTAATCTGTCTGGCTCTGCGGCCTTGTGAATGTTGACCTGTTTAAAGGTCTTACTCACATCGGCTGTGGAGAGCGTGATCACACAGTCTTCCGTCCGGAACAGCTGGTGCTCTCATGCATGTTTCAATGTTATTTGCCTCGAAGCGAGCATAGAAGTAGTTTAGCTCGTGTGATAGGCTCGTGTCACTGGGCAGCTCTCGGGTGTACTTCCCTTTGTAGTATGTAATGGTTTGCAAGCCCTGCCACGTCCGACGAGCGTCAGAGCCGGTGTAGTACGATTCGATCTTAGTCCTGTATTGATGCTTTGCCTGTTTGATGGTCCATCTGAGGGCATAGCGGGATTTCTTATAAGCTTCCGGGTTAGAGTCCCGCTCCTTGAAAGTGGCAGCTCTAGCCTTTAGCTCAGTGTGGATGCTGCCTGTAATCCATGGCTTCTGGTTGGGGTATGTACGTACTGTCACTGTGGGGACGACGTCATCAATGCACTTCCTCAATGCCATTGGAGAAATCCTGGAACATATTCCAGTCTGTGCTAGCAAAACAGTCCAGTAGCTTAGCATCTGCTTCCTCTGACCACTTTTTTATGGATCTAGTCACTGGTGCTTCCTGCTTTTAATTGTTGCTTGTAAGAATTGTGGTCAGATTTGACAAATGGAGGGTGAGGGAGAGCTTTGTATGCGTGTCTGTGTGTGGAGTATAGGTGGTCCAGAGTTCTTTTTCCTCTGGATGCACATTTAACATGCTGATAGAAATTTGGTAAAACAAATTTAAGTTTCCCTGCATTAAAGTCCCCGGCTACTTGGAGCGCCGCCTCTGGGTGAGCGTTTTCTTGTTTGCTTATGGCGGAATGCAGCTCATTCTATGCTGTCTTAGTGCCAGCCTCTGACTGTGGTGGTATGTAAAACAGCTACAAAGAATACAGTTGAAATCTCTCTCGGTAGGTAGTGTGGTCTACAGCATATTATGAGATACTCTACCTCAGGCAAGAAATAGCTCGAGACTTCCTTAGATATCGTGCACCAGCTGTTGTTTACAAAAATAGATAGACCGCCGCCCCTTCTCTTACCAGACTCCGCTGTTCTATCCTGCCGGTACATCGTATAACAAGCCAGCTGTATGTTGATATTGTCGTCGTTCAACCACGACTCCGTGAAGCTTAAGATGTTAGTTTTTAATGTGCAGTTTGTAGATTAATCTTCCGCGTAACTCCTCGATTTTTATTCTCCAAAGATTGCATGTTTGCTAGCAGAATGGAGGGAAGTGGGGGTTTATTCAATCCCCTACGAATTCTCAGAAAGCAGGCTGACTTTCGGCCCCTCTTTCTCCGCCTCCTCTTCACGCAGATCACGGGGATCGGGCCTGTTCCCGAGGAAGCAGTATATCCTTCGCGCCGGGCTTGTCAGAGTCGTGAAAGGAAAAAAATGATTCTGCTGGTCCATGGTGAGTAATCGCAGTCCTGATGTCTAGAAGTTAATTTCGGTCATAAGAGACGGTAGCGGCAACATTATGGGCAAAATAAGTTAAAAAATAAGTTACAAACAACGCAAATAAACATCCATAAAAACCCAATCGGCTGTTGGCACGTGAAAGCCTCTGGCACCATCTTACAACAGCTTCATGAGGAATGCTTTTCCAACAGTCTTGAAGAAGTTCCCACATATGCTGAGCATTTGTTGGCTGCTTTTTCTTCACTCTGCGGTCCAACTCATCTCAAACCATCTCAATTTGGTTGAGGTCGGGTGATTGAGGAGGCCAGGTCATCTGATGCAGCACTCCATCACTCAAATAGCCCCTACACAGCCTGGAGGTGTGTTTTGGGTCATTGTCCTGTTGAAAAACAAATTATAGTCCCACTAAGCCAAAACCAGATGGGATGGCGTACCGCTGCAGAATGCTGTGGTAGCCATTGGGGTTAGGTGTGCCTTTATTTCTAAATAAATCACAGACAGTCTCACCAGCAAAGCACCCCCACACCACCTCCTCCAGGCTTCACGTTGGGAACCACACATGTGGAGATCATCCGTTCATTTATACTCTGCGTCTCACAAAGACACGGCAGTTGGAACCAAAAATCAAAAATTTGGACTCATCAGACCAAAGGACACATTTCCACCTCTCTAATGTCCATTGCTTGTGTTTCTTGGCCCAGGAAAGTCTCGTTTTCTTATTGGTGTCCTTTAGTAGTGGTTTCTACAATGTAAAAAATAGTAACAAATAAAGAAAAACCCTTGAATGAGTAGTTGTGTTCAAACTTTTGACTGGTACTGTAGGTACACATATAATTCATGGCATATAGGATATACCCAGTCTTGGGACATTCATTAGGACTTCTCTAATTTATCTGCAAACAGGTTTTCTATTGCTATTGATAGGTTCTTATTTTATAGAGTAAATAGCTCACGGACACTAGAGAAGCTGTAACCAAGTTTAATTCGTCCCAACGGTTCTGTACAGCTGTAATCAGACAGCAAAACATTTCTCTCCATTGGTTATATACATCCTACTTAAGACACTCCCTCTTTCCAATCCTTAGTTTATGCCCAAGAGAAAGAAGGTAACCAGATACTAACCCTGATTACTCCCTTAAGGGGAACTGACCTCACCCCTCACGTCCTGACCTCAACCTCTCCTTCACCTAATCCACAGATATCCATCTGTCTTCCCTATATCAACACATCGCTCTCCTCTCCTCCATCAAACACATTCCAAAGCCTTCTGGCTTTTTACAGAGAACCCTTAACTTCTGACACAAAACCCATTCTCTTCCACTCTTTCTATTCAAAGCTTATTCTCTATCATTTATTTAATATCTCAATACTCAAAGTTTAGCCAATTCCAACACTATTATCCCTCTGTTCTCAAAGTGTTCCCCTCTAGGGACTGGAACTACCCTATCCAGCAGTACCCAAACTCTCCCTGACAGCTGGAGCTGCAATTTCACCCTCTTCCATGGCTGTTATTTACAAATGCATTTGGAAATTGTGTTTTTTATTTAAAATGATTACCTCAAGAATTCAAGCTAATGGGAAGTTAGCTGGCTGATTTAAATGTAATTCACTTAGCTTAACAGTGTGTACAGTTAGCTAGCAGCTCATTTCAGTTAGCCTACAAAGTGGCCTGCTGTAGCTAGCTAGCTAATAATAGGCTGCATTAGATACATTTAAAAATGTATCTAATTACTTGAATAGGTTCTCCCACTGTTTTTTGGGTCCTTACAAAAACAAAATAATGGGCAATCTTCCTTTTTTTTCGGTGGTAGCAAAGCGCAGTCAGCAGCCATAGGCAAAAAGTGCATAGCACTAGGTTAGTTTTCTGCTCCTTTGATTGGATCGACAAGATGTTAGTACATGCTGTAACAGATCTGAGCATTTTACTTGGGTATGAGGACGTCCTCCCCAAGTCATCATCATTACTGTGTAAGTCTATGGAAGGGAGTGAGAACCACCACCTCCTCTGAGGTGCCTACAGACACACCAGACTATTATTAGAGGCATTACAGTTCCATTTTTGGAACAATAAACTCTCAATAATCCTGAATAAAATATGAAAGATGTCATACCCCCGAGTAACTAAACAAAACAGGGAAAAAAACAAAAACCCAATGAAACAAACAAAAACGACTTCATTTTTTTAATAGGAAATAAAGAGGTCTGAGAGTTTTTAGCGATGTTAGCTAACATTGATCCTGGTTTGTGATATACCCCTCAGGAATTTCTGCACCAGCATTGCAGATGCTGCTAATAAGTCAGGTGTTTAAATGTTATTATTTGAAAATGAAGAGGTAAATTAGTTGAAGTTACCAATGAATGGCTGGGAATCTTACGCATTGTGGCTTTATAAATAGGGTTTTGAAAAATTATTTAAGGTAACACTTTATTTGGATAATGATAAGATGATCTACAGATGGTCATACTATCCATTGATAAGCACATGCTTGCTAAGGTTACGGTTAGGGTTAGGTTTAGAATAAGGGTTAGGGTAAGGACCAAGGTAAGGTTTTAGGGTAAGGGCTAAGTTTAGGGTTAGGATAAGGGTTAGGGTTAGTGGACAGTACATGTGTATGTTGTTGACAGTTATTTAACATCTACTGAACATGTAAAAAACATATACTTTGGACTATCCAAATGAAGTGTTACCTTATTTTATCTCTCATTTATTTTAATGAATGTTTGTTGGATTCTCAATCAAGTGTCAATAAGTGCACAGTATTTTGTCTTCAACCAAATACACCGCTTCCCTTACACTACGAGAATTCGCATCTGTACAGGCCATGTAAAAGCCATCAACACACAAAGACATTACTCGCCAGGACCTTCTATATCTATGTAGGAATGCCATTACATTTCATTGCGTTGTTTCAATAGTGCACATGCAACCCAGTTCTGCCTATCAACAACATCTGGAGGCTACATCCAGTGCTTGCTGAATATGCATGAGAAGCTAGACAGAAGGCAGAGAAAACCACACTCCTAACAGTCTAAAGTGCTTTGGAAATGAGGCGGTTGCGAGGCAGTCCTGACCGCACTGTGTGAGTGAAGTAATCGGCCAGGACTGCCGTTTACCAAGAGAGAGGTGACGAGAATCTCTCATCGTTAGATCCTCTTTCACAAAGCCGCTGGCTGCTCCTGGCATGTTGGCAAGGACTGCAGTGTGCTTATTGTTTTTTTATATTGCTTATCGTATTGCTTGCAATATTGCTTATACCTATTCAATTTGTTCATATAGACAAGTGTGGGTGTATGTAGAGTTTGTAAAAAGTAAGGTGAAGAAGAACCTGTCCAGATTAGCATTCAGACAGGAAGTGTCTTCATGCTGATCTTACCACAACCTTCACTCTTCAGAGCACATCATTAGTCAGTACAATGCAATTCTAAACAATTATTCAAATCATGGTGGCAATTTGAATAACTGAATACTTACAGTATCTTTGTGCTGGGTGAGAGAAATTATGAAACTGCACTTTAAAGGCAGAAAAAATGTGAAAATCTACTTTACGGACCATTCACAAGTTCAACCAAGTTAACACACTCTAACAGACTACTCCACTGAGCATAAGGACCACTTACCAGCAGGACGGATATGAGAGGAATACAAAGTGATGTTTCCGCTTTCTTGGTTTTGAAAAACATATAGTCCACACACTATATCCTGGACCGAGGAGGCGTACTGGAGACCAGGAGCGCTGAGCCGGCCCAACCCGTCCTGGCTGGGTGCTCACTTTCGCACGGCAAGTGCGAGGAGCTGGCACAGAACGCACTGGAGAAACATTGCGTATCTCCGCAAAACATGGTGCCTGACTGGTCCCACACTCCTCACAGCGACTGTCTTACTCCAGACACCAAACCATCCACTCTACCTCATCACTCCCCTCAACTATCTCACAATACTCCTCGCTCAGTCTATCCCAATACTCCTCTTCACTCTCAAACTCGCCCCTCGGCTTCGCCGACCAACCCGTGTACCCCCCAAACATTTTTGGGGGGCTGCCTCTCGGGCTTCCGTCGTGGTCGTGAACTTCGGAATCGGTCCTCCTTTGTTGCCTGCGCCTGCTTCCATGGCAGGGTCTTGTCCCCTACCATAACCTCCTCCCATGTCCATGATGTTCTCAACTCACTTTTCTCCCGGGCCAAGGATCCCTGCTCCTCTTGGCCACGCTGCTTGGTCCTTTGGTGGTGGGATCTTCTGTTACGTCCGTTGTTGGAATGAGACCAAGGTGCAGCGTGGTAGGTGAACATCTTACTTTATTTTAAAATGAACACCAAAACCAAGAAAAAATACAAAACGAACGTAAAGTTCTGCAGGCTACACAGCAACTAACAAAATCAAGAATCCCACAAACTAAGGTGGAAAACAGGCTGCCTAAGAGAGACAACGATAGACAGCTGCATCTGATTGTGAACCATACCCGTCCAACAAAGAAATAGAACACATAGATTGCCCACCCTAGTCACACCCTGACCTAACCAAAATAGAGAATTAAAAGGATCTCTAAGGTCAGGGCGTGACACAAAAACCTAAAGTAACACTTAAAAGCTAAGCTAAGCAGTTCCAAAATGAGTGAATTTGGGGGTTAGTGAGAAGTATATTGCTGTTAAATTAGTCAATGGAAAATAAAGACTTTAGTTTGGACTGGTGCTGCAGTGTCTTCACGTGGGGAATGGGGACTCTAGAGAGAGTCTTGAAAAAATATAATAAAAATACACCTTATTGAACAGCGGGGACTGTGAAGAGACACACACACAGGCACAGACACAGGCTTACATATACACATGATAAGACACGCACTCTACACACTCATGGCTTTTGTATTGTAGATACGCGTTAGTATAGTAGTGGCCTGAGTCTACACACTTAATGTGTTATGAATTGTAATGTCATGTAATATTTTAAACTGTATATAAATGCCTTAATGTTGCTGGACCCCAGGAAGAGTAGCTGCTGTCTTGGCAGCAGCTAATAGAGATCCTTAATAATTACAAATACAAATATGGTGCTAAATTTACTCTTTGCCGGGGCTGTTTTGCCAGATTGGAAGAGATACAGCAGCTTCCCTAATGCTTGGTGTAATCCTTTCGGGGGGTTTAGAGAAATCTCTGCGTTAAACAAATCTGTCTCCAGCAATTGTGTAAGTGTGGTGGGAGTGGGTCCTGATGCGAGAATTGAAAGAGAGAATCATTTTGTATTTCTTCTTTGAAAACTCTGTTTATTCAGTTTACACACATCACATCACACAAAATTAGATAACACAATATAAACAATATAAATATCCAATAGGAAAAGGTATATGAAATACAAATGGTATAGAGAGAAATAGTCCTATTATTCCTGTAATAACTACAACCTAAAACTTCTTACCTGGGAATATTGAAGACTCATGTTAAAAGGAACCGACAGCTTTCATATGTTCTCATGTTCTGAGCAAGGAACTTAAACGTTAGCTTTTTTACATGGCACATATTGCACTTTTACTTTCTTCTCCAACACTTTGTTTTTGCATTATTTAAACCAAATTGAACATGTTTCGTTATTTATTTGAGACTAAATTGATTTTATTGATGTATTATATTATTGTTAAAATACAAGTGTTCATTCAGTATTGTTGTAATTTCATTATTACAAATATATAAAAATCGTCCAATTAATCGGTCCTCCAATAATTGGTATCAGTATCGGCGTTGAAAAATCATAATCGGTCGACCTCTAGTTGCTACCATGCTGTTTTGTGATGTGTTGCTGCCATATTATGTTGTTGTCTTATTAAGTCTCTCTTTATGTAGTGTTGTGTTTTCTCTCTTGTCGTGATGTGTGTTTTGTCCTATATTTGTATTACATTTATTTTTATTTTAATCCAATCCCCCGTCCCCGCAGGAGGTCTTTTGCCTTTTCGTAGGCCGTCATTGTAAATAAGAATTTGTTCTTAACTGACTTGCCTCGTTAAATACAAATGAAAAGCCATAGGATGCCACCTTTCCCACAAGTCAGTGCGTCAAATAGAGCGGACAACTATAGGTGCTGTTATTGTGTAGTGCAAACGTCTAGGAGAAACAACTGCTCAGCCGCAAAGTGGTTGGCCACACAAGCCCACAGAACGGGACTGCTGAGTGATGAAGCACTTAGTGAATAAAAATCACCTGTCCTCAGTTGTTTGTGTTGCATCTGAAGACAAAATACCAGGTAATAATTTACCTAAAGGACATTGCTAACCCCACATTATACCATGAATAAATATACAGTACCAGTCAAAAGTCTGGACACACCTACTCATTCAAGTTTTATTTTTTTTACTATTTTCTACATTGTAGAATAATTAATAGTGAAGACATCAAAACTATGAAATAACACGTATGGAATCATGTAGTAACCAATATGTTTTTAAACAAATCCAAATATATTTTATATTTGAGATTCTTCAAAGTAGCCACCCTTTGCCTTGATGACAGCTTTGCATACTCTTGGTATTCTCTCAACCAGCTTAATGAGGTAGTCACCTGGAATGCATTTCAATTAACAGGTGTGCCTTGTTAAAAGTGAATTTGTGGAATTTCTTTCCTTAATGCGTTTGAGCCAATCAGTTGTGTTGTGACAAGGTAGGGTTGGTACACAGAAGATAGCCCTATTTGGTAAAAGACCAAGTCCATATTATGGCAAGAACAGCTCAAATAAGCAAAGAGAAACGACAGTCCATCATTACTATAAGACATGAAGGTCAGTCAATCCGTAAAATTTCAACAACTTTGAACATTTTCTTCAATGTAGAAAATTGTAAAAATAAAGAAAACCCTGGAATGAGTAGCTGTGTCCATACTTTTGATTGGTACTATATGTGCTTATCATAAACCATTAACCGTTTGCAATATCTGATTGATATAACGCATGTCTTTACATTATGTGACAGAGCTCATTGGCTGATTGTCACATTTCCTCCACCTTCTACGTGACGGAGGAAGTGACGGAGGAAGTGCGGAGGAAAAGCACTAAATAGTTATAGATTTACCACCTCCCTCAAAAGCATTTAAACACAAACACCAGGGTTTTACATAAGTATAACCAGGCTGAATGTTCTCAGGTATGGTAACCATAATAGCTTGCGGACGTTTTAGCTGACCAGAGTACTGACATTGCATTGCAGTAGGCCTACACAGGTAGAACACAGGAATGAGCAACATCACCTGAAACAATGAGAACTTGAACTCTGGCAATACTTTTTGTCCACCCGCCTCTTGAGGATTGACCACAAGTTCTCAATGGGATTAAAGTCTGGGGAGTTTTCTGGTCATGTTGGTCATGTTGCGTGCAGATGCACTCACACCTGCCTGCTGCCATTCCTGAGCAAGCTCTATACTGGTGCTGCCCCGATCCTGCAGCTGAATCAACTTTAGGAGACAGTCCTGGCGCTTGCTGGACTTTCTTGGGTGCCCTGAAGCCTTCTTCACAACAATTGAACCACTCTCCTTGAAGTTCTTGATGATCCGATAAATGGTTGATTTAGCTGCAATCTTACTGGCAGCAATATCCTTGCCTGTGAAGCCCTTTTTGTGCAATGATGACGATACCTGTTGCCTTGCAGGTAACCATGGTTGATAGAGGAAGAACAATGATTCCAAGCACCACCCTCCTTTTGAAGCTTCCAGTCAGTAATTCGAACTCAATCAGCATGACAGAGTGATCTCCAGCCTTGTCCTCGTCAACACTCACACCTGTGTTAACGAGAGAATCACTGACATGATGTCAGCTGGTCCTTTTGTGGCAGGCCTGAAATGCAGTGAAAATGTTTTGGGGCGATTCAGTTCATTTGCATGGCAAAGAGGGACTTTGCAATTAATTGCAATTTATCTGATCACTCTTCATAACATTCCGGAGTATATGCAAATTGACATCATACAAACGGAGGCAGCAGACTTTGTGAAAATTAATATTCTCAAAACTTTTGACCACGACTGTACATATCCCAACCAGCCATGGATTACAAGCAACAGCTTTCAAGGAGCAGGACACTAATCCTGATGCTTATAAGAAATCCCGATATGCCCTCCGACGAACCATCAAAAAGGCTAAACGCCAATACAGGATTAAGATCGAATCCTTGCAAACTATCACGGATACAAAGGGAAACCCAGCTGAGAGCCGCCCAGTTACGCAAGCCTACAGATGAGCTAAATGCCTTCTTTGTTCACTTCGAAGCAAGCAGCACTGAACCACGCATGAGAGCATCAGCTTCTCCAGACGACGGTATGATCACGCTCTCCGTAGCCAATGTGAGTAAGACCTTTAAACAGGTTAACATTCGCAAGGCCGCAGGATGGATTACCAGGATGCGTACTCAGATCATGGGCTGACCAGCAAGTGTCTTCACTGACATTTTCAAACCTCTCTCTGACACAGTCTGTAATATCTACATGTTTCAAGCAAACCACTATTGTCCCTGTGCCTACGAGCGCCAAGGTAACCTGTCTAAATGACTACCGCCCCGTAGCACTCACATCTGTAGCCATGACATACTTTGAAAGGGTGGTCATGGCTCACATCAACACCATCATCCCAGAAACCATTGACCCACTCCATTTCGCATACCGCCCCAACAGACCCAAAGATGACACAATCTATATTGCACTGAACACTGCCCTTTCCCACCTAGAAAAAAGGAACACTTATGTGAGAATGCTGTTCATTGACTACAGCTCAGCATTCAACTTCATAGTGCCCTCCAAGCTCTTCACTAAGTTAAGGACCCTGGGACTGAACACCTCCCTCTGCAATTGGATACTGGACTTCATGATGGGCCGCCCCCAGGTGGTGAGGGTAGCCAACTACATATCCGCCACTCTGACCCTCAACACGGGGCCCCTCAGGGGTGCGTGCTCAGTCCCCTCCTGTACTCCCTGTTCACACACGACTGCGTGTCCGCATACGACTCCAACACCATCATTACGTTTTACGACGACACAATGGTGGTAGGCTTGATCACAGATGACGATGAGACAGCCTACAGGGAGAAGGTCAGAGACCTGGCAGTGTGGTGCCAGGACAACAACCGCTCCCTCAACGTGAGCAAGACAAATGAGATTATCGTGGACTACAGGAAACAGAGGGCCAAACACGCCCCCCATTCACATCAACAGGCCTGTAATGGGGCGGATCGAGAGCTTCAAGTTCTCCTGTGTCCACGTCACTAAGGAACAATCATGGTCCAAACACACCAACACAGTCGTGAAGAGGGCATGGCAACGCCTCTTCCACCTCAGTAGGCTGAAATGATTAGGCATGAGCCATCAGATCCTCAAAAAGTTCCACAGCTGCACCACTGAGAGCATCTTGACTGGCTGCATCAGCGCTTGGTTTGGCAACTGCTAGGCATTCGACCACAAGACACTGCAGAGGGTATTGCGTATGGCCCAGTACACCATAAATATGGTTTTACTGCAAAATGTACATACATTTAAAGAATAAAACGAGAGCTAACGGAAAACACGGTAGTCGCACATTGCGCCTCTAGTGGCCCCCCGAGAGGTAAGATTTTTGAAGGTTAGTGAAACGTTGCTCTTTCTCCTTGGGCTTTCAAACATCTATACTCTAAGTGATATGTGAAGGGTATTTTCCCTCACATAGAGTTTTGTTTGACTTAATTTCAGCATGGCCATTGTTATATACTTAGAATAGATTAGCATAAAGGAGTTTTGCAAGACAGACAAACAGATCTGTGACTAGACTAATGTACTGGTAATCGGACGCTTACGCTACTTTTATCCATCGTAGTGCTAGTCATCATTGAATAACACGGTCATAATTACCCTACATTGCCTTGTGTGCACTTGTTCATGTATGCTGTGTTATTGACAAGCATCTGGTCAATATGGTAACACCATCTGTAACAGGGACACACAGTGAAGGAAATAGCTGGGTTTATTTTGACAACCTCAGTTGACTGGGCTTGTCTGGGCTTGGGCTCTGACCAAAGACACTTGTACAACAGTATGTGTCTGTTAGAAGAAAATGTATATGTTTTTTTTCTCTTTACCTCTGCACACAACCACATGGTTAAAGAGTGACTTACAGGAGCAATTTGGGTTAAATGCCTTGCTCGAGGGCACATTGACAGGTTTTTAACATAGTTGGCTTTGGGATTCGTACCAGCGACCTTTCGATTACTGGCCCAATGCTGTTAATCACCTGCCGCTCCATATTATATTATATTATATTATATTGAATCATGTCCTGAAAAGGAGATAGCTAACAATTACAGGCTACTGATCCAGAATCAGGTCAATTGAACAGAGAAAAGCTCAAGTTGATTGCAGTGAACCTGAAACTGATTTTAATTCAGTCAATACTTCATTCGAACTCTCGTCAGTGCCAAAGAAGTACTCTACAAGAAGAACTCAATGACACTGACCTTTCAGATCACCTCCAAAAGCTAGTTTACACCACACAGTATTAACATTCACATGCTAATTGTATGATTTCATTATCTTCCTTTCTGCATCACAAGATTAAAGGGGACTTAAAGGAAGGGCTTTGCGGTTTATTTGTTTTATTTTTTAGCCCGTGTTTAAGCTGTGAGCGCTGATTACCATTGGAGATCAGGAATTATAAATGACACAGTCACTCACTCACTCAAGACGTCAAATGCATTACAATAATCACCAAAGGAAATAGAGAATAACAATCTATTTTCTATTTTCTTTGGTGATTATTGTAACGCTGTTGACGTCCTGAGTGAGTGAGTGACTGTGTCATTTGTTTTATTAAGGTTAATGAGATAATCTGTAATATAATGACCGTAGGGTCAAGGTAGTGGTTACACTGAGTGGAGTGTTAGGCCAGACTGGTTCATTTCCTGGATACCTAAAACTGTGTGCCTGTGTGTACAAGACAGTGTTTGTGCTAAACCATTGAGCAGTAGAAAAAATGTGTCACTGACAGGTCAAATTGTCCACTTATTTCCTGCTAATCTAAGTCATATGGGATCTGTGTCGTGGCCAGAGAAATAGCAAAAGAGAGAGAGGGAGTGAGTGAGTGAGAAAGAAAATGTGAGAAAGATCCCTCTTTTGTGGTTTTGGCTAGATGGAGTGCAGCTATGGACAGTGATGACTTACATACTGTAGCAGGTAAGGAGAACAAAAGTATCAGGTTAGGATAATTAGGATAAGCTTAGAAAAAGGGGTAGGGTAAGATAAAATGCTACAATTGTCCGCGACGCGACTCGAACATGCAACTTGATCCATAGCTCTACTCTATCTATCCACAACTCTCGTTGGTGAAGTGTAATACAAAGACGGAAAATGGCAGCTATCAAACTGGTGCCTAAGGCTATATTGTACCAATTTGTTTGATAGCGTCTCATATCTGGACACTATCAACACAAAAATAAATATTTGAAGTCATCATTATGATGGATGACCGTCTTAGATGTCAAGATTATGTCTGATTCCATCCATACCACCTTCAGACAATGTTACAGCAATGTTTTATTGGTTTTGAGAGTGGAGAGTGAAGAGATTCCTCAATCAGGGTTAAGCACTTGTCTCCTATTTCATTGAAATGAGAAACGGAATGGAAATGTGGAGGGTTGATGAGGAGTGTGTCACTAAGGCACACTCCTCATGATCTTTTGACCAATCAGATCAGCTCTGATAAAGTTCTGATGTGAAAAGATCTAATGTGATCCGTCAAAATACCAATTAGTGGGAAAAAGATCACAAATGGGCTGCGTGTCTAAACACAGCCTTATGCCCTCATATCAGTCCTTATCGAACACAGATAACAATTGTGCCCTGCAACTGTCAAAAAGCATTTATTGTCTTGCTTGCTTGTACTGTAACAGAACATGTCATGTATTGTATTACATTTAATGTGATTTAATTATGATCTTACTATGGTGATTTTCTGAAAAGTTGATTAGCCATTGTTTAGGTATGTCAAGTAATTTTTGTTATTAGGCCACTTTGACCTGAGAGAATGGTACAATCTGCCCAGTAGCCTAATATTGAGAGAACTGTCCTGAATCTGAATCTTGACTGTCTGAATCATATTTGTACTAAACCACATTAAAGTGAGAGAAAAGTACAATCAGCCCAGTCTACAGTATAATCTCTATCCTCTGTACATTAACTATATACATGCATTGCACATTTATAAGCACATCATGAACATGACTATATACAGTTGAAGTCGGAAGTTTACATACACCTTAGCCAAATACATTTAAACTCAGTTTTCACAATTTCTGACATTTAATCCTAGTAAATATTCCCTGTTTTAGGTCAGTTAGGATCACCACTTTATTTTAAGAATGTGAAATGTCAGAATAATAGTAGAGAGAATTATTTCTTTCAGCTTTAATTTCTTTCATCACATTCCCAGTGGGTCAGAAGTTTACATATACTCAATTAGTATTTGGTAGCATTGACTTTAATTTTTTTAACTTGAGTCAAATGTTCCGGGTAGCCTTCCACAAGCTTCCCACAATAAGTTGGGTGAATTTTGGCCCATTCCTCCTGACAGAGCTAGTGTAACTGAGTCAGGTATGTAGGCCTCCTTGCTCGCACACACTTTTTCAGTTCTGCCCACAAATTTTCTATAGGATTGAGGTCAGGGCTTTGTGATGGCCACTCCAATACCTTGACTTTGTTGTCCTTGAGCCATTTTGCCACACCTTTGGAAGTATGCTTGAGGTCATTGTCCATTTGGAAGACCCATTTGCAACCAATATTTAACTTCCTGTCTGATGTCTTGAGATGTTGCTTCAATATATCCACATAATTTTCCACCCTCATGATGCCATCTATTTTGTGAAGTGCACCAGTCCCTCCTGCAGCAAAGCACCAACACAACATGATGCTGCCACCCCTGTGCTTCACGGTTGGTATGGTGTTCTTCGGCTTGCAAGCCTCCCCCTTTTTCCTCCAAACATAGCAATGGTCATTATGGCCAAACAGTTCTATTTTTGTTTTATCAGACCAGAGGACGTTTCTCCAAAAAGTACGATCTTCATCCCCATGTGCAGTTGCAAACTGTAGTCTGGCTTTTTTTATGGCGGTTTTGGAGCAGTGGCTTCTTCCTTGCTGAGCGGCCTTTCAGGTATGTCGATATAGGACTCATTTTACTGTGGATATAGATACTTTTGTACCTGTTTCCTCCAGCATCTTCACAAGGTCCTTTGCTGTTGTTCTGGGATTGATTTGCACTTTTCGGACCAAAGTATGTTCGTCTCTCCTTCCTGAGCGGTATGACGGCTGCGTGTGTCCCACGGTGTTTATACTTGCGTACTATTGTTTGTACAGATGAACGTGGTACATTCAGGCATTTAGAAATTGAACCAGACTTGTGGAGGTCTACAATCTTTTTTCTGAGGTCTTGGCTGATTTCTTTTGATTTTCCCATGATGTCAAGCAAAGAGGCACTGAGTTTGAAGGTAGGCCTTGAAATACAACCACAGGTACACCTCCAATTGACTCAAATTATGTCAATTAGGCTATCAGAAGCTTCTAAAGCCATGACATAATTTTCTGGTATTTTCCAAGCTGTTTAAAGGCACAGTCAACTTCTGACCCACTGGAATTGTGATACAGTGAAGTAATCTGTCTGTAAACGATTGTTGGAAAAATGACTTGTGTCATGCACAAACTATAGTTTGTTAACAAGAAATTTCTGGAGTGTTTGAAAAATGAGTTTCAAAGATTCCAACCTAAGTGTATGTAAACTTCCGACTTCTACTGTTGCTACATAGAGCATTATTAGAGCTTATCTTCTACAAGGGGTGAATTCTAATGTCGGATTTTCACTTAGTCATGCATTCATATGAATGGGAGCGAGACTAAGTGAAAATTTGACAAGTGAAATTTAGGATTCGTCTCAAAATAGTTTTTTCTAAGTTGTTTACTCATAGTTTTCTACTCCTCCATAGCTGAATTCGTCCGGCCTACTGACTATGCCCCGGAGTCCCACGTCCAGTGAGGATGAGATGGCCCAGAGTTGTTCTGACTACTCAGAGGACTCCGCCTCTGACAGCTCCCGTGAGGAGACCATCTACGAGACCATAAGAGCCACCGCCGAGCCGGCCCCCGGACACATGGACGACATACACACTCACTCCCTGGTCGTCCGCATCGCCATCCCCGACCTGCAGCAGACAGTGAGTGTGTGTGTGTGTGTGTGTGTGTGTGTGTGTGTGTGTGTGTGTGTGTGTGTGTGTGTGTGTGTGTGTGTGTGTGTGTGTGTGTGTGTGTGTGTGTGTGTGTGTGTGTGTGTGTGTGTGTGTGTGTGTGTGTGTGCATGCTTCCCTATGTTTACTCAGGAACGTGTGTGAAGGAGTTGTATGTTTGTATGAGCCATAAATAACCTATTGTTTGATATACCAACTTATGGGTTACCTTTTGAGAGTTTTTTACATCCATTTTTCTTTTTAAAGGATAGAACTGTTTACTCCTAGACTCATAGACCGACTCATAGGTTTTGAATGTCTGGCTTGCAAAAGAAGTCTTAGATTACACTTGCTAACATCCTCTCTTTCTCTCGTTTCGCTTTGGTATAATGCCTTTGATTTAAGCCAGCTCTGGCCATCCATTATCCTGGCTGTGCTGCATCATTTCGCCTGTTGGAGAACACACGCTGTGTGAACAATCTGTGGGCGTTGTATCGGCGTTAATGTGTGTATCTCGCAAATGTATGGGGACATGCATGTCGCTCTGCATTCCTCTCTTATTACCAGACCTGGCTTCAAATACTATTTAATATAATTTCAAATACTTGAGCTGGGATTGATTGACCATGCCTGGTGCAGCAACCTCGGCGTCGCCTCTTCACTGTTGATGTTGAGACTGGTGTTTTGCGGGACTTATCAGGCGTCTGTCCAGTGTCTGTGTTCTTTTGCCCATCTTAATCTTTTATTTTTATTGGCCAGTCTGAGTAATGGCTTTTTCTTTGCAACTCTGCCTAGAAGGCCAGCATCCTGGAGTCGCCTCTTCACTGTTGACGTTGAGACTGGTGTTTTGCGGGTACTATTTAATGAAGCTGCCAGTTGAGGACTTGTGAGGCTTCTGTTTCTCAAACTAGACACTCTAATGTACTTGTCCTCTTGCTCAGTTGTGCACCGGGGCCTCCCACTCGTCTTTCTATTCTGCTTAGAACCAGTTTGTGCTGTTCTGTGAAGGGAGTAGTAGACAGCGTTGTACGAGATCTTCAGTTTCTTGGTAGTTTCTCACATGGAATAGCCTTCCTTTCTGAGAACAAGAATAGACTAGCGAGTTTCAGAAGAAAATGCTTTGTTTCTGGCCATTTTGAGCCTGTAATCGAACCCACAAATGCTGATGCTCCAGATACTCAACTAGTCTAAAGAAGGCCAGTTTTATTGCTTCTTTAATCAGAACAACAGTTTTCAGCTGTGCTAACATAATTGCAAAAGTGTTTTCTAATGATCAATTAGCCTTTTAAAATGATAAACTTGGATTAGTTAACACAACATGCCATTGGAACACAGGAGTGATGGTTGCTGATAATGGGCCTCTGTACGCCTATGTAGATATTCCATGAAATAAATCTGCCTTTTCCAGCTACAATAGTCACTTAAAACATTAACAATGTCTACACTGTATTTCTGATAAATTTTATGTTATTTTAATGGATTTTTTTTGTTGCTTTTCTTAAAAAAAAAAAGGACATTTCTAAGTGACCACAAACTTTTGAACTGTAGTGTGCATTTCAATTAAGTGATACTGCACAAAAAGTGGTTGTTTTCAATGTTATTTGATCAAGAAGAATATTTAATTTGCTGTGGCTGTTTTGTGTCTTTGCCTATAATTAAGTAAGTACCTTTTGATATAAATGTTTGAGGACAGGCTTTTGTTATTTATGGATTCCATAGGGCAAGAACTCTTACAATTTCAACAATTGAATCCTGCAAGATACAGTTCTTAAATATACAACTACCTTTCCTGCAAGATACTGTTCTTAATTATTCAACTACCTCTCCAAAGCGGAGATGCTGAAAACAATTCTGTGTCCGCGCTACAGTAGTCTGTATCGGTTCGCTAATACTAGTAAAGGCCCAGTAGCACCCAAAACATTTAAAATGGTATATATATATATATTTTTTTTTTATCCGATTTTAAAGGGGGTGCTGCAGCACCCTCAACACCCCTATTTCCCACAGCTATGTCAGCACCTATATCTTCACCACAGATTCTGTCAGACTTGGGCCCTGGCAGTGAATAATGGTTTTCCAATAAAGGCAATGTTTCACTAGAGCACACAAAGAACTATACCTCGGGCTAAACACCTAAACACCACAGGTAACTTCCACGAGACTGTGGACGCTCTAAGAGACAAGGCAAGAAGGGCCTTCTATGCCATCAAAAGAAACATAAAAATCGACATTCCAATTAGGATCTGGCTAAAAATATTTCAGTCAGCTATAGAACCCAATGCCCTCTATGGTTGTGAGGTCTGGGGTCCACTCACCAACCAAGAATTCACAAAATGGGACAAAAACCCAATTGAGACTGCATAAAGAATCCTGCAAAATATTCTTTGTGTACAACGCAAAACCCCAAATAATGCGTGCAGAGTATAATTGGGACTATACCTGCTAGTTATCCAGAAAATAGCTGTTCAATTCTACAACCACCTAAAAGGAAGCGATGCCCACACTTTCCACCACAAAGCCCTCACCTACAGAGAGATTATCCTAGAGAACAGTCCCCTCAGCCCTCATCAATCTACACACAATATCCCATAATGACGAAGCAAAAACAGGTTTTACATTTTCTTTGCAAATGTGTTAAAAATATAAAACTATCACATTTACACAAGTATTCAGACCCTTCACTGGGTCTGTTGAAGCACCTTTGGCAGCAATTACAGCCTCGAGTCTTCTTGGGTATGACGCTACAAGCTTGGCACACCTGTATTTTGGAAGTTTTTCCCATTCTTCTCTGCAGATCCTCTTGTCCCACCTGTCCAACTTCCGGTGAAATTGCAGAGCGCGAAATTCAAACTACAGAATTATAAATATTTAACTTTCATAAAATCACAAATGTAATACATCAAAATAAAGCTTAACTTCTTGTTAATCCAGCCGCTGTGTCAGATATCAAAAAAGCTTTACGGCGAAAGCACACCATGCGATTATCTGAGGACAGCGCCCGCATACAAAACCATGAAAAAACATATTTCAACCAGGCAGGTGCGACACGAAAGTCAGAAATAGCGATATAATAAATGCCTTACCTTTGATCTTCTTCTGTTGGCACTCCAAAAGGTCCCAGTTACATCACAAATGGTCCTTTTGTTCGATAATGTCCTTCTTTATATCCATAAAAACTCAGTTTAGCTGGTGCGCTTCAGTCAATAATCCACCCAGTTTCCCTCCATCAAAATGCATACAAAATGAATCCCAAACGTTACTAATAAACTTTTCCAAACAAGTCAAACAACGTTTATAGTCAAACCTTAGGTACCTTAATACGTAAATAAACGATAACATTTAAGACGGAGAATCGTTATTATCTTTACCGGAGAAAAATACCAAAGAACACGCTCTCATTCACGCGCTTGGAAACACTACAGCCAAAATGGGAGCCACCTAGAAAAACTACAATTTCTGGCAAATTTTTCCAAAAACCAGCCTGAAGCTCTTTCTAAAGACTGTTGACATCTAGTGGAAGCCCTAGGAACTGCAATCTGGGAGGACTTCGCCTTATAATAAAAGTGACAGCCATTGAAAATAGTGGTAGGCTGAATTTTTGGGAGGGATGGTTTGTCCTCGGGGTTTCACCTGCCATATCAGTTCTGTTATACTCACATACATAATTTTAACAGTTTTAGAAACTTTAGAGTGTTTTCTATCCAATTCTACCAATTAGCTTCTGGGCTTGAGTAACTGGCAGTTTACTTTGGGCACGCTTTTCATCCGGTTGTAAAAATACTGCCCAATACCCAAGAGAGGTTAAACTCTGTCAAGTTGGATGGGGAGTGTCACTGCACAGCTAATTTCAGGTCTCTCCAGAGATGTTCGATCGAGTTCAAGTCCGGGCTCTGGCTGGGCCACTCAAGGACATTCAGAGACTTGTCCCGAAGCCACTCCTGTGTTGTCTTGGCAAGGTGCTTAGCGTTGTTGTCCTGCTGGAAGGTGAACCTTTGCCCCAGTCTGAGGTCCTGGGCACTCTGGAGCAGGGTTTCATCAAGGATCTGTCTGCGATTTGCTCCGTTCGTCTTTTCCTCGATCCTGACTTGTCTCCCAGTCCCAGTCTCTGAATAACATCCCCACAGCATGATGCTGCCACCACCATGCTTCACCGTAGGGACGGTGCATGGTTTCCTCCAGACGTGACGCTTGGCATTCAGGCCAAAGAGTTCAATCTTGGTTTCTTCAGAGCAGAGATTCTTTTTATCATGGTCTGAGTGTGCGTTAGGTGCCTTTTGGCAAACTCCAAATGGCCTGTCGTGTGCCTTCTACTGAGGAGGGGCTTCCGTCTGGCCACTCTACTATAAATGCATGATTGGTGGAGTGCTGCAGAGATGGTTGTCCTTCTGGAAGGTTCTCCCATCTCCACAGAGGAACTCTGGAGCTCTGTCAGAGTGACCATCAGGTTCTTGGTCACCTTCCTGACCAAGGCCCTTCAACCCCGATTGCTCAGTTTGGCTGGGCGACCAGCTCTAGGAAGAGCCTTAGTGGTTCCAAACTTCTTCCATTTATGGAAGAATGGAGGCCACTGTGTTCTTGGGGACTGCTGCAGAAATGTTTTGTCACCCTTCCCCAGATCTGTGCCTCGACACAAATTATTGTTTATTCTAATATGTTTTTGTTAATGTTTTGTGTCTACTCACTTTTGCTAATTGTTCATTTCACTTGCTTTGGCAATGTAAACACGTTTCCCATGCCAATAAAGTCCTTTTGATTTGGAGGGAGGGAGGGAACACCTACAATGAACAACTGTTTTTCTGTCCCTCCACTACTCAACACTCTCTTGCTTATACAGTATGTCCCTCTCTCACTTTTCCTTTGTCAGTCTCTGTTTCTCTTTTGTAATCTTAACTGTTTCTTTTTCTCCCTTTCTGCCTCTGTCTCTCCCCTTTATCTTTCTCTCTATCTCTCTGCTCACTCCTATAAATGGGAAACATGTTGTTTAAATATGGAACGGTTATGACTCCCTGTGGTTTGGGATAGTTGTGGACCGCATTATCTACCAAGATAATTCTCTTCGATTATAATCACAGTCGTGTACATCCCCCCAAGAAGACACCTCGACGGCCCTGAAAGAACTTCATTGGACTCTATATAAACTGGAAACCACATATCCTGAGGCTGCATTTATTGTAGCTGGGGATTTTAACAAGGCTAATCTGAAAACAAGGCTCCCTAAATTTTGTCAGCATATCGATTGCGCGACCCGGGCTGGTAAAAATTCTGTATCATTGTTACTCTAACTTCCGCGACGCATACAAAGCCCTCCCTCGCCCTCCTTTCGGGCAAATCTGACCACAACTCCATGTTGTTGCTCCCAGCCTATAGACAGAAACTAAAACAGGAAACGCCTGTGCTCAGGTCTGTTCAACGCTGGTCCGACCAATCTTATTCCACGCTTCAAGATTGCTTCAATCACGTGGACTGGGATATGTTCCGGATAGCGTCGAATAACAACATTGATGTATACGCTGATTTGGTGAGCGAGTTTATTAGCAAGTGCATCGGTGATGTTGTACCCACGGCGACAATTAAATTTTTCCCCAACCAGAAACCGTGGATGGATGGCAGCATTCGCACAAAACTAAAAGCGCGAACCACTGCTTTTAATCAGGGCAAGGCGACCGGAAACATGACTGAATACAAACAGTGTAGCTATTCCCTCCGCAAGGCAATCAAACATGCTAAGCTTCGGTATAGAGACAAATTAGAGTCGCAATTCAACAGATCAGACACGAGAGGTATGTGGCAGGATCTACAGTCAATCACGGACTACAAAAAGAAAACCAGGCCCGTCGCGGACCCTGATGTCTTGCTCGCAGACAAACTAAATAACTTCTTTGCTTGCTTTGATGACAACACAGTGCCACCAACACGGCCTGCTACCGAAACCTGCGTCCTCTCCTTCAACGTGAGTAAAACATTTAAATGTGTTAACCCTCGCAAGGCTGCCAGCCCGGACGGCATCCCTAGCTGCGTCCTCGGAGCATGCACAGACCAGCTAGCGGGTGTGTTTACGGACATATTCAATCAATCCCTATCCCAGTCTGCTGTTCCCACATGCTTCAAGGAACATTGTTCCTGTTCCCAAGAAAGCTAAGGTAACTGAGCTAAACGACTATCACTCCGTAGCACTCACTTCCGTCATCATGAAGGGCTTTGAGAGACGAGTCAAGGATCATATCACCTCCACCCTACCTGATGCCCTAGACCCACTCCAATTTGCTTACTGCCCCAATAGGTACACAGACGACGCAATCGCAATCACAAAAACCCTATCCCATCTGGACAAGAGGAATACCTATGTAAGAATGCTGTTCATCGACTACAGCTCAGCATTTAACACCATAGTACCCTCCAAACTTGTCATTAAGCTCAAGACCCTGGATCTCGACCTGCCCTGTGCAACTGGGTCCTGGACTTTCTGACGGGCCGCCCCCAGGTGGTGGGGGTAGGAAACAACATCGCCACCCCGCTGATCCTCAACACTGGGGCCCCATAAGGGTGCATTCTCAGCCCTCTCCTGTACTCCCTGTTCACCCATGACTGCGTGGTCATGCAACGCCTCCAACTCAATCATCAAGTTTGCAGATGACACTACAGTGGTAGGCTTGATTACCAACAACGATGAGACGGCCAACAGGGAGGAGGTGAGGGCCCTCGGAGTGTGGTGTCAGGAAAATAACCTCACAATCAACGTCAACAAAACAAAGGAGATGATCGTGGAATTCAGGAAACAGCAGAGGGAGCACCCCTCTATCCACATCGACGGGACAGTAGTGGAGAAGGTGGAACCTCTTTAGGCTAGGGTCAGTATTTTGATGTTTGGATGAAAAATGTGCCCAAAGTAAACTGCCTATTTCTCAGGCCCAGAAGCTAGAATATGCATATACTTGGCAGATTATGATAGAAAACACTCTAAAGTTTCCAAAACTGTCAAAATATTGTCTGTGAGTATAACAGAACTGATATGGCAGGCGAAAACCTGAGGAAAATCCATCCAGGAAGTGCTGTTTTTCTGAAACTACTCTTTTCTATTGCAAGCCTATCCTCCATTTTAAAGGGATATCAACCAGATTCATTTCCCTATGGCTTCCGCAAGGTGTGAACAGTCTTTAGACATAGTTTCAGGCTTTTATTCTGAAAAATTAGCGAGAATGATCACATCACGTCAGTGGATAGCCAGATGTCCTCAGATTTGTGTGTGCGCGCGCGCCGGGAGCGAGACCTTTTCTTTCTCTCATCTATTGAAAAGGCTACCGTCCAGGTTGAAATATTATCGATTATTTATTGTAAAAACAACCTGAGGATTGATTATAAAAACGTTTGACATGTTTCTACGAACTTTACAGATACTATTTGGAATTTTTGTCTGCCCGTTGTGACCGCACGAGCCTGTGGATTACTGAACAAAACGCGCCAACCAAATGGTGGTTTTTGGATATAAACAGAATCTTTATCGAACAAAACTAACATTTGTTGTGTAACTGGGAGTCTTGTGAGTGCAAACATACGAAGATCATCAAAGGTAAGTGATTAATTGGATTGCTTTTCTGACTTTCGTGACCAATCTACTTTGCTGCTAGCTGTTTGTAATGTTTTGTCTGTTGAGAGCTGTCCTCACATAATCGCATGGTTTGCTTTCACCGTAAATGTCACGATCGTCTTCTTGACAGAGATTGGACCAAGGCGCAGCGTGTGCAAAATACATCTTATTTTATTGAGAAGAGAGAGAAAACACAAAACGAACACTATATACAAACTAACAAAACAACAAACGACCGTGAAGCTAAATAACGTAAGTGCACAGACAAGCAACAAACGTTCAATATAGACAACTACCCACAAAAGCCTACTGCCTATGGCTGCCTTAAATATGGCTCCCAATCAGAGACAATGAATGACAGCTGTCTCTGATTGAGACCCAATCTAGGCAGCCATAGACATAACTAGACAACCTCACTCTTCTCTACCCCATACACATACAACACCCCTAGACTAAACAAAAACACACAAAGACAACCCACCCCAACTCACGCCCTGACCAACTAAATAAATAACAGAAAAAGGAACAATAGGTCAGGAACGTGACATAACCCCCCCTTAAGGTGCGAACTCCGAGCGCACCAGCATAAAGTCTAGGGGAGGGTCTGGGTGGGCGTCTGTCCACGGTGGCGGCTCTGGCGCTGGTCGTGGTCCCCACCCCACCATAGTCACTACCCGCTTTCGTAGCCTCCTCCAAATGGCCACCCTCCAAATTAACCCCACCGGACTAAGGGGCAGCACCGGACTAAGGGGCAGCACCGGACTAAGGGGCAGGACCGGACTAAGGGGCAGCACCAGGATAAGGGGCAGCACCAGGATAAGGGGCAGCACCAGGATAAGGGGCAGCACCAGGATAAGGGGCAGCTCCGGACTGGATGGCGGATCCTGGCTGGCTGGCGGATCCTGGCTGGCTGGCGGATCCTGGCTGGCTGGCGGATCCTGGCTGGCTGGCGGATCCTGGCTGAATGACGGCTCTGGCGGATCCTGGCTGGATGACGGCTCTGGCGGATCCTGGCTCGCTGACGGCTCTGGCTGGTCATGGCTAGCTGACGGCTCTGGCTGGTCATGGCTCGCTGACGGCTCTGGCTGGTCATGGCTCGCTGACGGCTCTGGCTGGTCATGGCTCGCTGACGGCTCTGGCTGGTCATGGCTCGCTGACGGCTCTGGCTGGTCATGGCTCGCTGACGGCTCTGGCTGGTCATGGCTCGCTGACGGCTCTGGCTGGTCATGGCTCGCTGACGGCTCTGGCTGGTCATGGCTCGCTGACGGCTCTGGCTGGTCATGGTTCGCGGAAGGCTCTGGCTGATCCGGTCTGGCGGAAGGCTCTGGCTGATCCGGTCTGGCGGAAGGCTCTGGCTGATCCGGTCTGGCGGAAGGCTCTGGCTGCTCCGGTCTGGCGGAAGGCTCTCGCTGCTCCTGTTTGGCGGAAGGCTCTGGCTGCTCCTGTCTGGCGGAATGCTCTAGCGGCTCCTGTCTGGCGGAAGGCTCTAGCGGCTCCTGTCTGGCGGACGGCTCTGTAGGCTCATGGCAGACGGGCGGCTTTGCAGGCTCATGGCAGACGGGCGGCTTTGAAGGCTCAATACAGACGGGCAGTTCATGCGGCGCTTGGCAGACGGACAGTTCAGACGCCATTGGGCAGACGGGCAGTTCAGGCGCCGCTTGGCAGACGGGCAGTTCAGGCGCCGCTTGGCAGACGGGCAGTTCAGGCGCCGTTGGGCAGACGGCAGACTCTGGCCGGCTGAGACGCACTGTAGGCCTGGTGCGTGGTGCCGGAACTGGAGGTACCGGGCTAAGGACACGCACCTTCAGGCTAGTGCGGGGAACAACAACAGGGCACACTGGACTCTCAAGGCGTACTATAGGCCTGATGTGTGGTACCGGCACTGGTGGTACCGGGCTGAGGACACGCACAACAGGGCGAGTACGGGGAGAAGGAACAGTGCGTACAGGGCTCTGGAGACACACATGAGGCTTGGTGCGTGGTACCGGAACTGGAGGCACTGGGCTGGAGACACGCACCACAGGGAGAGTGCGTGGAGGAGGAACAGGGCTCTGGAGACGCACTGGAAGCCTGGTGCGTGATGTCAGCACTGGTGGTACTGGGCTGGGAACACACACCACAGGGCTAGTGCGAGGAGCAGTAACAGGACGCACAGGAGGCTTTGTGCGTGCTGTAGGCACTGTCTTAACCAGACGGCTAGCACGCTCCTCAGGACGAGTATGGAGAGCTGTTCCCGGTGACATTAACTCACCAACACGTTCATTCGGACGAATGCCGTGCCTCATGCACCAAACCAGTACATCCCTCATAATTCTCTCCTCCAATTTCTCCATTAACTCCTTTACTGTCTCTGCGTCACTCACCTCCAAATCCGCCCTCACCGGCTCCTTACGGTAAGCAGGAGGAGTTGGCTCACGTCTCCCGACTGACCCAACTAAACTACCCGAGAGCCCCCCCCCAATACATTTTTGGGTTTGACTTACGGGCTTCCAGCCTTGTTTCCGTGCTGCCTCCTCATATCGCCGCCTCTCCGCTTTCGCTGCCTCCAGCTCAGCTTTGGGGCGGCGATATTCTCCTGGTTGAGCCCAGGGTCCCTTTCCGTCCAATATTTCCTCCCAAGTCCACGAGTCCTGGTTCCTCTCACGCTGCTTGATCCATGGTTGGTGGGTAGTTCTGTCACGATCGTCTTCTTGACAGAGATTGGACCAAGGCGCAGCGTGTGCAAAATACATCTTCTTTTATTGAGAAGAGAGAGAAAACACAAAATGAACATTATATACAAACTAACAAAACAACAAACGACCGTGAAGCTAAATAACGTAAGTGCACAGACAAGCAACAAACGAGACAACTACCCACAAAAGCCTACTGCCTATGGCTGCCTTAAATATGGCTCCCAATCAGAGACAATGAATGACAGCTGTCTCTGATTGAGACCCAATCTAGGCAGCCATAGACATAACTAGACAACCTCACTCTTCTCTACCCCATACACATACAACACCCCTAGACTAAACAAAAACACACAAAGACAACCCACCCCAACTCACGCCCTGACCAACTAAATAAATAACAGAAAAAGGAACAATAGGTCAGGAACGTGACAGTAAAGCCTTTTTGAAATCTGACACGCCGGCTGGATTAACAACAAGTTAAACTGTGTTTTGGTGTATTGCACTTGTGATTTCATGAAAATGTTTAGTAATTTAATTTGAATTTGGCGCTCTGCAATTCACCCGATGTAGACGAAAATGATCCCGCTAAAGGGATCTGAGCGGCAAGAGGGTTTTAAGTTCCTCGGTGTACTCATCACAGACAAACTGAAATGGTCCACCCACACAGACAGAGTGGTGAAGAAGGCACAACAGCGCCTCTTCAACCTCAGGAGGCTGAAGAAATTTGGCTTGTCACCAAAAACACTCACAAACGTTTACAGATGCACAATCGAGAGCATCTTGTCGGGCTGTATCACTGCCTGGTACGGCAACTGCTCCGCCCACAACCGCAAGGCTCTCCAGAGGGTAGGGAGGTCAGAAAAAAGCATTACCGGGGTCAAACTACATGCCCTCCAGGACACCTACACCACCCGATGTCACAGGAAGGCCAAAAAGATCATCAAGGACAACAACCACCCGAGCCACTGCCTGTTCAGCCCGCTATCATCCAGAAGGCGAGGTCAGTACAGGTGCATCAAAGCTGGGTACGAGAGACTGAAAAACAGCTTCTATCTCAAGGACATCAGACTGTTAAACAGCCATCACTAACAATGAGTGGCTGCTGCCAACATACTGACTCAAATCTCTAGCCTCTTTAATAATTAAAATTGGATGTAATAAATGTATCACTAGTCACTTTAAACAATGCCACTTTATATCATGTTTACATACCCTACTCATCTCATATGTTTATACTGTACTCTATACCATCTACTGCATCTTGCCTATGGGGTTCGGCCATCGCTTATCCATATATTTATATATACATATTCTTATTCATTCCTTTACACTTGTGTGTATAATGTAGTTGTTGTGAAATTGTTAGATTACTTGTTAGATGCTACTGCATGGTCGGCCCCACCTCTTTAAGGAATACCTAGGATAGGATAAAGTAATCCTTCTAACCCCCCCCCCTTAAAAGAGTTAGATGCACTATTGTAAAGTGGCTGTTCCACTGGACATCATAAGGTGAATGCACCAACTTGTAAGTCGCTCTGGATAAGAGCGTCTGCTAAATGACTTAAATGTAAATGTAAATGTAGAAGCACAAGCATTTTGCTACACTCGCATTAACATCTGCTAACCATGTGTATGTGACCAATAAAATTGTATTTGATTTGATTTAAGGGGAGGGGTTATGGGAGGGGCTGAGTGTGTCACACAGTGGGTGGAAATCTTCAGGGTCAATTTGTGTTGACCTACATATGAACCTGATGTAGTTTTGATGTAATGAACTTGGGCTTTGGTACAGAATGTAGAGGGAAAGGTGTGTGTGTGTGTGTGTGTGTGTGTGTGTGTGTGTGTGTGTGTGTGTGTGTGTGTGTGTGTGTGTGTGTGATCACACATGTATGTGCTAATACCCATAATTCCAAATTCATCAAAACTGAGTGCTCAGCTGTGGTATTTGATCACATGATTGGGTCACACTGTCCACTAGGAAAACTGACACGGTTGAATAATTCAACACGTCCCAACAGTACAACACACAAACACACAAATTACACAGTACAAGACCACCCACATAAGAGCATCTGAAATGAGGTCGTTTTTTACCCTATAGTGTTGAATAAATCAAAGTACTGGGATTAACTATTCCTCCTCTTTCATATATATTCAAATTACTTAACTTACGTATTAGGTTGAATTACCATTCATTAATGTTGAGTAATCATATACTCATTATAATAGCATGGGCTTGTGAGTGCACTGGATGATTTCATTAGATCGGTTTATCGCTTGGTGACTGTTGTTATAACATCAGTGAGCTGTGTGTGTGTGTTATCGAGAGAGAGAGAGAGAGAGACCATCCATTGTAAAAACATCCCATGTCTATTTATGTTCCCTTTTGTACTATTTTCACATCGTTACAACACTGTATACAGCCATCATGTGACATTTGAAATGTCTCTATTCTTTTGGAGAGGAAAAATGTGCATAATGTTTACTGTACATTTGTTGTTTATTTCACTTTTGTTTATAATATCTATTTCACTTGCTTTGGCAATGTAAACATACGTTTCTCATCCCAATAAAGCACTTTGAATTGAAGAGAGGATTACATGTACAGTGGGGAGAACAAGTATTTGATACACTGCCGATTTTGCAGGTTTTCCTACTTACAAAGCATGTAGAGGTCTGTAATTTTTATCACAGGTACACTTCAACTGTGAGAGACGGAATCTAAAACAAAAATCCAGAAAATCACATTGTATGATTTTTAAGTAATTCATTTGCATTTTATTGCATGACATAAGTATTTGATACATCAGAAAAGCAGAACTTAATATTTGGTACAGAAACCTTTGTTTGCAATTACAGAGATCATACGTTTCCTGTAGTTCTTGACCAGGTTTGCACACACTGCAGCAGGGATTTTGGCCCACTCCTCCATACAGACCTTCTCCAGATCCTTCAGGTTTCGGGGCTGTCGCTGGGCAATACGGACTTTCAGCTCCCTCCAAAGATTTTCTATTGGGTTCAGGTCTGGAGACTGGCTAGGCCACTCCAGGACCTTGAGATGCTTCTTACGGAGCCACTCCTTAGTTGCCCTGGCTGTGTGTTTCGGGTCGTTGTCATGCTGGAAGACCCAGCCACGACCTATCTTCAATGCTCTTACTGAGGGAAGGAGGTTGTTGGCCAAGATCTCGCGATGCATGGCCCCATCCATCCTCCTCTCAATACGGTGCAGTCGTCCTGTCCCCTTTGCAGAAAAGCATCCCCAAAGAATGATGTTTCCACCTCCAAGCTTCACGGTTAGGATGGTGTTCTTGGGGTTGTACTAATCCTTCTTCTTCCTCCAAACACGGCGAGTGGAGTTTAGACCAAAAAGCTCTATTTTTGTCTCATCAGACCACATGACCTTCTCCAATTCCTCCTCTGGATCATCCAGATGGTCATTGGCAAACTTCAGACGGGCCTGGACATGCGCTGGCTTGAGCAGGGGGACCTTGCGTGCGCTGCAGGATTTTAATCCATGACGGCGTAGTGTGTTACTAATGGTTTTCTTTGAGACTGTGGTCCCAGCTCTCTTCAGGTCATTAACCAGGTCCTGCCGTGTAGTTCTGGGCTGATCCCTCACCTTCCTCATGATCATTGATGCCCCACGAGGTGAGATCTTGCATGGAGCCCCAGACCGAGGGTGATTGACCGTCATCTTGAACTTCTTCCATTTTCTAATAATTGCGCCAACAGTTGTTGCCTTCTCACCAAGCTGCTTACCTATTGTCCTGTAGCCCATCCCAGCCTTGTGCAGGTCTACAATTTTATCCCTGATGTCCTTACACAGCTCTCTGGTCTTGGCCATTGTGGAGAGGTTGGAGTCTGTTTGATTGAGTGGGTGGACAGGTGTCTTTTATACAGGTAACGAGTTCAAACAGGTGAAGTTAATACAGGTAATGAGTGGAGAACAGGAGGGCTTCTTAAAGAAAAACTAACAGGTCTGTGAGAGCCGGAATTCTTACTGGTTGGTAGATGATCAAATACTTATGTCATGCAATAAAATGCGAATTAATTACTTAAAAATCATACAATGTGATTTTCTGGATTTTTGTTTTAAATTCCGTCTCTCACAGTTGAAGTGTACCTATGATAAAAATTACAGACCTCTACATGCTTTGTAAGTAGGAAAACCTGCAAAATCGGCAGTGTATCAAATACTTGTTCTCCCCACTGTATGTTGATGTATTACCCAGTGACAAACTGCCTCTGCTTTTTCTTTCTCTTCTATTCTCTTTCTACATCCCTATACCACGCCTGCTGGGGTTGCACTTCAAACCCATTTCAGCCATGTCACTGTTCAATAGCTACATCACTATTTTATAACGTTTCTCCTGCTATGTTACCGTTCCATTTCATTACATTTCAAAAAAAAACATTTTAGTCATTTAGCAGACGCTCTTATCTAGATTGACTTACAGTATTGAGTTTCATACTTTTTTCGTACTGGTCTCTTGTGGTAATCGAACTTGTGGAAATATTTTATTCGATTTTTGACTTGAACCCACAACCCTGGCGTTGCAAGCGCCATGTTTTACCAACTGAGGCACACAGGACCACATTACGTAAAGTTTCTCCTGAAACCTTTCTATTTACTGTTCTGAGATGCACTCCTGATGAAGCTGGGGAATAATGTAACATGATGGAGATGTACGAGCAAAGTAACATACTGTACTGTTGCAATGGTCCTCAGCCAGGCGGAAACAGCCCATTGTCTCTCCACAGACAGGTACCAGACATCTGTTCCTGTACACCTCTATCCTTCCCTCCATCCCTCCATCTCCTCCTCACCTACTTTCTGCCAGCCAGGAGGGATTATGGGTAGAGTTCAGAGAGTGTTCATCAGCCTCAGTCTTTATCACAGGCACAGGTCCACTATCACCAGCTGAGCAGCAGATCCGGAGGTGAACACACAAACACACACACACACACACAGAGACAAACACAAACAAACAAACGCTGAATGACACGGCCCGTGGCCCATAATCCTCTCTGATTCAGCCAGGTCTGGCAGATGCAGCTGTATTGCTTGTTTGTTCAGCTCTGAGGTAATCTGGCTGGGTGCAGGAGAGGGGTCAGTGGGGTGGTGTGGTGTGACTGAGTCATGCTCTACCCGCGCCATAGCTGAGGCTGTGGCACTTAGAGAAGATGTGGGACGTGTTTGTATGGGCAATGTTTTTTTAAAGGGATAGTTCACCCAAATTATAAAATGATATTGGTTTCCTTACCCTGTAAGCAGTCTATGGACAAGATATGACAGCAATCCATACATTGGTTTAGTTTCCCTTGCACTGTTTCCACATGCTAATGTTTTAGCATTTGTGGCACAAATCCCATTCAAGTTAAGATATTAGTATTATTTCAAATCAACTATAAGTGAGATTGTTGAACTTCACAAATCATTTTAGATACTTGCGGATTGTCATGACTGTCCTGTGAGGATCCAAATAGGTCAGGTCAGCTTTGCAATAAACAACTTCAACCAGACCCCCTCTCAGCTGCAGAGGGGGGGAGGAGGGAACTGGTGGGGGTTAACACCTCACACCCTGTTGTAAATCAAGGACAGAACATTCAGCATTTCCTTCCAATGTTCACCAGAGGAATGTTCCTTTGTTTTAAGAAGACTTTTCCCGTCAAAACTTTAACACGTTCTAAAACGAGTACTGGAACAATATTTCTAAAATAGAACGAGGGGAATGGTCACAGGCGGTCTATAAAACACTAATGTCATATTGTGTGTTATTTTGTGATATCATTAAAAATGTATTGTGCATGAAAGATTAAAAATAATTAAAGTGTTTTTGTTAAGAGAGGGACATGATTTTAGGAGCCATAAGAGATAATAGTTATACTTTGCACAGTGACAAGTCAGCCTGACAGCCTGATCAGCCTGATAGAACCGCCCTTTTGAACAAACTATATAAAATGATGGGTTAAGAATTAACATGTCTGACCAGAGAGACGTAGAGCTGCAGCTCATGTTAAAGTGGTTTGAACTCTGAATCTCAACACGAGGTAGAGATGGTAAAGGCACCTCCTGGACAATCACTGGGACGGCTGATTAGCTGTCCTAAGTAAAGTATCTAGAAAAGCAAATTGAAGTGGAACCATTATACTACTCCTTTCTAACCACCGCAGTATGCTACTCTCATCACCCCACTGGGAACTATCGACACGGCTGGCTAGCCTACCTTCAAAGAAGCATCTTCCAGAGTGAATGGAAGGACAATAAACTTGTAGTTCTGTTCAGGACTACACAACAAGTCACCGGATACCGGACGACGGCAGAGGAGAACAACAAGAAACCCCTTTTGGACAATCAGAGCCTTACAAGCGTGCCCCGAAAAGGTCCAACCCCCTTTCCAAGATGGCCCTGTCCACCGAGAGAAACCAAGGATTTTCACGTAAATACATTCATGATTTCTTACTCCAAGCGGGCGGCGGTTCGTGTGAAAAGTATAGGAGTGCTATCAGTGAGTGTAGTTTCTAAAATGTACCAACGTTAAGTGTCTCTGTCCCTTTCTTTCTCTCACCCTCTCCATGTCTTTTGTAACAAGCAGCCATATTGTTGTCAGTCCACTAGGGACCTGTTTTTAATGTATTAAGTGTGTATGTTTATCCTGTGTTACCATTTAGTTAGCTAGTAAATAAATCATTAAACCAATTTGTGTAGTACTGAATCATAAGTAAGGCTCGGGTTTTTGCTGACATGACATGATACGAGGTTATGATTAATAAGTTGACTGTTTATAGATGTGATAGGTAAAGACCTTTAGAGTTTAGTTTGGGAAATGGTAACTCTTTAAAGAACCGCTCTCGTGGTGCCCCAGATCCTAATGAGTTCATTGTTGAATGATTAATTTAATCGGGTAACAATTAAACATATTTAGGTTGATTAGATAAATAACAGTCTTCGGATTATTCGTTAAAAAACAAGTTTACAACTGGATGATTTGGACATGATGAGCAACAAATGCTAAGTTCGGTCCCATGACTTGAATGGGATTTGTGGCACAAATGCTAAAATGTTAGCATGTCGAAAGTGGAAATAAACCAAAGCATGCATTGCTGTCATACCTTGTCCATAGACTGCTTACAGGTTAAGGAAACCAATGTGTCATTTTTTTACTTGGGTGAATTATGCCTTTAAGTCTGTGTCTGTATTAGTGTTTGTAGGATAATGTTTGTAAGTGTTTGTAAAATAAATGTTGGTGACGGTTTTGCGTGGGAATGCTCAAGCCCAAGCTCTTGGCCTACAACTGAAAGTCTGTGATCTGTTTTTTTTTAACCATGATTCTCTCTTTCCCCCTCTCTAACCCTACCCCTTTCAACCCTAACCCACCCCTTTCAACCATAACCCAAACCCCTCACACAGAAATGTATGCGGTTCAACCCCAACGCGACCGTCTGGGTTGCCAAGCAGAGGATCCTGTGCTCGTTGAACCAGAGTCTGAAGGATGTGTTGAACTACGGCCTCTTCCAGCCCGCCATGAACGGACGAGACGGAAAGTTCCTGGATGAAGAACGCCTCCTCCTGGAATACCCACAGCCAATCAGCAAAGGAGTTCCATCTCTGGAGGTAGAGTGCCAGCAAGTCACTGAAGTTGTTACGTATTTAAAAAGCTGTGATATTTTGTATTTCTGTTTATTATGGATCCCCATTAGCTGCTGCCAAGGCAGTATAATATCACCATACAACAATATAAAAAATTGACGTGTGTGTACAAGAACTGTTAGTATGCATGTGTGTGTGTCTCTTTGAAGTCTGCGTTGTTCCAAAAAGTGTAGTTTTATCCGTTTTTTAAGTCTGATTTTATTGCTTGCAGGAGTTACTTGATGTGGAATAGAGTTCCATGTAGTCACGGCTCTGTGTAGTACTGTGCATATTCCAGTCTGTCCTGGACTTGGGCACTGTGAAGAGACCCCTGGTAACATGTCTTGCGGAGTGTGCATGTGTGTCCGAGCTGTGTGCTAGTCATACAGACAGTTTGTTGCTTTTAACATGTCAATGCCTCTCACAAAGACAAGTAGTGATGCAGTCAATCTCTCTACTTTGAGCCAGCAGAGATTAGGGTTGGGTGGTATACCGTATTTAACGATATACCGGTATTCATGCACGGACCAGTTTAGGTTTTTATTTTACCTTCTATAAACATATTTGAATGTTTGGTTTGTTAAATGCGATACGCCGTGTATAGGGTACATTTTTATAGTTTACTTCGCTACTTGAGTCATCTCTCTCCACTCTCTCTCTCCATGCTACTTTCCACACAGTGTAACGTTCCTCGTAGAGAGGAGACCAAAGCGCAGCGTGGTACGTGTTCATGATGTTTTAATAAATCATAACACTTGAACAAAAATAACAAAGAGAACGAACGAAACCGAAACAGTTCTGTCTGGTGCAGACACAAAAACAAAAAACAACTACCCACAAAACACAGGTGGGAAAAGGCTACCTAAGTATGGTTCTCAATCAGAGACAACGATAGACAGCTGCCTCTGATTGAGAACCACACCCGGCCAAACACACAGAAATAGAAAACATAGAACACAAAACATAGAATGCCCACCCCAACTCACGCCCTGACCATACCAAAATAGAGACATTAAAAGGATCTCTAAGGTCAGGGCGTGACACACAGCTTTCCTCTTTGTTGTTCATCGGCCACGAGACACTTGCGTTCAGCCTGCATGGTGAATGCAGCACATGCAACAATGTTGATGACAACAATGCTGTTTTCACTTTGCTTCTTAACCTCTACTTCATCACCATCCCTGATCCGGGAGCATCCTCATCAGTAAAAAAGCTGACTAGCATAGCCTAGCATAGCGCCACAAGTAAATACTAGCATATAAATATCATGAAATCACAAGTCCAATACAGCAAATGAAAGATACACATCTTGGGAATCCAGCCATCATTTCCGATTTTTAAAATGTTTTACAGCGAAAACACAATATGTATTTCTATTAGCTAACCACAATAGCAAAAGACTCAACCGCATATTTTCACCATTTTTTTACCGCATAGGTAGCTATCACAAAACCGACCAAATAGAGATATAATTAGTCACTAACCAAGAAACAACTTCATCAGATGACAGTCTTATAACATGTTATACAATAAATCTATGTTTTGTTCGAAAATGTGCATATTTGACGTATAAATCATAGTTTTACATTGCAGCTACAATCACAAATAGCACCAAAGCAGCAAGAATAATTACAGAGAGCAACGTGAAATACCTAAATACTCATCATAAAACATTTATGAAAAATACATGGTGTACAGCAAATGAAAGATAAACATCTTGTGAATCCAGCCAATATTTCAGATTTTTTAAGTGTTTTACTGCGAAAACACAATATAGCATTATATTAGCTTACCACAATAGCCAAACACACAACCACATTCATTCACCGCAAAGGTAGCGATCGCAAAAAAACAGCAAAAGATATAAAATGAATCACTAACCTTGACCAACTTCATCAGATGACAGTCCTATAACATCAGGTTATACAATAGGTTTTGTTCGAAAATGTGCATATTTTGAGCTGCAAACCGTGGTTATACATTGTGAATATGTAGCATCGATTCACCAGAATCTCCGGAGAAATTTTGGACAGTCACCTAATCTAATCAAAGAACTCATCATAAACTTTACAAAAAAATACATGTTGGACAGCAAATGAAAGATACACTAGTTCTTAATGCAATCGCCGTGTTAGATTTTTTAAAATAACTTAGCTGACTAACTAAATGTACTGAGTCAGCGTACACATAATTAGCTATACAGCCTGATAATACCAATGATGGTGTAGACCTCAATCAGCATGTTGTTTGTGGAAAAGTATCTTCTAAATCAAAGAAGAATCTGTGAAGCATGAATATGTTAGCTACATGAAGTAGCTAAGAGAAATAATTCAATGTAGCCAAAGATGATAGGGTCCCCTAGAAAACACTTGTCAACACTTTGGTTCCTACACTGTCACAATAACTCCTCCCTGGCATATTCATTTGTTTTCATGTCAAAACAAAACGGTACTCAAAGTGCCCACTATTATATTCTAACTATAGTATTATAATAATAATTCTATATCCATGATTCCAAAAATTCACCCAAAGGGGTTTTTCTCTAAATCGCAAGTAAAATTGCAATTGCAACATTTGGTTAAAAATAAGGTGTTCCAAAGCTTTGTATTATCATTCTTTATATAATTTATCTTTGATTCATTGTACAGTTTCTTCTTTTTTTCCAGCATTGTCAAATGATTTCTCAATTTACAGTACGTTTGCAAATCGGTTGTGCAGCCAGACTTATTTTCCATTAATTTTGCCTCATCCCTTTCAATCATAACATTTTTTAATTCCTCATCAATCCAAGGGGATTTAACAGTTTTTACAGTAATTTTCTTAATTGGTGCATGCTTATTAGTAACTGGAATAAGCAATTGCATAAACGTGTCAAGTGCAGCATCTGGTTGCTCCTCATTACACACCAGTCCAGAAAATATTATTTACATCTTCAACATAGGAATCACCACAAAACGTATTGTATGACCTCTTATACACTATATTAGGGCCAGCATTTGGAACTTTGGTTTCCTAGATATGGCTACTATATTATGATTACTACATCCAATGGATTTGGAGACTGCTTCAAAGCGGATTTCTGCAGCATTAGTAAAGATGTGTATACAGTATATCACAAAAGTGAGTACACCCCTCACATTTTTGTAAATATTTGAGTATATCTTTTCATGTGACAACACTGAAGAAATGACACTTTGCCACAATGTAAAGTAGTGAGTGTACAGCTTACATTTACATTACATTTAAGTCATTTAGCAGACGCTCTTATCCAGAGCGACTTACAAATTGGTGCATTCACCTTATGATATCCAGTGGAACAACCACTTTACAATAGTGCATCTAACTCTTTTAAGGGGGGGGGGGGGGGGGGGTTAGAAGGATTACTTTATCCTATCCTAGGTATTTCTTAAAGAGGTGGGGTTTCAGGTGTCTCCGGAAGGTGGTGATTGACTCCGCTGACCTGGCGTCGTGAGGGAGTTTGTTCCACCATTGGGGTGCCAGAGCAGCGAACAGTTTTGACTGGGCTGAGCGGGAACTGTACTTCCTCAGAGGTAGGGAGGCGAGCAGGCCAGAGGTGGATGAACGCAGTGCCCTTGTTTGGGTGTAGGGCCTGATCAGAGCCTGAAGGTACGGAGGTGCCGTTCCCCTCACAGCTCCGTAGGCAAGCACCATGGTCTTGTAGCGGATGCGAGCTTCAACTGGAAGCCAGTGGAGAGAGCGGAGGAGCGGGGTGACGTGAGAGAACTTGGGAAGGTTGAACACCAGACGGGCTGCGGCGTTCTGGATGAGTTGTAGGGGTTTAATGGCACAGGCAGGGAGCCCAGCCAACAGCGAGTTGCAGTAATCCAGACGGGAGATGACAAGTGCCTGGATTAGGACCTGCGCCGCTTCCTGTGTGAGGCAGGGTCGTACTCTGCGAATGTTGTAGAGCATGAACCTACAGGAACGGGTCACCGCCTTGATGTTAGTTGAGAACGACAGGTTGTTGTCCAGGATCACGCCAAGGTTCTTAGCACTCTGGGAGGAGGACACAATGGAGTTGTCAACCGTGATGGCGAGATCATGGAACGGGCAGTCCTTCCCCGGGAGGAAGAACAGCTCCGTCTTGCCGAGGTTCAGCTTGAGGTGGTGATCCGTCATCCACACTGATATGTCTGCCAGACATGCAGAGATGCGATTCGCCACCTGGTTATCAGCTTGTATAACAGTGTAAATTTGCTGTCCCGTCTGTCTTATGGCTTGGGGGTAGAAGCTGTTTAGAAGCCTCTTGGACCAGGTTGCAGGCACTGGTTACAGTTTGAAGCTTTTTCTGGAGTGGACAGCTTGAAGAAAGCCAGTCAATATTTAGGTCACCCAGAAAATATACCTCTCTGTTGATATCACAGAAATGATCAAGCATTTCACACATGTTATCCAGATACTGACTGTTAGCACTTTGTGGTCTATAGTACTTCCCAAAATAATAGGCTTTAGGTGAGGCAGGTGAACCTCTAGCCATATTACTTCAACAACAGTTGACATGAGATCCTCTCTAAGCTCTACAGCTCTACAGGAATATGAATCTGAATGACTTCCTAATGGTCCGACCCCAGGTGGTGAGGGTAGGCAACATCAACTCTGCCACGCTGACCCTCAACAGGGGGGCCCCACGGGGTTGTGTGCTTAGTCCCCTCCTGCACTCCCTGTTAACCCACGACTGCGTGGCCACGCACGACTCCAACACCATCATCAAAATTGCTGATGACACGATGGTGCTAGGCCTGATCACCGGCGACAATGAGACAGCCTACAGGGAGGAGGTCAGTGACCTGGCATTGTGGGGCTGGAATAACAACCTTTCCCTCAACGTCAGTAAGACCAAGAAGCTGATCGTGGACTACAGGAAATGGTGGGGAGAGCACGCCTCACATCGACGAGTCTGCAGCGAAACAGGTCGAGAGCTTCAAGTTCCTCGGTGTCCAAATCACTAAGAACTTAAATTGGTCCACACTTGCGCACAGTCGTTAAGAAGGTGCGACACCGCCTCTTCCCCCTCAGGAGGTTGAAAAGGTTTGGCATGGGCCTTCAAATCCTCAAAATGTTCTACAGCTGTACCATTAGAGCATCTTGACTGGCTGCATCACTGCTTGCTATGGAAATACCACCGCCCGATCGCATGGTGCTACAGAGGTTGGTGCGGACAGCCCAGTACATCACTGGGGCCGAGCTCCCTGCCATCCAGGACCTCTGTATCAGGCGGTGTGAAAGGAAAGGCCAGAAAACCCTTAAAGACCCCCCAACCCCTCTGTTCTCTCTGCTTCCGCAAGGTAAGCGGTACTGGTGCATCAAGTCTGACACCAGCAAGTTATTGTTTTACCTTGTTATTTTTTGTATTACATTGGTGTTGATTACTGGTTGGGGTTAGAGCTTGCAAGATAGGCATTTCACTGTACTTGTGTATGTGCCATGAAAACTTGAAACTTGAATATAAACAGCAACACCACCCCTTTGGCATTCCTGTCATATTCCTGAATATGTTGTAACCATGTATTGCTACCACTGTATCATCAAATATATTATCTAAGTGATTTTCAGAGATAGAATATGAATGTTATCTGTTACTACTCGATTTCACGAATCTTGTTTCTTAGGCTACACATGTTAATGTGGGCTATTTTTAGCGCTTTTCTGGGATTGTTGGTTGCTTTTATTGCTTTGCTTGGAGGCTTATCAGACAGTGATATTTATGTTTGTCTCGGACACCCTCACTGTCCGATGAGGCGGGGAGCTCTGTAGATCTGAACCCGAGGTAGGATCAACCCTGTGTTGGAAACAGGGTAGAGGACGCCGGCGCGGCAACCTCCAGTCCTCCTCAGCCAATGAGTAAAGTTGTTCGATTGTTAGAGATGGGGTGCTGTACCCCTCAACCGAACGGTATAATTGGTCCGTTTTGATCAATCAAACCCCCAACTCTAATATTGGAAGCATCTTGCTCTAATCAAGTGAGCAAATCAGTACCCGAGATTTTATGTTGCAGTATCCCTCAGCCAATCGATAAAGGCGCCACTCCTCTAGACACATTGCTTTAGCCAATCGATAAATAAAGAGGTCCATTTTTGAAAGAGTTTTTCTCCCGAGTCCCAACCAATTAGCATGGGCGTCTCTAGGCAGACTATTACCTTTTCATCCAATAAGAACAACTGTCATTGCTACATGACACCATGTCATACATAACTGACTGACCAAAATCAATTTTTTCTCTTTCCTCTTTTCCACAGTTCCGCTACAAGAACCGAGTCTACAGGCAGCCCCATGTGGAAGAGAAGCAGATTGCCAAACTTCACACCAAGGTGAGTGGTGTGGACAAACTTCACACTCTCTCCTAACAACCAGCTGGGGTCCCACTGCACACATGCACACAAACACACACACTGTTGGGAGCAACAGATATGCTGGAGTGTCACTTTATCTCACTTTATCTCACTGTCAACACACAGACACACAAACATATTGAGTTATGTCAGCTGGTATCACTGTTAGCCTCTGCAATCTCTCTCTAGTATCCTGTCTGCATGTCTCTCTCTACTCTCTACTCTCCAGTCCGCATGCCTACTCTGTACTTTCCGTAAGAGTCAAGGAGGCATGTCATGTATATTTCATGTCTCGCCTGTGCCCACTTTACCTGGATCCTTGTGCATGTGCTCACACGTGCACGAACGCACATAAGCACACAAAATACGCATTTTTCATAACTGCCCCTGGTAAATGGTCACTGACTGTATGAGGGAAATATTATGCATACATGATAGATAACAATAATGAGTAAATGATCAAAGAAACTTGATGGTGTGTCATTCCTTTCTAATTGTGTTGCTATAAATGCATTTATGCTAAGGCAGTGCACACATTTGTATTATGGGCCAATAAAGCATCGCTGAATTGAGAAAGCAGTATCCGATGGAAAACAAAGGCAGAGGGAAACAGAGACGATGGGAAGTGAGTTATTGCTGGTTTCTATACTGGTGTACAGTTCCATGTACTGTATTTCTGACACATATAGATTGACTCTGTGATGAAGCAGATGTAGGTGTATACAGGTCCACCATCCTACTATGTTCTGCTCTTTCCTCCTCCCTACATTTCTCTCTCTCTACCTCCATCTCTTCAAAGATTCTTATTTTTGTCCTCTCCTTCTCTCCCTCACCCTTTCCTACCGAACACCCCCCTCTCCCTCCTCCCTCTTTTCTACTCCATATTTTCATCATCATCCTCTTCTCCTCTCCTCCTTTCCTCACCTCCTCTCTTCCTATTGTGTTTTGGGAGCTGTTCTCTTATCTATTTATATCTGGCCTGGAAAGCAGATGAGAACACTCATCCCACCGTGTACTCCACGCTCCAATCAGCACACCCCAATCATTCAATCTATCTCTCTCGCTCTCTTGTCCTCTCTCCCCCTTCTTCTGTCCCTCTTGTTCTCCCGCCTTCTCTCTTTTTTCCGAACCTTCTCCCCTCCATATCTCTGACCTACACGCATACACACACACACACACACACACACACACACACACACACACACACACACACACACACACACACACACACACACACACACACACACACACACACACACACACACACACACACACACACACACACACACACACACACACACACACACACACACACACACTCCACTCTCTCTCTCTCTAACTCTCTTTTTGTTCTCGCTCTCCATCTCCAGGCCAACTTGAGAAAGTTTATGGACCTCATCCAGCACCATCAGGTGGAGAAAGTATCTAGGCTGCTGGAGAGAGGGCTGGACCCCAACTACCAGGATACAGAGACCGGTGGTAATACTACACACACACATGCACACACTCACACATCATGAACACAGGTGGTTTGACATAATCACAGTGCTAACAAGATAGATACTGCTGAGAAATACCCCCGTGGCTCCTCACATTTAAACCCTCCCACCCACTACCAAGAACAGCACAACCTAGCCCCTGATCAATCCCATTGGTTTTTAAATTAACACACAGATCAATGGCGACTCGAGTCAACTCTACTCAGAGATCTGTATCGTTAGCGTAGGGGAGAGAGGCCATGAGCCTCCCTGTGTGGTGTATACAGAGTTAGCAACAGGGGATAAGAGGGAGCGGAGATGAACACAGAGTTCAGAAAAATCTGTTTGAGATTGCTATTACTTATACTCTATTAGAACTGCACAAACTATCTTCACTATCAGTCCAACCCAATGTACTCCTTCTCCTATGAAGCATCATTGTACTGAAATGATGTACTTCCAGAATGTACTCCAATGCTCTGACCATCAATTAACAAAGGAAGGAGGGTATTTGGAGGCTAAGAGGGGGGATTAGTTGAGGTTTTAAGGCAATCAGTGCAACTTTTAGAAGTATTAGGGCTGTAAGGGTTCGAAAGATTTTAATGAGTTAATTAGAGGTATTACGGTATTTTAAGAGCTAGGGACACAGTCAGCATTGTGTGAATAATGTACTGGACACGCTGGATAAATGCAGGGCAAATGTAGCCTTTCAGTTAAGGCTTATAAAGAAGTACGTAAAGGAAACCGGTGTTAGGGCTTGTAGCAGAGAAATTGAAGGGGCATTAATGGGATATAAGTGGTATTGGTAGATTAAGCCTTGTTGCTGTGAGATTGAGGGATAAGGGCAGCTTGTAGAATAGCGCTCAATTATAGAGCTCTGGCTCGCTATTGATTTTGGCTGTAGAAGTACACACACAGACAAGGACATAAGCATATCCAGGCACACACACAAACGCACGTTCTGTTCTAAATCCCAAGCTAATTATATCACAATTACATGGGGCTCAGATGTAGGTCGACACCAATCGACCCCAAAGATTTCCACCCACTGTGTCGCCCAGACGCCCACTCACCCCCTACCATGCCCCCTCCCTCCGTGTCTCATACAACTATTTTCTATTCCATACTCATTTGAATCGATGGAGTGGATTTCTAGATCTCACAGAGTAATTGGTATCTTTGGTATGCCTGTCTTAAAGGTGCAATGTGGGATTGCTACATCCAGTTTTGGACTTTTGAATGAATGATGTATAGCCATTGTTTCTTGAAGAAAGTAACATAGAAATGCCTCGTGAGTTTACTGTCGTACCCCATCAGAACCCACAATATAAGCTTGTTTTACTCCCATTACAAAGGAACACACTTTGCCACGATGATACTTTCAGTGTTGCAGTATCATTCATAACAACCGTATGACGCTGTACAGTAGGACATGGTCAGAGCCTGCTATATGATTGGGGTTTTTTCTATGTTGTTCGGGTCTTTTAATAATACAGTAGAGTATGTTAAAGGCCAAGTGCAGTCAAAAACATGATATTTGAAGAGCTATTTGAAAAGAATGTCTAAAATTTCAGCCTGTTTTGGTGGGAGGGAGTTTTGGCCTGCCTGGTGAAATCAAATTTGTTAATATACCAATAAGACAGAGATTTCCAGACCTCTGCCAATAACGGCTAGTTTTCCCCCCACTCAGACCACTCCCAGACAGTCCGAGCAAAACTCTTGCTTGAGAAATTGCTCTTTGCTAAGAAGCTATTTGTGTGTCTTTTTGGCCATTTTAATTGAAAACAATCACGTTTCTATCCAATTTGCGACAGATTTTCACACAAATGTGAAATAATCGGCATTAAACAGTTTGCCTATTTTCTACCAGAGATGTGTTTCCATCAAACGGACTTTTTGCGGATAAAAAGCTGTGCGCATAGTAGTGCACATAGAAATAACTTTTGACATGTACCCATGTACCAAATGGAAAATACAAGTTAAATGGGTTTCCATGACATTTTCAACTCCACTGATGGTTTTGTCACAAAAACGGTTGCGTTATATAGCAAATGTTCCCACTCTGGTCTTGGAACATGTGTTCTAGTCAACAGATCACAGATACAGTGTGGGGAAGCTACCTAAATGATGAGATTATTATAAATAAAAGGGATATTATTTGTCAAAAGGCAGCCGAGCATTGATCATCATGTCACCAGAATAAGACCCTCGATATTTATTGAAACATTCAAGGAGCATCAAGTTAATCACCTTGCACATTCACCATCCTGTGAAGTTCATCAAAACTTATAACTTCATAACTTCATCTGTAGTCTATAAACTGCATGCTTTCCCGAGTTGTAGTGGGAGGACCACACAACATATCATCGCGTGACTCCCAAGTTTACTTCGAAATGATGGTTATTATATCAACATTTGAGCAAAAAGGCTTTTCCAAAGCCATTTCTCGCATTATTCATTTTACCGGGAAAAAAAGATCCCACCATGTCAAATGAACAAATGATCTGCCTGCATGAAGAAATTGTACCAGCATTTCATGTTTCCATCAGACCAGTCGTGACTTTTTTTCATGCGTCAAGAAATTCAGCCTCATGGAATGGTTGGATGGAAACGTGGTTAGTAAGGTACTTAATTGTTACCCGGAAATGGTATTGAGACGGGAAAAATATGGCTACATTGGACCTTTAACCAATGTGTCATGGCTATTATAAATCCACTTATTGACCCATGGACGGACATCAGTCTAGATGGACGAGTGGTCGAGTGTGGATGAATTGATGGGATTTCGTGTGGCTGCAGTGATTGGATGATGAATGACACTGACAGAGGAGAGAAAAGTGAAGATGAACAATAGAGTTATGGGAGGACCACTTCGATTCCTGAGAAAATATGATGGTGTTATCACCATCACTGCTGATCTGAGTTTAATTGGTGCACATTATTCTCTCCATGTCTATGTTCTGTTCTGTTGCCTGTTCTGTTCTGTTGGCTGCTCTCTTGTCTGTTCTATCTTCTTTTGGCTGTTCTGATCTGTTCTTTTGGCTGTTCTGATCTGTTCTTGTGGCTGTTCTGATCTGATCTTGTGGCTGTTCTGTTCTGTTCTTGTGGCTGTTCTGTTCTGTTCTTTTGGCTGTTCTTTTCTGTTGTCTGCTGTGTCTGTGTTGTGTTTCCTCTATGCAGGGGTGTAAAGTACTTAAGTAAAAATACTTCAAAGTACTACTTAAGTCGTTTTTTGGGGTATCTGTACTTTACTATTACTTTTACTTTTACTTTTAATTCACTACATTCTTAAAGAAATGTACTTTTTACTCCATACATTTTCCCTGACACCCAAAAGTATTTGTTAAATTTTGAGTACTTGTCTAATTCACACACTTATCAAGAGAACATCCCTGGTCATCCCTACTGCCTCTGATCTGGCGGACTCACTAAACACATGCTTCGGTTGTAAATTATGTCTGAGTGTTGGAGCATGCCCCAGGCTATCTGTAAATAAAAAGTACAAAAATGTAATGGTGCTGTCTGGTTTGCTTAATATAAGGAATTTGAGTCTTTTTTAACAAGTACATTTATTCTTGATACTTAAGTATATTTAAAATCAAATACTTTTAGACTTTTACTCAAGTAGGATTTTACTGGGTGACTTTCACTTTTACTTGAGTCATTTCCTATTAAGTATTCTTTACTTTTACTCAAGTATGACAATTGGGTGTGGCCCCAAGCAGAATAACTTTAAGACCCATGATCTACACTGTATCCTGTCTATGTCATTCTACAGAGACCCCCCTGACCTTTGCGGCCCACCTGGATAACGTGGTGGAGATCATAAAGGTTCTGAAGAATGGAGGGGCCCACCTGGACTTCAGGGCCAAAGATGGCATGACGGCCCTACACAAAGCTGCTAGGTCCAAGAACCAGGTTACTCTGACGGTACGGACACACACACAGCCACTCACACATGCATACTCACATGAACACACACAACATTAACCCTGCCACTCTTATGGTTACCCATACATTGTATTGATACGTATTGTATTTGTGTTAGGGTTAGGCCCCTACTCTACTACCACATATCTACAACACAAAATCCATGTTTGTGTGTGTGTATAGTGCATATGTGATTGTGGATGCATGTGTCTGTGTCTGTGTGTGTGTCTCTTCACAGTCCCGCTGTTCCATAAGGTGTATTTTGATCTAAATCTAATGCCAATGTGTGTGTGCCTGCCTGCATGCCTGCGTCTGTGTGTATGTGTGTGTGTTGCAGACCCTGTTGGAGCTTGGTTTGTCTCCAGACTATAAGGACAGTCGGGGTCTGACGGCGCTCTATCACACAGCTATGGTGGGAGGAGACCCGTTGTGCTGCGAGTTGCTGCTACATGAACACGCCACCGTCTGCTGCCAGGACGAAAACGGCTGGCACGAAGTCCACCAGGTATACACACACACAGGCACACACACACGCACACATACTTTTCCCCTGTACGTGTGCGTATGTGCGTGTGCGCGTGCCTGTGTGTGTACAGATGGTTGATAGCTCTCCTAGACCCTCTCCCTTCCTGTGCTACTCTGATTGCGATCAGCTCCAGCCAGCAGTAACCTCACTCTTCCTGACGTACTGTACTTTCTCTTCTTTAGAACATGGCACTGTCAACATATCAAACACAACTCTCCTCTAGGTTAGCCTATCAGTTAACTATCATCGAAACGCATTTACATCCTCCGAAAAAGGAGCCTTGCCCATGTGCTACGGAAATGCCTCCGCTTCCTCTGCGCTCTCCTCCCTCGCTCCCCCACAGACTCTCTTTCGCTCACTCTCTGTCAACCAGTTACTCTAAATTACTTTGGATCTATGTAGGTTTTCGAGTTATACTTTGATACATCTTCCCTTATTTAGCACTGGTGTCGTTCTACATCTGTTCACTACATCCCCCTAGAACTGATTATTCTATCTGATGACTGGGTTCAAACTAAGGACATAATATCCTAATCTCCAGGGCCTCAGTGCGCCTACTCTGCAGAACACTGACATCTAGTGGACATGGCATGTAACTGCAGCATGACTCTAGGGCAAAGCCAAAGCAGAGACTATTATATAGCTTGTGTCACCATGTGTATTATATGTTGTATGTTTAAGAAATAAGGCACGAGGGGGTGTGGTATATGGCCAATATAACATGCGAAGGGCTGTTCTTAGGGACGACGCAACGCGGAGCGCCTGGATACAGTCCTTAGTCGTGTTTATTGGTCATATACCACAAACCCCCAATGTGCCTTATTGCAATTATAAACTGGTTACCAATGTAATAAGACCAGTAAATAGTCCTTTTTTTTATCATACCCGGGGTATCTGTTCATAATTATAAAACGGGTGGTTCGAGCCCTGAATGCTGATTGGCTGAAGGCTGTGGTATATCAGACCGTATACCAAGGGTATGACAAAACATGTATTTTTACTGCTCAAATTACATTGGTATGTATTCAGACCCTTTGCTATAAGGCTCAAAATTGAGCTCAGGTGCATCCTGTTTCCATTGATAATCCTTGAGACATTTCTATAGATTGGAGTTCACCTGTGTAAATTCATTTGATTGGACATGATTTGGAAAGGCAACACACCTGTCTATCATTCTTAAATAGACGAAGTTTGGAACCACCAAGACTCTTCCTTGAGCTGGCCGCCCATCCAAACTGAGCAATTAGGGGAGAAGAGCCTTGGTCGGGGAGGTGACCAAGAACCCGATGGTCACTCTGACAGAGCTCCTGAGTTCATCTGTGGAGATGGGAGAATATTCCAGAAGTACAACCATCTCTGCATCACTCCACAATTCAGACCTTTATGGTAGAGTGGCCAGACGCAAGCCACTCCCTGGTAAAAGGCACATGACAGCCTGCTTGGAGTTAGCCAAAAGGCACCTAAAGGACTCTCAGACCATGAGAAACAAGAATCTCTGGTCTGATGAAACCAAGATTGAACTCTTTGGCCTGAATGCCAAGCATCACGTCTGGAGGAAGCCTCGCACCATCCCTACAGTGAAGCATAGTGGTGGCAGCATCATGTTGCTGTGGGGATGTTTATTATTGGCAGGGACTGGGAGACTAGTCAGGATCGAGGGAAAGATGAACGGAACAAAGTATAGAGATCCTTGATGAAAACCTGATCCAGAGAGCTCGGGAACGCAGACTGGGGTGAAGGTCCACCTTCAAACAGGACAACAACCCTAAGCACACAGCCAAGACAATGCAGGAGTGGCTTCGGGACAAGTCTCTGAATGTCCTTGAGTAGCCCGGACTTGAACCTGATCGAACATCTCTTGAGAGACCTGAAATGCGATGCTCCCCATCCAACCTGACAGAGCTTGAAATGATCTGCAGAGAAGAATGAGAGAAACTCCCCAAATACAGGTGTGTCAAGCTTGTAGCGTCGTGCCCAAGAAGACTTGAGGCTGTTGTTGCTGCCAAAGGTGCTTCAACAAAGTACTAAGTCAAGGGTCTGAATACTTATGTAAAAGTTTTATATTTAATTTTTTTATGTTTAATAAATGTGCAAAAAAATCTATAAACCAGTTTTTACTTTGACGTTATGGGGTATTGTTTGTAGATTGATGAGGGAAAAAACTATTTAATACATTTTAGAATAAGGCTGTAAAGTAACAAAATGTGGAAAAGGTCAAGAGGTCTGAATACTTTCCGAATGCACTGTATGTATATACTGTATACGTGTATCTAAAAGGGATTCAATTATAGTATTATACAGATCTAAACAACCTGCTCCACATTTTAAAAGTGAAAGAAAAAATATAGAACATTTTCTAAATTAATAAAACAAAAATTTAAACGAACATGTCTTGATTGCGTCGGATTCTACCAACTCAGGACAACTCTTAGGGCAACATACGTATATCCATTGTTTTTGTCAAAATTTCTCAAGCTCAATAAATTTGGTTGGGAATCATTGATGGACAGTGATATTCAAACCTTGTCTTGGATTTTCAATCAGATTTAAGTAAGGACTGAGACTTGACCCATTAGGAAATCTGGTGTGTCATTGGTTTTAACATTTCTGTAATTGTCGCACTGAATTGTAAAACTCTATCCCAGGGTTAGGTATTCAGAAGACTGAGGTAGGTTTTCCTACCACTTTCATATTTCTTTTGATCCTGACAAACTCCCCTGTCCCTGCCGGTGACAAGCATACACACTCAAACCATGATGATGCCCCACCACATTACTTGAAAATACAGATGGTTTCACTCTGTGATGTGTTGAATTGGATTGGAAGATTTCAGTGGTAGCTGACATGTATAGTATTGAGTCATCCGCATACATAGACATACTGGCTTTAGTCAAAGCCAGTGGCATGTTGTTAGTAAAAATGTTAAAAAGTAAGGGGCCTAAACAGCGGCCCTGGCGAATTCCTGATTCTACCTGGATTATGACGGAGAGGATTCCATTAAAGAACACCCTCTGTGTTCTGTTAGACAGGTAACTCTTTATCCACAATACAGCAGGGGGTGTAAAGCCATAACACATACATTTTTCCAGCAGATCGATAATGTCATAAGCCGCACTGAAGTCTAACAAAACAGCACACACAATATTTTTATTATGAATTTCTCTCAGCCAATCATCAGTCATTTGTGTAAATGCTGTAATTGTTGAATGTCTTCCCCTATAAATGTGCTTACCAACTGGCAAGTGTCTTCACTGACATATTCAACCTATCCCTGTCTGAGCCTGTAATACCAACATGTTTCAAGCAGACCACCATAGTCCCTGTGACCAAGAACACTAAGGTAACCTGCCTAAATGACTACTGACCCGTAGCACTGCTTAGAAAGGCTGGTCATGGCTCACATCAACACCATTATCCCAGAAACCCTAGACCCACTCCAATTTGCATACCGCACTAACAGATCCACAGATGATGCAATCCCTATTGCACTCCACACTGCCCGTTCACACCTGGACAAAAGGAAAACCTATGTGAGAATGCTATTCATTGACTACAGCTCATAGTACCCTCAAAGCTCATCAATAAGCTAAGGACCCTGGGACTAAACACCTCCCTCTGCAACTGGACCCTGGACTTCCTGACGCTGACATCCGCCACGCTGATCCTCAACACGGGGGACCCTCAGGGTTGCGTGCTCAGTCCCCTCATGTATTCCCTGTTTACTCATGACTGCACGGCCAGGCACGACTCCAACACCATCATTAAATGTACCGATGACACAACAGTGGTAGGCCTGATCACCGACAACGATGAGACAGCCTATAGGGAGTAGGTCAGATACCTGACCGTGTGGTGCAAGGACCACTGCCTGTTATGGCAACTGCTCAGCCTCCAACCGCAAGGCACTACCAAGGGTAGTGCGTATGGCCCAGTACATCACCGGGGCCAAGCTTCCTGCTATCCAGGACCTCTAAACCAGGCGGTGTCAGAGGAAGGCCCTAAAAATTGTCAAAAACTGCAGCCACCCTAGTCATAGACTGTTCTCTCTACCACCGCACGGCAAGCGGTACCAGAGCGCCAGTCTAGGTCCAAGAGGCTTCTAAACAGCTTATAACCCCAAGCCATAACAATCCTAAACATCTCATTAAATGGCTACCCAGACTATTTCCATTGCCCCCTCCCCCTCTTCTATGCTGCTGATGCTCTCTGTTATTATCTATGCATTATCTACGTCACTTTAATAACTCTACCTACAGTTGAAGTCGGAAGTTTACATACACCTTAGCCAAATGCATTTAAACTCAGTTTTTCTAGTCATTTAATCCTAGTAAAAATTCCCGGTCTTAGGTCAGTTAGGATTACCAGTTTATTTTAAGAATGTGAAATGTCAGAATAATAGTAGAGTGATTTATTTCAGCTTTTATTTCTTTCATCACATTCCCAGTGGGTCAGAAGTTTACATATACTCAATTAGTATTTGGTAGCATTGCCTTTAAATTGTTTTGTGTAGCCTTCCACAAGCGTTTTGTGTAGCCTTCCACAAGCTTCCCACAATAAGTTGAGTGAATTTTGGCCCATTCCTCCTGACAGAGCTGGTGTAATTGAGTCAGGTTTGTAGGCCTCCTTGCTCGCACACACTTTTCCAGTTCTGCCCACAAATCTTCTGTAGGATTGAGGTCAGGACTTTGTGATGGCCACTCCAATACCTTGACTTTGTTGTCCTTAAGCCATTTTGCCAAACATTTGGAAGACCCATTTGCGACCAAGCTTTAACTTCCTGACTGATGTCTTGAGATGTTGCTTCAACATATCCACATCATTTTCCTCCCTCATGATGTCATCTATTTTGTGAAGTGCACCAGTCCTTCCTGCAGCAAAGCATCCCCACAAATTGATGCTGCCACCCCCGTGGGATGGTGTTCTTCGGCTTGCAAGCGTCCCCTTTTTCCTCCAAACATTACGATGGTCATTATGGCCAAACAGATCTATTTTTGTTTCATCAGACCAGAGGACATTTCTCCAAAAAGTACGATCTTTGTCCCCACGTGTAGTTGCAAACCGTAGTCTGGCTTTTTTATGGCGGCTTTGGAGCAATAGCTTCTTCCTTGCTGAGCGGCCTTTCAGGTTATGTCGATATAGGACTCATTTAACTGTGGATATAGATACTTTTATACCTGTCTCCTCCAGCATCTTCACAAGGTCCTTTGCTGTTGTTCTGGGATTGATTTGCACTTTTCGCACCAAAGTACGTTCATCTCTAGGAGACAGAACGAGTCTCCTTCCTGAGCGGTATGACGGCTGCGTGGTCCCATGGTGTTTATACTTGCTTACTATTGTTTGTACAGATGAACGTGGTACCTTCAGGCGTTTGGAAATTGCTCCCAAGGATAAACCAGACTTGTGGATGTCTACAATTTTTTTCTGAGGTCTTGGCTGATTTCTTTTGATTTTCCCATAATGTCAAAGAGGCAATAAGTTTGAAGGTAGGCCTTGAAATACATCCACAGGTACACCTCCAATTGACTCAAATGATGTCTTAGCCTATCAGAAGCTTCTAAAGCCATGACATAATTTTCTGGAATCTTACAAGCTGTTTAAAAGCACAGTCAACATAGTGTATGTAAACTTCTGACCTACTGGAATTCTGATACAGTGATAAGTGAAATAATCTGTCTGTAAAGAATTGTTGGAAAAATTACTTGTGTCGTGTACAAAGTAGATGTCCTAACCGACTTGCCAAAACTATAGTTTGTTAACAAGAAATTTGTGGAGTGTTTGAAAAACAAGTTTTAATGACTCCAACCTAAGGGTATGTAAACTTCCGACTTCAACTGTACATGTACACTACATGTACAGAGAAGGCCTCTTCCTTGGCCGAGGCACCGGATACACTGGGCCGTGGAGGCGCACTGGCGGTCTCGAGCGCAGAGCTAGCACAACTCGTCCTGGCTGGATCCCCCCTGTAGCCCGGCAAGTGCGGGGAGCTGGAACAGGCCGCACAGGGCTGTGCTGGCGAACCGGGGACACCGTGCGTAGGGCTGGCGCAGGATAACCCAGGCCGAGGAGACGCACTGGAGGCCTGGAGAGCAGGGCTGGCACACTCCGTCCTGGCTCAATGCCCACTCTAGCCCGGCCGATGCGAGGAGCTGGGATATAGCGCACCGGGCTAAGAACACGTACTGGAGACACCGTGCGCTCCACCGCGTAACATGGTGCCTGACCAGTACAACGCTCGCCACGGTAAGCACGGGGAGTTGCCTCAGGTCTCCTACCTCACTCCGCCAAACTCCTCGTCTGCCCCCCCCAAAAAAAAAAATTCTGGGGCTGCCTTCCGTGCACGTTTCCTCGAGCCAACTCCTCGTAGCGTCGCCGCTCCGCTTTAGCTGCCTCCAGCTCCTCTTTAGGACGGCAATACTCTCCCGGCTGTGCCCAGGGTCCCTTGCCGTCCAAGATTTCCTCCCATGTCCAGGAGTCCATTCCACCACGCTGCTTGGTCCTTTGGTGGTGGGTAGTTCTGTAATGATGTTCGTCTGAGGAGGAAGGAGTGGACCAAGGTGCAGCATGGTACGTGTTCATGATATTTATTTAACTCAGAACACTAAGACAAAATAACAAAAATAGACCAACCCGAAACAGTTCTGTCTGGTGCAGACACAAAGACAGAAAACAACTACCCACAACAAACAGGTGGAAAAAGGATACCTAAGTATGGTTCTCAATCAGAGACAACAATAGACAGCTGCCTCTGATTGAGAACCACACCCGGCCAAACACACAGAAAAGAAAACATAGAACACCAGACATAGAATGCCCATCCCAACTCACGCCCTGACCAAACCAAAATAGAGAGCTAAAAAGGATCTCTAAGGTCAGGGCGTGACACCTATTTGGTAAAAGACCCAGTCCATATTATGGTAAGAACAGCTCAAATAAGCAAAGAGAAACGACAATCCATCTTTACTTTAAGACATGAAGGTTAGCCAATGCAGAACATTTCAAGAACTTTGAAAGTTTCTTCAAGTGCAGTCGCAAAAACCATCAAGCGCTATGATGAAACCGGCTCTCACGAGGACCGCCGCAGGACGGGAAGACCCAGAGTTACCTCTGCTGCAGAGGATAAGTTCATTAGAGTTATTAACCTCAGAAATATCAGCCCAAATAAAATGCTTCGCAGATTTCAAGTAACAAACACATCTCAACATCAACTTTCCAATAGGTGTGGAGTGTTCCCAAGTGGTCCAAGTCTCAGTCTGGACTTTCAATCTTCTTGAAAATGTCAGACAAGGTTTCACTATTGCTGTCAATCCGTGATTCCCAACCAAATTGAATGAGCTCGAGTAACAATTGATACATGTTGCCCTAAGAGTTGCGCAGAGAGCTGGTAGAGTTACATACAAAACATGATTTACAGTTGTAATTGCTGACAAAGGTGCTTCCACCAAGTATTCACTCTGGGGTGTGAAGACATACGCAGTCTCTTTCCCTTTGAAAAAGTGCAGCAGGTTGTGTAGATCTGTAGGATTTAAAAAATAAAAATGTAATCCCTTTTTAGGTTTAGAATGTGACAACTGTGAATGCGGTGTGTAGACTTTCACTAGGCACTGTATAATAAATATATAAATTATAATCAACATGTATTGTTTTCTGTGTGTTTGTGTGCATGGGTACAGGCTTGTCGGAATGGCTTTGTCCAGCACCTGGAGCATCTGCTGTTCTACGGGGCGGACATGAGCGCACAGAACGCGTCAGGGAACACAGCGCTGCACATCTGTGCTCTCTACAATCAGGTGAGCTGTGTGTGTGTGCGCGTGTGTGTTTGTTCATACAAGTGTATCTGCCCTTCTTCCACCTGGTTTGATTGTGTAGGCCTGGAGGTCTCCCTGATGTCTCTCTGTTCACCTGTTCTACTTGTGTTCGAGTCTGTAAGTGTCTGAGTGAATTAACTTAACCCACCACCACGCATTACTGACCTTATACACACACACACATCTGCTTCTCGTTCCGTTCGTGTGAGATGTAAGTAAATCCACAATTAAATGGCAGTTATTTTCGTTAACAAAGTGCTTTTCCACAATTAAGAGAAATTGGAGGAGAGGATCATGAGTAAGGGTGGAGACTGAGTGACAAGGGGTTATTAAGTATGTCTCTCATTCCCACCACACAGCTCTCCTCCTACTCTAGACTCAATTAGACCCCCAGATTTGTACATGTTCATTAGCTAAATATATTCAATTTGACATCAAATCTTACATCATAGCATTTCTTAAATGCATTTGAGTCCTGACCCCTCTCTTGCTTGAAAAGCTTTTCACATCTCAACCCACTTGTTTCTCTACTCTCCCACTACGTCCGTATTCAGAATCATCTGACTCAATTAGCGCTATGGCCTAGAATAGATTAGAATACAGCGTTATTGTCCATCCAGGATGGACATTTTTCTTTTGGCATCACCTTCCATTAAAAGGATCACACACACATACATTCTCACATCATACGCATTTAAACCAGTCAGTCCATCATGTTGCATACACTAACCACATAGAGGACTTTAATACCTTCACTCACATCCGACCGCTGTCCCAACTGCACTGTACCGATAAAATGTATTTTGCATTTAGTAGTCTAACAGCACAAGGAACAAATTCATGTTTTGAACATGTCCTTCTATCATGTCTTATATCTCGCCTCCTCTTCCTCTCTCTTTCTCTTCATCCCTTTCACATTCGGGGATTTTTCTGCAAACTGTTGAGGCGGAATCCCCATGTCTCCTATTGTTCTGTAGTTTAGTGTCTGTACACACATACACTGTTCTCCTGGTGTTTAAACCTTCAAGTCGTATTATCCTGTGTCAGGGCTACAATTAGAGATGCGGGGAGGGGGAGGCAGAGTGAGAGAGTCAGTGAGAGCGAAAGAATACAGGCAGAATGAGAGGGGGGGGGGGGGGTTTACACGTCATCCATTTCTATTTCAAAATGAGCTTCAATGCAAATGGAGGTTATAAAAGCCCAATATGTGGGATTGTTAGTTTGTTGAACGTGTCAAAATATAGAGAACATATTATACACTCTAGAAAATGCCAGAATTAACATCCTTCATGTTAGTTACTTTGCAAACTGGTATGAGTACAGAATTGATTGTGTGTGTGTGTGTGTGTTAATGTGTGTGTTTCTGTATACTGTTCATGCATGGTTGAGCACTCTGTGGGCGAGTTGTGCAGCACATTCAGACCCTTTATCGGTCTCTCCCTTTCTCTCTTTCACACTCTCTGTTCAACAGCTTTTTTTCATTTTCTTCACAAAGAATCTCCCTTCATACATGTAGCAGGCACTGTTTCTCTCTCTCTCTCTCTCTCTCTCTCTCTCTCTCTCTCTCTCTCTCTCTCTCTCTCTCTCTCTCTCTCTCTCTCTCTCTCTCTCTCTCTCTCTCTCTCTCTCTCTCTTGTTTTTAAAAGTTGGGGATTCAAAGGAGGACTTATATTGCCTTTTTCCACTGCTAATTCAAGTAATCGAAAACTGGCTTCTGGACTGTTGGGGTTACTGTACAAGTGTTCTGTCTAGTCTTTGTGTCGTATGGGAAGCATGGGAGTAATAGAGATTGATCATTCCCAAGAAATTCAGAGCCACTCCTCAGACTCCTGTTCTCCCCTGTTCTTTCCCAGGATAACTGTGCCAGGGTGCTGCTGGTCCGTGGAGCCGACAAAGCGGTGAAGAACTACAACAGCCAGAGTCCCTTCCAGGTGAGACCCGTAATGCATCCTCTCATCCAAAACCGTTACTGTAGTTCTGACATACCAGAGCTGCGGGTTTAATTCCTTCATGGGCTACATAGTTTATCCAATATACAGAATATATACTGAAGAAGTTTTCTTATCAGTCAGAGATGGCAGTGTGAATGGGACTCTATTGAGAAAAAACACACGTTTCAAGTCCCAAGTAATACCAAGGATGCATCTCAATAGTCTGAAGTGGCTTCCTCTACCTAACTCCTCTACTTGACTCCTCTCCTTTATCTGCATCTGAAAAGCAAGTGCTGAAGGGAATGGGCTGAGTGTCACTAGGTCACATAGTTGTGTGTGTGATGCAGTTGTAGACATCTTGCAAAGTTGCATACGTCCACGGGTTGGCTCGATGTGTTGTGTGTGTCTTGTCGAGATAATTGCTCGAATACACAGAAGGCAGTGCAGCTGACACTATTGATTCCAATGAGAGTCCCGTATGAGTCACGTCTGAGTCACAAAGGAGCGTTTTGAAGCAGGCTTTTATGTAAGGCGGTCCTCGGATCCTCGATGGCCCTCCACAGGCACTTCAGTGGCCCTCTTAATCTCTCTGGCTTTCGCCAGTGGGGTTGTTCCCAAAAGTTGAACTTGTCTAATTGTCTCCTATTCTTTTCCAATTGCACTGGTTTTGGTACACTTGAAATGTCTAGAGGAGACAAGGAGAAGACACAAGCAGAGGGTTAGAACATGGTTCTCCCAATACCATGGTTGTGGGTACAATTCCCGTATGGCCCCCTGAAACGGAATATAGGTGTCTCTATCAAAGTTGCCAATGAATTGATCAAGTAATGTCACTTATTGGGGCGGAGTTCAATGGGAGTGAAAATATGTGATAGTGTGTGTCTCCGCTGCTTTGCCTGTGTATCTGTAGCTAAAAATAGAGTCCCAGCAGCCCAATGAGATCATCAATTAGAGCTCTGCTGAGTAGCTCAAAATCCCTCCCCCTCCTCTGTTGGCCCAGACTCTGGATGTAGGTGTTTTCACAAGATTCTTCTATAAAGCATTTGCCTGTTTCAACCTCACTCTCTAACTCCCCCCCCCCCCTGTTCCCTCCCTTGCTCCCTTGTTCCCAGATGTGTGATGGACAGTGTCAGTGTCTTTATAGTTCCCCTCCTCCTTTATCCCTTTCACGTTTTATTTTTTTCTCGCTCTCCTCTCCAGTCTCTCCAGTCTCTTATTTGATTATTTCTTCACTGTCCCCTTTCTCCTCTATTCTTTTTCTTTCTTCTTTCCTCTCCCTCGCCTTCCTTCTGTCTCTCTTCATTTCTCACATTTCTCTCCTTTTCTCTCCTCTCTCTCTAAATGTTCTGCCATTTTATTTCTCCCTTTCCTTTCCTTTCTCTCTCTCTCTCTCTCCCTCTCTCATTCTGTCACCTGTGGTGTCCGTTTCTTCCGCTGTGTTGCATTCAGATGAGACTGGAATCCCGCTGGACACACACGGGTTGGAATCAACTTTGTTTACGTGTCATTTCATGTAAATGACGTTGAACCGTCTGTGCCCAGTGGGAAGTGAAATAATAAACTGGAATGAGAAACATGCAGAAGTATTCAACTTTATACTGAAGCTCCAATCGCTATCTGTCTCTCAGCGAAAGTCTAGCCCTTTAGCCCAGGGTATGGGAGGATGTTTATCAGTATTGAGAAACTCACGATGAGAAACAAGAACATGCAAATTCAAGAATGACGGGAAGGGAAAGAGAGTATTTCTACTGTCTGTCTCTGTATCTATAACAAAATTCCTCCTTTCCCATCTCCTTTCCAATCTCCTCCTGTCTTCTCCATCTTCCCTACTCGCGTTCTCTTATGTGCCTGGCCCTTTAAGGATCCTCCCTGGTCTTGAATCAGAATGAATTCCCTCCCTGAGTTGTTGGATGTAGTTTCAGGCACAATTCTCCACCCATTCCTCCTCCCCTACCTCCTTCTCTTCCTCCTCCTCCTCTCATCCACCACCATAGACAACAGTGTCTTCATGGAAACAAGGGGTCATTCCCAGCATTCCTATGCGTTGGGAACATGAAGGAGTGAGGGAGTGAAGGAGGGGGTGGCAATGAAGGTGTTTTCCCCTATACATGCCTGTGCTCTACACTACGGCCGTGTGGCTTAGATGTGGTCTTTAGGCTTTAAATCACACTACAGCTATACACTCTGAGGAAAAATGGTTCAAAAAGGGTTCTGCAGTTGTCCCCATAGGAGACCCCTTTTGGGTTCCAGGTAGAACCCAGGTAGAACCCAAAAGTTCCAGGTAGAACCCAAAAGGGGTTCTTCAAAGGGTTCTCTTACGGAGACGGCCGGAAAAACAATTTTTTTCGAAGAGTGTACACTTCAGCTGTAGGCCTCATTCTATACCTTCGTCTCCTCACAGTGCTATCGCTCTCAGTTTACCCGTGTTCAGTTATGATACCCAGTGATCTGCAATCAGAGTTACACCTATCACAACGGCTCATAAGCAATGAGGGCATGTTATGTTTAAGCGAAGAAGGTTTGTCATTTTGTTATGAAGTGTTGTCCAAAGAGACTGCAGTCAACCCCACCCTCCCCCTCCTCCAAATCCCTCCTCCTCCCTACTCCCTCTCCCAGGGAATGATATCTCCTGTAATGTAATCAACGCTCTGTTCCTCTCACTGCATACCACGTGTACATCCACTGCCCCCCGGGGACACTATGATATTGCTCCCTTTCGTCCAGTGGGTAAGACTGGGGGTGACTTGTCATCAACCCATAGTTGCCCACGCTGCCATGTTGACTGGCTGATGGTGGCGCCGTGATGCCATCAGGCTTACCCACTGTCATGGCTGTTTGCTGCTATATTTACATGTGTTTTTGTCCATTGATGGAGAAGTGGAAAGGAAGAGAAAGGGAAGAGAGAAGGAGAGAACGAGAAAGATGAGAGAGGGGAAAGGTGAATGTGGGTTTTATGAGTCTTTCATGTGTTAGGTTCTAAATGAACCTAATAGAACTCACTGACGCTTTATAAAGCTCAGACAAAGTTTATTCCCCCGTTGGGTCATACAGCTGCATAAGACAAAAGACATATTCACACAAGCGCTGATATGTAACCCTTTCTCCTATACTGAGTCTCCTCCCACACATTTGAACAGCCAATGCGTCTCTGTTGCTAGACAGAACCTTAGTGATATCTGTATCTTCCTCGCTTCATCTGACCTGACTTCAGCCCCAAATTGCTCGCTCGTCCCCAACTCACGGCTGTCCTGTTGACTCGTACCAGACTGTGTCTCTTCTCCTCCCATAGGATCCCGACGGCTAACAATAACAGATCCTGACAGAATGTAAACGTTCTACATTCCCCTCTCTCCCTCGGTGACATGAATAAGTACATTTCATATTTTCAGAACCCAACACGTCACACGGGGCTAGTGAAAGGGTCCTTCTTCCATTAGAGCCATGCAAAACAAGATGCTGACCCACCAGCCACCACACTGTCTCTCTCTCTCTCTCATATGTAGGTAGCACGCATTTCTCACAACATATCCCTATATCCCTCTCTCTAGCGACCCCTTTGCTTTCTCTCTCATCCCTCTCTTGCTCCCCCTCCTCACTTTCTTTCTCCCACATGCTATCTTCCACCACTGCTCTCTCTCTCACCAACGTTCACTCTTCCGATGGTGGGTGTAGGTGAGTGTGGGCGTGTGTGTACGCACATTGGTATGCGCGTGTGTGTGTACTTGTGTGTTCCGGTCATGCTAAAAGGTCAGGATTCGTAACAGGCTGCAGATGGTTACATCCAGATAGGAATTTAGTAGAATCAAGTCCGAATTGCTACACAGACACACACACACACACGCACACACACACACACACACACACACACACACACACACACACACACACACACACACACACACACACACACACACACACACACACACACACACAATTAATTGTTTGAATTTGTAGAGTAATGTAAAGGTTGTTTTGCGGACATGAAATGTGGCCCTCAAATTGCAATCCCCCCCCCCCCCCTCTCTCTCTCTCCCTCTCGCAGGTGGCCATCATCGCGGGGAACTTTGAACTGGCCGAACTGGTCAAGAACCACAAAGAGACAGATATAGGTGAGTAACCATGGTTACCCTCCTCTTTTCCATCTCCCCCTCCCACTTTTCTCTGTCTGAAATGGATATGTTATTGGATAATAGGTTGTTGATCTTTTCTTGTTGTATATGTGTGTGTGTGTGTGTGTGTGTCTGCCCTTCTGCAAGTATGTTCTCCATCATGCATGTGTGAGTGTGTGTTTGTGCGTGCATGTGCATGTTTGTGTGTGAGTGCTAGAGAACCATGACAGGATTTGTCATTCAGTCCCCCCCCCCCCCTTCGTGGGACTACCCTATCACACTGGGGAATCCAGGATCCCTCAGGTGGCATATGAGAGCAGGGTTAGGGAGGGATAGAATGACTATACTAAATCCCGCCCACACAAAATGGTTTCCTTCTCCCAAAGGAATTTAAAAATAGATTTCTACTTTCTCGTTTTTCCCTGTGGGTTTATCTGCCGTGCACCCCACACCCCCCACTGCCCTACAACGCCATCATCTTTCTTAATGAAACTATTTCACATGGAGGGAAAAAGGTTAAGCGGGAGGGATTACCATCCCCAGACAAATTAAATAAAAAATGAAATAAATAAATAGAAAAAGAGTGAATAGATAAATAAATAAAATAATCTAAAGATGTAATCCACAATTGTTCCCCCCCCCCCTGAGCAAGATTCCCCAGGCCTCACAGCTGCAGCGAGGGCTAGATGAAACGCAGTGCTGCAGGATTACCCCGCGTCTCTCACATCTGCCGCCATCGTCTCCTCTCCCCCTTCTCAGGCCACCCCCCTGCTCCCCACGTTCAGCATTAACCTTCTCACAACGGGACGCCGTCGCACCTCGACTCCGGTGGGGCCATGAGAGCCCGAACTCCGCCATTAGCCGTTCTAGTGGAATGAAAAGGCCCGGATAACTGTCCTCTGCTACAGTCCTCGCTGCTTTTACTTTCACTTTAACTCTTTCTGTCTCTATCTCTCGGCTCACTGTCAGCCGTGCCTCACTGAGTCTGTAATGGGATATTTTCTTTGCTGGATTATCGGCCATGGGTTCTGCATGTTGCAAATCAGAGAAAGGTGGGTGCTCTGAAGCTCAACCACCACTCTCCTACCTCCTCTACCCTCTTCCCTGCCATTTCTAGTCCCCTTCTCACCCGCTCCGGGTGGGCGGTAGCTTGCTATGTTGGGATACAGGTAGAATTGTGTATCTGCGGTATGGTGGGTAATTGTCTATCCTGCCTGAGCTGAGGCACTACCCTGGCATGGGTACAGAATTGATTGTGTGTGTGTGTGTGTGTGTGTGTGTGTGTGTGTGTGTGTGTGTGTGTGTGTGTGTGTGTGTGTGTGTGTGTGTGTGTGTGTGTGTGTGTGTGTGTGTGTGTGTGTGTGTGTGTGTGTGTGTGTGTGTGTGTGTGTGTGTGTGTGTGTGTGTGTGTGTGTGTGCCTAAAGAGTATTTAGAAGGTGCACTAAAGAGCATTAGCCCAGAAAGAGTAATTAGTGAGTAGAGCTATGCGTCGTTAAGACTCACACACCTTCTCTCCCTCTCCCTACATCCTTCTCGCTCCCTTGTTCCCAGACGTGTCAATGACTTTATAGTCTGTCTCTTTCTTTGTGTTGGAGTTGGATTAGACGATAGGCATGAATTTAATCCTGTACGAGAGAGCACAGAGCAGTTCAGCTAACCCTGACACTGCCTAGCCTGTCTTGTAACCCAACTCAAGGTGCTCATGAATCAGTGTATTATTGAATTACTAACATGGTATGCCCCAACACTCATTCAATTAACTAGTCTGTTATTCAATCTCTGTATTAGACCCATAGGAGATACCAGAGAGTCAGACCAAAGCAATAGAAATGGGTTGGATAGATTATGGTGGAAGGGTTATATTGCCATATAATGTATGTTTAGGTTCTTGGACTGGGTTAGCGAACACAAGGCTAAGTGAATAATATAGTGACAGGATATTGTAGCGGGTTCGGCGCAAAGATCTTTGTAAGGCAGGGTTTACACATACAAACACACACCAGCAGTCCAAGTGAAGGGTTAAACCGGTTTATTACTATCAGGTTTCGGCAGTGTTCCTGATATACAAAGCAAACAGAGAAAACACTTTGTCACCAGTGGCAGGTCATTCCAATCTTGGTCGATGGGGGGGGTTCAAACCTTGTTGAAATCATAAGTTCCTTTCTTCCGTAAAACCTCCTTCTCCACCGTACGTTCTGTCTCCCCAATAACCTCCTACTCCTTTACCTCCTGGGGTCAAAGAAAAGACAAAGAAAAAAATAAGTAGAGGCCTTGATTGGTTTCACCTGTCTGCAGTTTGGCTCTGATTACAACTGGAGACAGGTGTGGCTGTTCTGCTGCAGTCTAGAAGTTTTCCCCTGAGCTGTCCATGGTCCTGCCTCTGGGGAATACTTCACATTGCTGTCCGTGGTCCTGGCAGCCAGAAAACAAAGGAAACTCGCAGGCACATACTGTCCATCCACCACACAACCCCTGAAACCGCTACAATGTGAATAAGAAAGTGGATGAATTATAGATGGATAGAGCAGAAATGATGCTCCTCGAAGGACGAGGCGTCATTCTTTAGCTCAGCCTATAGTGAGAATTCCCAAGTGTGTGTGTCTGTGAGTGTGTGTGTGTGTGTATGTGTGTGTGTGACCTACATCCATAGTAATGACACAGATAATGTCGGGAGTAATGAGAATAGCATTGGGATGTGTGTAATGTAGTCAGAGAGGCTTAGGAATATCCACATGTTCTGTATAAGACATAAACTCACAGAACCTAAATCTGAGTGAAGCGTCAATAACCATAAATGTGTGTGTCATGCGTGTGATTGTGTGTTCATTTGCACGTGTGCATGTGAGTCTCGCAGTGTTCATCTCTTTGAGTCAGCTGACTCTTGCTCCTCGTGAAAGCAACACACTCCGAACCAGCAACAAGGTTACCATGGCATCAGGGCTTGTGTGCTAATCATTAAAAGACTATGGCATCTGGCTGATGCTCCAAATGGTAAGAGAAATTTGGGCAAAAGTACAATTCCCAGTTTGAAGGAAAGTTATACAGAGCGGATAATTGGAGATAAAGGAGATAGGGGTGGTGGAGAGATGTTGTAGAAAAATAAGTATAGTTGGAAAGGGGTAATACTATCAGGAATCAAGGAGACCCAGGTGCAGACATGTTGAATAAACAATGGTTTAATATTCCAAGGGGCAGGTGAGAGACAGGTCAAGGCAGGCAGGGGTCAATAATCCAGAGATGTGGCAAGTGTACAGGTCAGCAGGCAGGCTCAGGGTCAGCGGCAAGCAGAGTGATCAGGCAGGCGGGTACAGAGACGGGACAGGCCAGGGTCAAAAACCAGGAGGGCGAGAAAAAGAAAGGCTGGGGGGAAAAAGGAGCTGACAGGACAAACTCTGGTAGGCTTGACAAACAAGACAAACTGGTAACAGACAAACAGAGAACACAAGTATAAATACACAGGGGATAATGGGGAAGATGGGCGACACCTGGAGGGGTTGGAGACAATCACAAAGACAGGTGAAACAGATCAGGGTGTGAAAAAGGTGAAACATCTGCCAATGTGCCCTTGAGCAAGGCTCCAGGGTCGCTGGATAATGAGCACCCTGGATGTTACCCCACTCTCTGAGGGTTTCTCGGGGAGAGTTGGGATATGCCAAAAAACACATTTAGGACAAAGTTAAGCACCCATTCATATCCTCATATCAATCTGACACAGCAACATGGTCAGCCACAGAGCAGCACCCCAGGAGAAGTTTAGCAGAGAGGGGTGGCAAATAAAGATGGTGAGGGGTATACGTAGATAGAGGGGGTAGTAAGTAGAGCTAGGAAGAGGGTTAAATTGAGATAGGAGTTAGTGTGCAATGTGTCCAATCGATCAGTGCTATAGTAACTAGGCGCGAGTGAATGTGTCCAGACACTGCTTTGGTAGATAGGCCAGTAAATCTGTTTCTTAAATCCAGTCAGTTTTTTCCCCATTCTGCCGGTAAGCCTCTCTAAGAATGATTGGCAGATGTGTGTATTAGACCTCACGCTGCAAGAGTGTGATAATCCGCCATGGTGAACAAATCAAACACACAGATACACAATGTGTGCGTCATACACACACGTGCACACAGAGACACGTGCACGCACACACTCAACACACTCCTTAGCACACAAATGGCCATCCCAACAAACACTCAACTAAACACACAGACAACCAAACACCCACTCATCCAATGCTCAGCGACCACATGGCATACTCATGCAGGTCCATGACGTAATTTAATAATGCACTTTATAGCAGTTCAAAGGCGTCTTATGTCTCCTCCTTAGTGTATTATGGTAATACATTCTTGTCTTAATGTCACTGACTAGCTAATCCAGTTTCCCTAATTAAAGAACAAACACAGCTTGCGTGGCTCTGAGTAGCTGGTGACATGGTTCATTGCAGCCTGTTCTACACAGCTTTTGATGAGACAGCCAGAGAGCGCCCTATAGTAATGGGATTTAGAGGAGACTAAAAACAGGCAGCCGCAGGAAGATGATAGGATGTGGGGAGCTAACTTCCTGCTGTTGAGCGGGAAGGTTGAGAAGTGTATTGTGTGTCCTAGTTTGCTGCAGTGAAACACGTGTGTTGTGGTGGGTGTGGATTAGGGTTTAATGGCGAGCGGGGAAAGGGAGTGGGTTTTGGCGGGAAAACCCGGTAAATCTCTGTAACCCGGTTTTCCCGCCCAAACCCATTCACTTTTCCGTTGATAAATGATTGCAAATTATAATAAATAATTTATATGGTCAGCGTAACATAAATTGGAACTGTTCAATTATTTGCAATGTCTAAATCTGTCTTAATACGGCCTTCTCTGCTCTGGACTGAAGTAAATGGTGCCGGAAGAAATGGCAGCAGTTTTACGGGCGCCCACCCAATTGTGCTACTATGTGGGTTTTTCGTGTTATTTGTAACTTATTTTGTACATAATGTTTCTGCAACCATATCTTACGGCAAAAAAGAGCTTCTGGATATCAGGACAGCGATCACTCACCTCGGATTAGACAAAGATTTTTTCTTCAACAAGCAAGACGCACAAGACATTCTCCAAACACCCCACAGAGCCGACATCCCCGTTATTTGCAAGAGGAAACGATGCAGGTACAGAGGACAAAGAGCCGGATGCCTTGTCAGGACCCGGAAAAGGAGAGTGGGAAAGCAGCCGTTACCGTCAATATTACTCGCCAACGTGCAATCATTGGACAATAAACTAGACAAGGTACGATCACGAATATCCTACCAACGGGACAAAACTGTAATATCCTATGTTTCACATAATCGTGGCTGAATGACGACATGAATATTCAGCTAGCGGGATATACGCTGCACCGGCAAGATAGAACAGCGCACTCCGGTAAGACGTGGGGCGGGGGGTGGCGGTCTGTGCATATTTGTAAACAACAGCTGGTGCACGACATCTAAGGAAGTCTCTAGATTTTGCTCGCCTGAAGTAGAGTGTATTGTGATAAATTGCAGGCCACAATACTTGCCTAGAGAGTTTTCAGCTATACTTTTTGTGGCTGTTTATTTACCACCACAGACAGATGCTGGCACTAAGACCGCACTCAGTCAGTTTTATAAGGAAATAAGCAAACAGGAGACCACTCACCCAGAGTCGGCGCTCCTAGTGGCCGGAGACTTTAATGCAGGGAAACTTAAATCAGTTCTACCAAATTGCCATCATGTTAAATGTGCAACCAGAGGGAAAAAATTGTAGTTCACCTGTACTCCACACACAGAGACGCATGCAAAGCTCTCTCTCGTCCTCCATTTTGTAAATCCGACCACAACTCTATCCTCCTGATTCCTGCTTACAAGCGAAAAATTAAAGCAGGAAGCACCAGTGACTCGGTCTATAAAAAAGTGGTCAGATGAAGCAGATGCTAAACTACACTGTTTTGACGACTGTTTTGCTATCACAGACTGGAACATGTTCCGGGATTTTTCCAATGGCATTGAGGAGTACACCACATCAGTCACTGGCTTTATCAATAAGTGCATCGAGGATGTCGTCCCCACAGTGACTGTACGTACATACCCCAACCAGAAGCCATGCAATACAGGCAACATTCGCACTGAGCTAAAGGGTAGAGCTGCTGCTTTCAAGGTGCTGGACTCTAACCCGGAAGCTTACACGAAATCCTGCTATGCCCTGCGACGAACCATCAAACAGGCAAAGCATCAATACAGGGCTAAGATTGAATCATACTACACCGGCTCCGACACTTGTCTTATGTGGCAGGGCTTGCAAACTATTACAGACTACAAAGGGAAGCACACCCGTGAGCTGCCCAGTGACAAGAGCCTACCAGACGAGCTAAATCACTTCTATGCTCGCTTCGAGGCAAGCAACACTGAGGCATGCATGAGAGCAAAGCTGTTCCGGACGACTGTGTGATCACGCTCTCCGTAGCCGACGTGAGTAAGACCTTTAAACAGGTCAACATGCACAAGGCTGCAGGGTCAGACGGATTACCAGGACGTGTGCTCCGGGCATGTGCTGACCAACTGGCAGGTGTCTTCACTGACAGTTTCAACATGTCTCTGATTGAGTCTGTAATGCCAACATGTTTCAAGCAGACCACCATAGTCCCTGTGCCCAAGAACACAAAGGCAACCTGCCTAAATGACTACAGACCCGTAGCACTCACGTCTGTAGCCATGAAGTACTTTGAAAGGTTGGTAATGGCTCACATCAACACCATTATCCCAGAAACCCTAGACCCACTCCAATTTGCATACCGCCCCAACAGATCCACAGATGATGCAATCTCTATTGCACTCCACACTGCCCTTTCCCACCAGGACAAAAGGAACACTTATGTGAGAATGCAAAATTCATTGACTACACCTCAGCGTTCAACACCATAGTGCCCTCAAAGCTCATCACTAAGCTAAGGATCCTGGGACTAAACACCTTCCTCTGCAACTGGATCCTGGACTTCTTGATGGGCCGCCCCCAGGTGGTGAGGGTAGGTAGCAACACATCTGCCACGCTGATCCTCAACACTGGAGCTCCCCAGCGGTGCGTGCTCAGTCCTCTCCTGTATTCCCTGTTCACCCACGACTGCATAGCCAGGCACGACTCCAACACCATCATTAAGTTTGCAGACAACACAACAGTGGTAGGCCTGATCATGACAACAACGAGACAGCCGATAGGGAGGAGGTCAGAGACTTGGCCGTGTGGTGCCAGAATAACAACCTATCCCTCAACGTAACCAAGACTAAGGAGATGATTGTGGACTACAGGAAAAGGAGGACCGAGCACGCCCCCCTTCTCATCGACGGGGCTGTAGTGGAGCAGGTTGAGAGCTTCAAGTTCCTTGGTGTCCACATCAACAACAAACTAGAATGGTCCAAACACACCAAGACAGTCGTGAAGAGGGCACGACAAAGCCTATTCCCCCTCAGGAAACTAAAAAGATTTGTCCTTTGTCCTGAGATCCTCAAAAGGTTCTACAGCTGCAACATCAAGAGCATCCTGGTATGGCAATTGCTCGGCCTCTGACCGCAAGGCACTACAGAGGGTAGTGCGTACGGCCCAGTACATCACTGGGGCTAAGCTGCCTGCCATCCAGGACCTCTACACCAGGCGGTGTCAGAGGAAGGCCCTATAAATTGTTCAAGACCCCAGCCACCCCAGTCATAGACTGTTCTCTCTACTACTGCATGGCAAGCGGTACCGGAGTGCCAAGTCTAGGACAAAAAGGCTTCTCAACAGTTTTTACCCCAAGCCATAAGACTTCTGAACAGGTAATCAAATGGCTACCTGGACTATTTGCATTTTGTGCCCCCCCAACCCCCCCCCCCAACCCTTATTTTTACACTGCTGCTACTCTCTGTTTATCATATATGCATAGTCACTTTAACTATACATTCATGTACATACTACCTCAATTGGGCCGACCAACCAGTGCTCCCGCACATTGGCTAACCGGGCTATATGCATTGTCACTTTAACCATATCTACATGTACATACTACCTCAATCAGCATGACTAACCAGTGTCTGTATGCAGCCTCGCTACTGTACAGTCGTGTCCAAATGTTTTGAGAGTGACACAAATATTCACAAAGTCTGCTACCTCAGTTTGTATGTTGGCAAATTGCATATACTCCAGAATGTTATGAAGAGTGATCAGATGAACTGCAATTAATTGCAAAGTCCCTCTTTGCCATGCAAATGAACTGAATCCCCCAAAAACATTTACACTGCACTTCAGCCCTGCCACAAAAGGACCAGCTGACATCATGTCAGTGATTATTTTGTTAACACAGATGTGAGTGTTGACGAGGACAAGGCTGGAGATCACTCTGTCATGCTGATTGAGTTCGAATAACAGACTGGAAGCTTCAAAATGAGGGTGGTGCTTGGAATCATTGTTCTTCCTCTATCAACCATAGTTACCTGCAAGGAAACACGTGCCGTCATCATTGCTTTGCACAAAAAGGGCTTCACAGGCAAGGATATTGCTGCCAGTAAGATTGCACCTAAATCAACCATTTATCGTATCATCAAGAACTTCAAGGAGAGCCCGTTCAGTTGTTGTGAAGAAGGCTTCTTCAGGGCACCCAAGAAAGTCCAGCAAGCGCCAGGACTGTCTCCTAAAGTTGATTCAGCTGCAGGCACCACCAGCACAGAGCTTGCTCAGGAATGGCAGCAGGCAGGTGTGAGTGCATCTGCACGCACAGTGAGGCGAAGACTTTTGGAGGATGGCCTGGTGTCAAGAAGGGCAGCAAAGAAGCCACTTCTCTCCAGTAAAAACATCAGGGACAGACTGATATTCTGCAAAAGGTACAGGGATTGGAATGATGAGGACTAGGGTAAAGTAATTTTCTCTGATGAATCCCCTTTCCGACTGTTTGCGGCATCCGGAAAAAGCTTGTCCGGAGAAGACAAGGTGAGCGCTACCATCAGTCCTGTGTCATACCAATAGTAAAGCATCCTGAGACCATTCAAGTGTGGGGTTGCTTCTCAGCCAAGGGAGTGGGCTCACTCACAATTGTGCCTAAGAACACAGCCATGAATAAAGAATGGTACCAACACATCCTCCGAGAGCAACTTCTCCCAACCATCCAGGAACAGTTTGGTGACGGACATGTATCATGGAGCACCTTGCCATAAGGCAAAAGTGATAACTAAGTGGCTCGGGGAACAAAACATTGATATTTTGGGTCCATGGCCAGGAAAATCCCCAGACCTTAATCCCATTGAGAACTTGTGGTCAATCCTCAAGAGACGGGTGGACAAACAAAAAGCCACAAATTCTGACAAACTCCAAGCATTGATTATGCAAGAATGGGCTGCCATCAGTCATGATGTGGCCCAGAAGTTAATTAACAGCATGCCAGGGCGGATTGCAGAGGTCTTGAAAAAGAAGGGTCAACATTGACTCTTTGCATCAACTTCATGTAATTGTCAATAAAAGCCTTTGACACTTATGACATGCTTGTAACTATACTTCAGTATTCCATAGTAACATCTGACAAAAATATCTAAAGACACTGAAGCAGCAAACTTTGTGGAAATGTATATATTTGTGTCATTCTCAAAACGTATTTTTCTTTTTACTGTTGTTTTATTTCTTTACCTACCTATTGTTCACCTAATACCTTTTTTGCACTATTGGTTAGAGCATGTAAGTAAGCATTTCACTGTAAGGTTGTATTTGATTTGATTTGCTATCGGCATGAACAATAATCACTGCTCAGGTAGTGTGTGTGTGTGTGTGTGGCCTACCGTATTTACTTACACAAAGTCGCCATACATTCAAAGTGCATGCATTGTTTATACTGAAACCTTGAAATACATTTAATAGGGTAACAAAATTGGGTCCAACTTTTGCCAAAAAGGCTGAATGCAAAACTGACCTGGAGCACCTGTTTGAGGTGCTCGCGACGATCCAGGCCATCTCCATGGAGGCATAGAGAGCCTTCTCAATCTGTGGTCAATTTGTGGCGAAGATCAGAAACCACCTGAGTACAGGGAGCATTGGTGAACTGTGCTTTTTGGGAGCTCACTTAAGCAGAAAAAAATATACAATTTTATTAGGTCTATAGCCTATACTAATTATTTTGTTTGTTTGTTTGCTACAGGCAGTGGAGGCTGGTGGGAGGAGCTGTATGAGGACTGGCTCCTTGTAATGGATGGAATGGAAAAAATAGAACGGAGTCAAAAATGTGGTTTCCATATCTTTGCTGTGTTTGATACCGTTCCATTTATTCCATTCCAGCCATTACAATGAGCCCGTCCTCTTATAGCTCCTCCCACCAGCCTCCATTGGCTACAGGGTACGCCTGCCAGGTTATTTTGCCTAAGTTTGTGTTTAGATTGTTATTCTACATTTGTTTGGCTGAGTCTTGAGAATCAGTCAGCTTACAATTACAGTTGGGCCTACCTACAATTATATTTACTCTATTTCTGACCAACTCTGTTTTTCATGTTGAAAAATAATGCGAGAAACAGGTGTCTTTTGATTAACTCGAATTGAACAAGTACGTTTTATGAAAATGTTTGTTCGTTTTTCTGTCTTGAATAAAAGTAATAAAGGAAAAATAATAATGGCTGGGTCTTCACTTGTTTATTTAATTGTATTATATAGTCCATGTTTGTCGAGCCAGAAGGCTCCTGTTTCATTTAATTTGTGCTGTGACTATTCAACAGTCTGATGGCCTTGAGATAGAAGCTGTGTTTCAGTCTCTCGGTCCCTGCTTTGGTGCACCTGTTCTGACCTCGCCTTCTGGATGATAGCGGGGTGAACAGGCCGTGACTCGGGTGGTTGATGTCATTGATGATCTTTTTGGCCTTCCTGTGACATTGGGTGGTGTAGGTGTCCTGGAGGGCAGGCAGTGTGCTCCAGTGATAGCATTTGGGCAGAACGCACCACCCTCTGAAGAGCCCCCCAATGGTATAATCCTGTCAGATTTTTTCACTGGTATTATATGCCTTTAAATAGCACTTCCGGTTTGAATGGGAATACTGGAAATACCGTTCATTTCTTGCTATTTTCTCGGGAAGGAAAATTTATAGATTCTGTGGAAAATATTGAACCCTAGTGTGTATGTGTCGGAGTCTGTAAATGGCAGGCAGAGGTGGAAAAAGTACTCAAATGTCATACTTGAGTAAAAGTAAAGATACCTAGTAAAATACTACTTGAGTGAAAGTCTAAAAGTATTTGGTTTTAAATATGTCAAAAGTAAATGTAATTGCTAAAATATACTTAAGTATCAAAAGTTAAAGTTAAAGTACAGTGTAAATAATTTCAAATTCCTTATATTAAGCAAACCAGACAGCACAATTTTATTATTTTCATTTTTTTTACGGATAGCCAGAGGCAAACTCCAACACAGACATCATTTTCAAACTAAGGATGTGTGTGTTTAAAGCCAACACCTCCTTTGGCCGCCTTTCCTTCCAGTTCTCTGTTGACAATGACTGGTTCGAATTGCAAAAATCGCTGAAGTTGGAGACATATCTCCCTCACTAACTTTAAGCATCAGCTATCTGAGCAGCTCACCGATCACTGCAGCTGTACACAGCCCATCTGTAAATAGCCCATCCAACTACCTTTCACATCCCCATATTGTTTTTATTAACTTTCTTTTGCTCTTTTGCACACCAGTATTTCTACTTGCACATCATCATCTGCACATCTATCACTCCAGTGTTAATTTGCTAAATTGTAATTACTTCGCTATTATGGCCTATTTATTGCCTTACCTCCTTATTCTATTTGCACACACTGTATATAGATTTTCTATTGTTATTGACTGTACTTTTGTTTATCCCATGTGTAACTCTGTGATGTTTCTGTCGCATTGCTTTGTTTTATCTTGGCCAGGTCGCAGTTGTAAATGAGAACTTGTTCTCAACTGGCCTACCTGGTTAAATAAAGGTTTATTAAATAAAATGAAATACAATTTTATTGACTAAGTTGTCCTCGATAGGCCTGAGCTCTGACGCCTGTTCATGGTTTCATGATTATCTTAGTGACAGAATTCAGGCAATCTTGATTGATGGTGTTGAGTCTGAATTTCTTGAAGTGTAGAAAGGTGTACCACAAGGGTCGATTTTGGGACCTGTTCTCTTCATTGGTCAATCTATTAAAAAATTTAAACCTTTACATACACCTTAGCCAAATACATTTAAACTCAGTTTTTCAGAAATCCTGACATTTAATCCTAGTAACAATTCCCAGTCTTAGGTCAGTTCATATCACCACTTTATTTTAAGAATGTGAAATGTCAGAATAATAGTAGAGAGAATGATTTATTTCAGCTTTTATTTCTTTCATCACATTCCCAGTGGGTCAGAAGTTTACATACACTCAATTAGTATTTGGTAGCCTTGCCTTTAAATTGTCAAACATTTCGGGTAGCCTTCCACGAGCTTCCCACAATAAGTTGGGTGAATTTTGGCCCATTCCACCTGAAAGAACTTTCCACCCAAACATAAAAATGGTCAATACTGCCAAACAGTTCTAATTTTGTTTCATCAGACCAGAGGACATTTCTCCAAAAAGTACGATCTTTGTCCCCATGTGCAGTTGCAAACCGTAGTCTGGCTTTTTTTATGGCGGTTTTGGAGCAGTGGCTTCTTTCTTGCTGAGCGGGCTTTGAGGTTATGTCGATATAGGACTCATCTTACTGTGGATATAGATACTTTTGTAACTGTTTTCTCCAGCATATTCACGAGGTACTTTGCTGTTGTTCTGGGATTGATTTGCACTTTTCGCACCAAAGTACGTTCATCTCTAGGAGACAGAACGTGTCTCCTTCCTGAGCGGTATGACGGCTCCATGGTCCCATGGTGTTTATACTTGCGTAGTATTGTTTGTACAGATGAATGTGGTACCTTCAGGCGTTTGGAAATTTCTCCCAAGGATGAACCAGACTTGTGGATGTCTACAATTTTTTTCTGAGGTCCTGGTTGATTTCTTTTGATTTTCACATGATGTCAAGCTAAGAGGCACTGAGTTTGAAGGTAGGCCTTGAAATACGTCCACAGGTACACCTCCAATTGACTCAAATTATGTCAATTAGCCTATCAGAAGCTTCTAAAGCCATGACATGATTTTCTGGAATTTTCCAAGCTGTTCAAAGGTACAGTCAACTCAGTGTGTGTGAACTTCTGACCAACTGGAGTTGTGAGACAGTGAAAGTGAAATTATCTGTCTGTAAACAATTGTTGGGAAAATTACTTGTGTCATGCACAAAATAGATGTCCTAACCGACATGCCAAAAACCATAGTTTGTTAACAAGAAATTTGTGTAGTGGTTGAAAAACAAGTTTTAATGACTCCAACCTAAGTGTATGTAAACCTCTGAATTCAACTGTATATGCAGATAATAATATTATGCATTGGTGTAAAGTACTTAAGTAAAAACACTTTAAAGGACTACTGAAGTAGTTTTTTTTGCTATCTGTACTTTACTTTACTATTTATATTCTTGGCAACTTTTACTTTTACTTTACTACATTCCTATAGAAAATAATGTACTTTTAAGTCCATACATTTTCCCTGACACTCAAAAGTACTCGTTACATTTTGAATGCTTAGCAGGACAGGACAAGGGTCCAATTCACACTGATCTAGCGGACTCACTAAACACAAATGCTTCATTTGTAAATTATGTCTAAGTGTTGGAGTGTGCCCCTGGCTAAATGGAAATTTATCAAACAAGAAAATGTTGCTGTCTGGGTTGCTTGATATAAGGAATTTGAAGTGATTTATACTTTTACATTTGATACTTAAATATATTTTAGCAATTACTGGGTGACTTTCACTTTTACTTGGGTCATTTTCTATTACGGTATCTTTACTTTTACTCAAGTATGAAAATTGGGTACTTCTTCCACCACTGCTATTATGTATGCCATTTCCCCCGACTGTTGATCTGGCTATGTCGAAACTACAGTCAGATTTTATAGCAATGCAGGAATCCCTTTTGATTTCAAACGTGTGCTTAATATGGACAAAACGGAATTCATGTTGTTTTCAAACTCACTTTTGAATGTTTGAGATCAATCACATCAATTGGTTTTCCAATTGAACATATAAATACTTAGGCATTTGGATTGATATGTATTTGATGTATATATAGCTGAGCTGGTTAAGAAGCTGAGATTTAAACGTGGCATTTTGTATAGAAACAGATCGTGCCTTTCTCTAAGCAGTAGGGAGCAGATTATTGCCTTTTTTGTTTACATGGCACTACTTCATAAACTTCCGTCTTATCTAACTTTGCCGTTGAAGTATAGATTCATGAGTTGCCTAACCCGTTAACAGGATTGGTTAACGCTTGAGGTTCCTAGGGTCTCTACTGAGCTAAGTAAATCTGCTTTTAGTTTAAATGGAGCATATTGCTTGAACAAAACTCTAAATCTATTTTATCTTGATGTTCTGGTCCCGTTCGGGTCATTTAATGTATTGATTGGGGACTTATTTGTGGAGGAATGTAACTGTTTTTCTGGTTGATTTGCATTTTAATGTGTATACTGTGTATATATACAGTATCAGGGTTTTTCTTTATTTTTACTACATTGTAGAATAGTAGTGAAGACATCAAAACTTTGAAATAAGTGTTGGAATGATTTTTTTGCTGCTGCCGACAACGCATTCATGTGACACTATGGAGGAGTTTTGGCTCCTGACTCAAAGGGAATACCCTGCCGTCTACCTCTGAGCATTCAAAACAACTGGGAACTTGGAATAGCGAACTCAGAAATCTCAGACTACAGTGAGTTCGAGACAACTCGGAACTCTGAAAGAAACGAGCTCCGACTGGGAACAATCATTTTGAACAGTCATCCAACTCAGAATTCAAACTCGGGAATCTAGCTAGCTACATTTTCAGATACTACACATTTCTAATTTTGACAAAGTCTTTTCATTTCAAGTTAAAGCTAGTTAACGTTAGCTGGCTGGCTGGCTGGCTGGCTAGCTAACGTTACGTTTATGATCTTATTATTCGAATCTCAGACCCATTTGCTTGACTAGTTATAGCCTAATGTTAGCTAGCTAACATTGAACCTGGTTGGTTAGCTACCTGCAGATTCATGCAGAGTAGTAACGTCATGAGTTAGGATTATGGTTAATTGTTTACTTAGCTAGCTAGTTACATGTCTTAACAAAAGACTCTCGTCTGAGTGCCACTTCATATAATGTTTACATACCCTACATTACTCATCTCATATGTATATACTGTACTCTATACCAGCCACTGCATCTTGCCTATGCCGTTCTATACCATCACTCATTCATATATTTTTTTAATGTACATATTCTTATTAATTCCTTTACACTTGTGTGTATAAGGTAATTGTTGTGAAAATGTTAGGTTAGATTACTCGTTGGATATTACTGCATTGTCGGAACTAGAAGCACAAGCATTTCGCTACACTCGCATTAACATCTGCTAACCATGTGTATGTGACAAATAAAATATGATTTGATTTGATTTGAGTGTGCCAGAGCGCAGAATAACTGATGAATTTACGAACGCTCAACACCAGTTGAATATGGCCGGTGTCAGTAATCATCGGACAAAAAGCATCATTAAATTGTCAGCAGCACAGTTACAGTCACCAACGCTCTAGACAACATGAAAACAGCCTAACCAGCTCTGCAAGGGTGGAGTAAAATGGTCAGAGTGAGGTGTTCTCTCATTTGTGTCTGTTAGTAGCTTGCAAGCTAGCCAACGTTAGCCAGTTAGCTTGGGTGCTTGACTGCCATTGTGAGGTCAGAACGCTCGTGTCAACCCTACTCCTCGGCCACAACATCCAGTGTGCGCTCTGAACGCTCCGAGAGCGAAACACTCTGAATTTACAAACAGACAATCTGACAACACTTTGAATTTACGAACACCCTGAGCGCACTCTGAGCGCACTCTTGCACTCCAGATTTGAATTTACAAACACACCCTAGATCTACAACTTTCGGACCTAAAGATCAGTGACATCATGATTTGACCTCGTATTTTTCCGTGTTCCCAGTTGTCTTGAAAGTGCTATAAAACTCATGGTAGGGTACCCTTCTTCAGCTCATATCTGCGTGAAGCCGGATACAGTGCTCTTGTCTGCATTAAAACCAGAAATTGATCCAGGTTGGATGTGACAGCAGAGACGCACTGTCGACCACAACCCCTGACTTTGAAAAGCTCCAACGCGACATGTATCAAGCACACCCATCTCATTCATGTCGGTGAGACATCATGTCAGACTAATTTGCAATTGACTGCCATAGCCCCAAATAAAAAAGTAAACATTGGCTGTTAATTTTTTTTTTTTCACATGGTTGGGGTCGAGAGAATTTTCAGATATCAAAATGGGGTCATGGGCCAAAAAAGGTAGTCAACCCCTGGCCTAAGCCTTGTACTTTGCAGGGTGAATGTGTTGAGCAATTAACAGTATATTAATTGATAAACAGTCAATTAACAGATAAGTTGTGTATATGGTTGTTCCATATGATTTTAATCACTTTCTGACTGCACCCCTTTTTATTTGAACGAAATATTCCATACATGTTTTCCCATGGTAGAAGTGGTCAGAAAGGGACATTTTGGACCTGAATGGCAAAATATTCAGGAGATAGGGGTGGTCAAAGTTGACCCATTTTGCATACTCCACCTTACCATGTCGTCACCCAAAAAGCTCTCACAGTCTCACACAAGAATTAGACATGCATCCATGTTTCTCAAACATCAAATTTCGAAGTTGTTCCAAATGTCAAATTTTGAAGTGTTTGGTTACTTTTCTGTATCATTCCTACGTTAATGGCTGGAAGTGGCTGGAAGTCTATAGGTATCTGCTAGCATGTTTGTGCAACTACCTCTAACTTCCTTCATACTGGACACAACTACATGGCTCTGGGGATGTAGATAATGGGCATCATTGGCAATATCCGGAAGTATCCCTTTAAAACAAAAATATCAAAAACTATTTTCTATTGCTGGATAGACAACTTTGATATTTCTGTTTTAAAGCGATACTTCAGGATTTTGTCAATGAGGCACTTTATCTACTTCCCCAGAGTCAGATAAACTCGTGAATACCATGTTTATGTCTCTGTGTCCAGTATGCACAAGCCTGCTATACAGCTATACTCAAAGACTTTCAATAAGCATCTGTCACTGGTTCCAAAGGTTGCATGTTCGAATCCAGTGATAGAAAGTTTTAAAGGGATACTTCAGACATTCCCATTCAAGTTGACATTCGACAGTGGGTGGACCGGTGGCCATCTTTCTGGTAGTAATTGGAAGTCAAAGTTTCAATTCAATTTAAATGTTAATGGTGTGCCCGCTAAATTGCAGGGGTCTGAAGGGATAGGTCCATTCTATGAATTATATTTCTATGATTGAAATGACACCCACCATGTATTCAAGAGGATACTGTGTCTCAACCATGACTGGCACAGCACAAACACTTCAGATTATGTCAAATAGAGTCTAAGCTACAACAAGCTTTAAAAATGACATAGTTGTTTAACTAAAATAATAGAATAGTTTGACAACCCTGTTAGTAAGCTTTCAAATTACATCAACCCTGTTAGTAAGCTTTCAAATTACATCAAGCTCAACTGCTTATCTTTTTCAGCGATGAAGACATGGATGTCTCGCGGTAGGATGGGGTATGCAAAATGGGTCAACTTTGAGCACCTCTATCTCCTGAATGGTTTATCATTCATGTAACTTTCTGGCCACTTCCACCATGGGCAAATATGTATGGAAGGTTTTGTTCAAATCAAAAGGAGTGCAGTCAGAAAATGATTGAAATCATATTTTAATGAATTAACAACATTTGTCAATGAAGCATGTCAAGTTCGCCTTAAAATCCCATTGAGAGAGAGAGAGAGGTATATATATATATATATGACTGGCGGTGCGGCATGTGAGTGTGCTTTCGCGCCTCTGCCAGGCCGGTTCCTGTGCGCTGCGCTCGAGCGTCAGATTTCCCCGGCGCTAAACTCCATCAGTCGCCGTCCATGGTACCTGGCGCCACATTCTTCAGTGACCACCGTGGAATTCTGAGATTTTATTTCTTAATTTTTTTCCTGTGCTGTTTTAAAAAGTGCACTGATTATGTAGGTATTCTGAATATTGAAGTAACATAAAAAGGGGTGAAAATGAAGTCTTTTCTCAATGCCTTAAAAAAGGAAGGTAGGTCTATCACCTTTACGAGTCTGGGTGTAAGTTTTATTTGCTTTTGTCTCATAATTAGATGGGATTCTCTTCCTTCGCTACTGCGCGTTCACTTTCAACTTTCTCAGGCGATATTTTATTTATCCCTGCGTGGCACACTTTCAATAATTTAATCTGCTCCAGTAAGTTATTCTACATTTCAGGCTTTTTTGAATGTGACGAATATAGCTAGGTCTTTGCGTTGTGGATTCATGCATGCAATTGTCGTCCTGATTTAAACTAGCAACACCTATACAATGATGTGGTTTTTACATGTGTCGTTCTTTTTAGGCTAGAGGTTATTTAACATGTAGGATAGATTATAGGTTATGTCATAGATTTAACGTTGGCACGCATTTGAGTGGTTTCCAAATAAATGTGTTATGATTCAGTCTTCTAAAAAAGGTATTTATAGTCTCCTTCACCAATCAACTACTGTATGTAGATTATAGCCAGCGAGAGGACACATAGTGTATCTATCGTTCTCCTGGTCCACGGGGGAGAAAACACACCCACCAAAATGAGTGGATGATGTACGTCACCAAAACGGCTCTGCCGGGTGCATTATGGATCCATCTGCCTGTGTGTGAAAACAGTTGGTTCCTTAACCCTTTACTTCCACCTGACATGCTATTTATCAATGAGATATACTCAAACTGTCAAACTGGATCTATGAGTAGTGCATTTTTTTTGTTTTCTTTCAAAGCTTGGTATAGTTTCATTGGTTTCACTACATTATGTCAAATCCCTTTTTTTGCAAGACACTGACCAGAGCTGATCACTCATTGGCCTTTGACCTTAGTTCTCTTAGTATTAGAGAGCAGCAGTAAATGATATAGATCACACTGATTGCTTTCCTCTCTTATATAAGACAGCTCTGGATGTTTGTCATGTTCTTTTTCCTTGGTTCTCTATTCCTACAGAGGGAATGTGTGCTTATTACATTCCACAATTGAGCGCACAATTAAGGGCTGTGTGTGTGTGTGTGTGTGTGTGTGTGTGTGTGTGTGTGTGTGTGTGTGTGTGTGTGTGTGTGTGTGTGTGTGTGTGTGTGTGTGTGTGTGTGTGTGTGCGCGTGTGTGCACGCACATGACTGCATACTTGCATGTATGTCTGACTCTCAGTTCTGGGTCAAACTATGGCAAATACTTGCAAGTACTTTACTTAGTTTGCCCAGTACAATAGAACCAATCAAAGGAGTCGAGAAGTTTGAACTCCATGCCGCCTGGCGAGTAGGAGCATTGGGCCAGTAACCGAAAGGTTGCTGGATCAAATCCCCGAGCCGACAAGGTAAAACATATGTCATTCTGCCCCTGAGCAAGGCAGTTAACCCACTGTTCCCCGGGCGCTGATGACGTGGATGTCGATTAAGGCAACCCCCCGCACCTGTCTGATTCAGAGAGGTTGGGTTAAATGAGGAAGACACATTTCAGTTGAATGCATTCAGTTGTACAACTGACTAGGTATCTCCCTGACGAAGGCCATGCAGCCGAAACGCGTCAGCTTTTTAAAACCTTGTTTCTATTGAACATGCCATACCAATAAAGGCATTTAATTAATTATATGAAGAGTGCCTTGGTCCTCCTTTCTTTTTGATGACTAGTATCCCCCTTTCCTTTTCTTTCCTTACATCCAGTGCACCTCAGTTGTGCTAGGCATTGACCTTTTAGTTGTTCCAAAGGTCACAATCAAAACGTTTGGTGAGGATACCTTCAGCCACCATGGTTCTGGCCTTTGGAACAGCCTGCCGAAGGATCTGATGGCCTCAGAAACTGTATAATTAAAAGAAAAAGATCTTAAGACACATTTGTAGCCTTGATTAAGGTGCTTTTAGTCATAATATCTGTTTTATCTAATTTATCCCATTTTATATATCCTTATTTATTTGTATTTATTTTAATGCATTAGTCTCTCATATCCCCTGTTATTTTATTATTGTTTTTTCTATTTGAATATCTCTTTTAGAAAATGTAGTGTTTTATTTGTGTCACGCCTGCTCCCGCTCCCCCTCCCTGGTGCTCAAAGGCGCCAGGCTCCCCAGCATTACACACTCCTGCCACCATCAGTAAGCACACCTGCCTTCCCCCGTCACGCGCATCAGCGTATTATTGGACTCAACTGGACTCAATCACCTGTTTATTACCTCCCCTATATTTGTCAGTTCCCCATCTCTGTTCCCTGCTGCTGCGTTAATTGTCGTTTGTCGTTGTATACCTGTGTGCTGACGCTGTTCCTGTCTTGTTCCCTTTCTGTTCCGTATTAAATGTTGACTCCCTGTACCTGCTTGTCATCTCCGGCGCCAGTCCTTACAGAATGCAGAAGCCATCATACGAAGCATGCTGACGTTCCAGTTGGTGGTGACACCGATGGAACCGGGGGTGCCTAAGCCAGCTCGTCGGGCTGTCACTCCCTAGCTGGCTCGAGAGGTTTCTTGCCCCGGTTGGCTCGAAAGTTGCCCATCCCACGTCAGGCCTCAGCCGGATCGTCAAGTTTTTACGCCCAGCCGGCTCATCAAGTTGCTACGCCTCCGCCGGATCATAGGGCTCCCACGCCTCAGCGGGATCGTCAGGCTGTCACACCTCAGCCGGTTCGCCAGGCTCCCACGCCCCTGCCAGTTCATCGGGATTCTACGCCAAGCCAGTTTGTCCAGCGCCCGTGCCTCGGTCAGCCCGTCAGGCTCGCCCAGGTGGGATGCCGGGTAGCGCCCCTAGAGAGGGGGGCGTTCTATCACGCCTGCTCCCGCTCTCGCGCCAGGCTCTCCAGCATTACGCACTCCTGCCACCATCAGTACGCACCCCTGCCTTTCCCCGTCACGCGCATCAGCGTATTATTGGACTCAGCTGGACTCAATCATCTGTTTATTACCTCCCCTATATTTGGCAGTTCCCCATCTCTGTTCCTCCGCTGTTGCATTAATTGTCATCTGTCGTTGTATACCTGTGTGCTGATGCTGTTCCTCTCTTGTTACCTGTCTGTTCCGTATTAAATGTTGACTCCCCTTACCTGCTCTTCATCTTCCGGGCGTCGGTCATTACAACTTGTCTTGATTTAGGTGTATTCAAAGCCTTTGTGTGTAGCGTAATCACGTCAGTGACGCCAAGCATGTTCAGCATCCTCCCACACATGAGGATACTGTCTTCATGCCCCACACAAAAGCTGTGCACTCTTATGGTTTACTGTAAGTGTTTGGAATGTGGTTCGTTAATGTTGGGGGTGGTAAGATAGCAATGTGGTCCAGGTTGTGGTCAACGATTGGGGTTGTGGTCAGGGTATATACTCTTGTGATGAAGTGTTACTTCAAGTGTGGTTGTGGTCAGGGTATGTGTTAGTGATTAAACAGGATGTGGTTTGTAAAGCAGTGTGGGCCTGGTTGAGGTTGAGTTACAATTGGCCAGGCTGTGGTGGTGATTTTGATAATGGTTATTGTTAGGTAGCGTGAAGGTGTATTAAGATGGCTCCAGTCTCTGCTAAAGCCAAAAGCCTGGCTGGCACATTCTCTCTCTCTCTCTCTCTCTCTCTCTCTCTCTCTCTCTCTCTCTCTCTCTCTTTCTCTCTCTCTCTCTCTCTCTCTCTCTCTCTCTCTCTCTCTCTCTCTCTCTCTCTCTCTCTCTCTCTCTCTCTCTCTCTCTCTCTCTCTCTCTCTCTTTCTCTCTCTGGTGTGCGTATCAAACCCCGCAGTGTGTGTGAAATGCATGTTCTAGTGCACTCAATCAAAGGCTGCGTCATATCTCATATATATACACACACACACACCAACCTCTAATGGGCAGAAGAGCTGCCAGCACCTTAGCATGTTAGCTCATTAGCCATTAGTGTCTCTCTTCATCTCTACGCCCTGGTGAAGGAGAGAGAAAGTGATGTGATGGCAAAACGGTCTAGGACTTTGTCACTGACACAGACAATGGTGTATTGAAACCCTCTTAGATGAGGCTAGGGCTAAGTGAGGGCTTGTAGCACTATAGGCTAGGCTAACCTGTGGCTAGCTGTACTGTAGCTACTAGCATTTAATCCCTGTAAGACACTTAGCCACCGTGATCAAAATCCTAGCATCCAATTTGCTACTGTAAGTCTAAGATTAACAACAAATGCTAATGCTAGCTCTATTGTTGATCACCTTCTCACATTGAAAGCGTTGTTGGGTCTTTGGTGCGACTGCAGGCGCCTTCCTGCTACTTCCTCCCCTGCTTTAATTGCGAATGGAGACGAAAGTGCCGCAGTTGCACGCTTGTCAGTGTGATATTATACTCTAATGCTGAAACTCCGCTGGGAAATAAGCATGGCCCTCCATTACGGTTCAATCACACCACTGCTGGTGGGGCAGAGGAGCTCAGCTGTACTCAGAGCAATAATAATAATCATCATACTGAGATCATAATGACTTGGATGTTTATGAGAGGGCCAGACAGGACTATCGAATAATGCAGAGCAGACATCCCCCAGGCAAGTGTGTGTGTGTGTGTGTGTGTGTGTACGTGCATGTAAGTGTGTGTGTGTTTCAACTGTTTTACAGTAAGGGATAGATGGATGCCTTTGGGGGAAAAAATTGATCTTGACTGATTCCCATCAAGAAAATCAATCAGACACATCGCTGTACAAGTAGTGATTGATATTCTGTGTTCGTGTGTCTGCGTGCGTGCGTGTTAGTAAGCAAGTATGTGCGTAAGTACGAACATGCTTGCATGTGTGCTTGTGTGAATGTGAGTAAAATCGCAGGGCAATAAATGAATTATTCAAGGTTATCTCTTGGAGTGCTCTCCATTTCATTCTCTACCTACCTATCAGGAAAGGTAGGAGTGCTACTCTGTTCCTCACGTGTCTCTCCACCACAAAGTCTAGCTCTCTGAGACATGATCATGAACAGAGAGTGAAATGGCTCATAAGACACAGACACCTCTACTTGCAAGGGTCAGGTAGAACTGGTTTATCAGATAATCAATGAATGTCCCTATCTCTTGCTCTTTCTTTCTCTCTCTCATACCCAGTGCCTTTCCACGAGGTCCCGGAATACTCCAAGCGGCGTCGGGCCCTTCCCCCTACCAGCAGCAGCGGTGGCTCCCTGGCGGCCCCCCGGGTCCTGCTGCGCTCCAACAGTGACAACAACTTCAAAGTGAGCCAAGGGCCCCCCCAGGACTGGTCCCAGCCCCAGGGACACCCCCAGCACCACAGACCCCAACACGGAGGGGTCGGACCCCCCACCTCCACCTCCCACCATATCCTCTCTCCACAGCTGCTCGGGCAGATACAGGGGAACCCCAATGGCACTGTGAGCACCATGGGCCAGGGGTCCCGCAGTACCAGCGTGGGGGTGGTCCCCCGGAGTCGGTCCCCGTCCCTCAACCGGCTGGGAGAGGAGGCCCGCAGGCTGCACCCGCAGACACATGTACAGACACAGCAGACACATGTACAGACACAGCAGACGCAGCACAGACAGCCCAGGTCAGTAGGAGGAGAAGCAGCAGAAACAGACAGAAACACAGACACACACACATGGCTGTATTTTTGCACTGCGGATTAGACGCTGAAGGCTTTATATTGCTGGTGACTTAACCTTGGATCTGCACAGTCCTCCTTGACAGATTAATACAGACAAATGGCACTGTCTTTCGTCCACACATTCTGACACTGTCCATCACATTCCTTCTGTCTGGGAACAAGGGAGAGAGAGCGAGGAGGGAAAGAAGGAGATAACAATTAAGAGCTTGACAAAGAGAAACAATGGGTGAGAGGGGGGAATATTTAATGAATTATTTTATTAGGCTAGTCAGTTACGTACAAATTCTTATTTACAATGACGGCCTACCGCGGACAAACCCGGACAAATTGTTCGCCGGAATATTGGGCTCCCAATCACGGCCAGTTGTGATTGGAATCGAACCATCCTGGAATCGAAACAGGGTCTGTAGTGACGCCTCTAGCACTGAGATACAGTGCCTTAGACCGCTGCGCCACTCAGGAGTCCAAGATAGGGCGGAGAGAAGACATTCTGAGTGATGGAAAACAATTGGAAAGTGAAAAGGGAATGGGGGATAAGGGGATAAGTGTGTCTTTTGCCCTGACACGATGACAGCCAACCAAGGATGGGTTGGACATTGGAGTTTCACTTTATCTCCATCCTCCCCTCCAAATCCTTCCCAATCTCATGTCCATCTTGCCTCTGGTCCTCTCCACTTCTTCATCTCCTTCAATCCCTTCTCCTTCCATCCATCAGCCTTTCCCTCTTTATTAATTCCCTCTTACCACTCATTCCATCATACTCTCCTCTCCGCTCTCAGTCCATCCTCTACCTCCATTTTCCCCCTTAAGGCGTCGACGTGTTTCTGTTCAGCTGACGCCTAGCCGAACTGAACGACTGTGCTCGAATACTCTCTTAAAAGGCCTTAGATCAAAAAACAAGAAAAAAAAGCGTCATTAGTACTGTTTGTCAATTCTGAGATGCCGTAGCAAGTATACAGTTCCGAACTCTACCAAACTGTTTCAGGTGGGAAGCATGCGGACGCCTTTCTTCTGTCCTCTGCCGCTCCCTCCATCCCATTTTTTTTCAGCAACTTCCTCCCTCGCTTCTCTTCTCCCTCTCCTCTCTCCTTTTGTCAACCCTTCTCTATCTTTCCGTCCATCCATCCTCTCACCTCTATTTTTTCCCCTTTCCCTCTCTCCTCTGACTTTTTTTTGGCTCTAGAAAGAAGACTCGAGGCGTAGCTGAATCAGAAACTACGGCGACGGATCCTCGTCCCGTAGCCCGAGTTGTGCCTAATTCACATACTCTCCAGAGAGTCGAGACAAATCAAATCAGATTCCCTCTCTCCTGCAAGAATATTCTTACCCAAGACTTTCCAATACAGAAATACAATGTGGACTATAAGATAAAATAAGATCAGTGTTTGACTCTGGAAGTCTTGCTTAGTACGGTGTGTGTTTTAACCTTACCTGAAACCTTAAGACGCATATTAGCTGCCAAATCTAATGCCTTGGGCTTTAGCTTGGAAGGCAAACGTAGTCTTCAGCCACCGAAATGACCCAGATTCGTTTCTACAATCAATTGGGGCAAAAAAAGAAGCAGCCAACTCTGTTGAACATAACCAACAATGATTTAATCAGGTTAGGTTGTATTTTGAGTGGACGATCCCTTTATACTGAAAAATCAGCCTGAGCACAGTCTGAGGGAGGATGTGTCAAGGCAAGTCTCTCTTTCTCTCTCTCTCTGTCTCCGAGGGCATCATTGATTAACAGAGTGAACTTACACAGGAGGTTTTAGTCAACACGGAGTATTGTCGAATTAACATATTTTCACTGCCGCTCCACTAATTGCCACGACACAGCAGGGAAGGGCAGGAAGGTTTCTGGAAGAAACACTCCTTTGTTTTTTTCTCCTCTTTTCCCCGTCCTTCCCCATTGTTGTCACGGATCAAGGGAGATCAGTGGAATTGGTCAAAGCAATAGGATGGAGTCCTCTTGGCTCACATTTCCCAAAAGGGGTCGAGCTATGTAGCGTTTAGAACTGATGTCATTTGGAAGTCTTTTGTATTTGATCGGTACATTCTGTCTTTCTATTTATGGTTTGGAAAGTCATGCCCCCTATTTTATTTTATACAACCCTGGCTTTCCGCTAAGTACGTGTGTGTGTGTGTGTGTGGGTGTGTGTGTACTTCTTTTTCTACCTTATCAGCACACCAATTTCCTAACAATTCACCTCTATGTCCTGACAAGGTAGGACAACAATAACTTTTTTTGAAAAGTCAGGACTTTTTTCATGTCCTGATTTTGTTCAAATGCTATTTTAAGCTTAAGGGTTAGGTTTAGGGTTTTGGGGTTAGGGTTAAAGTTTGGGTTATGTAAAGGGTTAGGGAAAGTATGATTTTTAATGGTCAAACATGTTTACTCCCCAAAAAGTCCTGAAATTTCATGATAATTCAAATATGTGTGTGTGTGTGTGTGTGTGTGTGTGTGTGTGTGTGTGTGTGTGTGTGTGTGTGTGTGTGTGTGTGTGTGTGTGTGTGTGTGTGTGTGTGTGTGTGTGAGTGTAGATCTGGAATGGGGCTAGATCTCCATAGACCCAGGGTTGAGGAGGGAAGTGGTGTTCAGGATAAGGTGACCCACTTACCTTCTCTCTCTCTCTCTCTCTCTCTCTCTCTCTCTCTCTCTCTCTCTCTATCCCCCCTGTCTCTCTCTCACTCCTCCTAAATGCCTCCTCTCTCTCTCTCTCTTCTCTCTCTCTCTCTCTTCTCTCTCACTCTCTCTTCTCTCTCTCTCTCTCTCTTCTCTCTCTCTCTCTCTCTCTCTCTCTCTCTCTCTCTCTCTCTCTCTCTCTCTCTCTCTCTCTCTCTCTCTCTCTCTCTCTCTCTCTCCCTCTCACTGTCTTTCTCTCTGTATGGCTGTGCTTGAATACTTACCACGATGCTGTTGCTGGGGCTTACCACCAAGTGGAGCTCCAATACAATACTACAACAGATCAACCCAGACACCAATGAATACACAACATTAGGTCCATTTCAGTAGTGTAGTAAAAATGTGGTTTCATCTGTAGTTGGACTCAAGCAAATGTACACGTGTGCTTGTTCTTCTCCTTTGGTTATGCTGGCAGGGTTTTGGCTTGTACACTCGCAAAAAAATTATACGAAGAAAGATCTGAGACTTTGTGTAGGAAATGTGTCAATTGCATCTCAGAAAGGTAAGAAAGGTAAGGACAGACTCTTTCTCTCTTCCCTGTGTTGGGGATGTCTGTCTGTTCCTACCCAGAGGACACTGCAGGGATCAGCGATACGTTATGTGGGCCAGCTTCCATCCTGCCCCATTTACAAGCTCCATAAATCAGACACTTCCGTTACCCCTCGCTCCCCTCTTGGTTCTGTTAAGGACAGCGGTGTAACTTAAGAGTTTACAATATATACTGTGTATCCTGTAATACTCTGCCAAATGTGGCACGTGCTAATATGCACTCCTCCTCTGTCTCTCCTATCTCCTCTTCTCTCTCACCCTCTCTTCCATATCCTCTCCTCTCTTCCCTCCTTCCCACCTCTCTGTCCCATCCTCAGCCCCAGTGGTAATATGGAGGTGGTGGTCCAGCGGAGGAAGCTGTACAGTGCTGTGCCAGGGAGGCACTTTGTGGTGGTCCACGCCTACCACCCACAGGCCGAGGGAGAGATCACCCTCTACAAGAACGACAGGGTTAAAGGTGAGACATTAGGGAGTGTTAAGGAGAGAACATACAGATATAGTTGTATCATGCTTAACACTGCTCTACCACTGGAAACATTGGTGACACCGATGGAAATTAGCGTATATAGCGTATATTAGTGTATATAGCTAAATCTGGTGCAACATTTGTTGAGCATGTCGTCCCTGCGAAATAAACTAATAGAGAGCAATAATAATGGCATCTTTTTGTAAGCACTAACTCCACCATGGCTTGTTGGCCAAAGTTTAAATAATAAGTTCTGTGGTAAACACAGGCTTAGGAGATCTTATTCGTTTTGTTCTATGAGATCATCTTCATCAGCTGAAGTATTTATGTATTTAAAACAAGCACATAAACCACACAAAGGCTTCATAATTCTTAAAGGTAATGTTAACTGGCTCATACAACAAAACGTATAAGATCTCCTAAGCCTGTGTTCACCTCATACCTTATTTTCGGCGATTATCCCAAAACTCCATTCTTTCCCCATTCATAGGAATGGCTGAACGAACCAGAGGTAATTCATTTCTGTTTTTTAGGACTACAAGCTGGCGAGCTCTATAAACACAGGTACCATGCGATCCGCAAGTGACATTTACTACAGTACATGTGCTGTGTCTAATGATTCGCTCTCTCTCACCACACTCCCCCTCCCCTCGCTCCAGTTCTGAGCATCGGAGAGGGGGGGTTCTGGGAAGGCAGTGCCCGGGGCCAGGTGGGCTGGTTTCCTGCGGAGTGCGTGGAGGAGATTCCTGCCAAGCCCAGCGAGGAGAGGATGCGTAAGTCATTAAGCATGCTGACCCAGATATTTTGGAATAGGAGAGTGGTTGGGGATCTCTGAGGAGGAAGAGGAGGAGGAGGGAAGATTTCTGCTCCATGGATCCCACTGGTGACATCCTAGGGCACTGAGACTCACTTTTCCACCCAGGAGATAGGCTCAACACAGGGACTGTTTAGTGTGTACAGATCCAAAATAATTGGATTGGTGGGATGTGGAAGAATATGGAGGAAAGTCCCCTAAGCCCAATTCACACACTATATAGAGCCGTCAGCATTTGACAGCCTACCAAAGGTGTGTAGGGGCTAGGGGGTCTTTCCAGACTGACAAGAGAGAAAGAGAGGTAGAGCGAGAGAGAGAGACAGAGGAGGGAGGGAGTTGGATGGAGGTTAAGGCCTGATCCCCCACATTCCTTCTCTCCCCTCTCTTCCCCCTCCTCTCCTCAAGCCACACTGTCAGATGTCAGATATTATGGGGCTTTAACGGCGGTGTGTATTCATGGATACCAAGGGAAGCCAGGCTTCCCAAAAATAAACATAATTTATCTCTCTGCGTTTCATAATTGTCCTTCACTTTGCAAGAGGCTGAATGTATCTCACTGGAGAAAGCATCCCAGCGAGCTAAACAGCGCCCCTCTTTCTCTGTATGTGTAGCCCATCTGTCTGATGCTGTCCAGTCAAAAATACTATGACATTGTTGCCACCCGTAGCATTGAATGCAAGGGAAGCCAGTGAGCATTTGGCCTCCCTTTATATTTTTTTAAATATAACAATAGCCAATCAGCGTTGAGTTAAACTGAGTGAGCTCAACTGGGAATGGTCCTGGTGCACCAAAACAAAGTGTCAAGGGAAACCAGTTTGGATGTGGCTTCACACCAACCACATCACATCAAAAGCAATACATAATTTATTTAAAAAAAAAATGAATTGTTGTATCTCGTTGTGTTTTTGTCCTCCGGTGGCTAGCTAGCTAGCTATAATCATCGCTCTCTTAAATTAACCATGTAGGGAGATAGGAATTTGGACTTGTGGTTTTACTTAATTCTCCATACTGTGATTATAACGGTGATTCTGATCCAACAATAAATGCATACATTGTGGTGCTGGCCTGAGAGGAGAGAAGTTCAATGTAGCTAGCTAGATGTAATAGGCTAGCGTTAACTTGCTGGCCTAGCGCATCAAAATAAAATAAAATTGTATTTGTCACATGCGCCGAATACTTACTTACAAGCGCTTAACCAACAATGCAGTTTTAAGACAAAAATACCTCAAAAAAGTAAATAAATAAAAGTAACAAATAATTAAAGAGCAGCAGTAAAATATAAAATAACAATAGCGAGGCTATATACAGGGGGTACCGGTACAGAGTCAATGTGTGGGGACACCGCATTGCCCATGAAAGGAAGTTAGGATAGCAAGCGAGCATTTTAGCCAGGAAGCCTAGGACAACAAAAAATGTAAGTGTGTGCTGTATGACAAAGGAAGATGTCCTTGGCATTTCTCTACAAGTAGGGTGAGTCAACATGTTTTTTTTTACTTGCACGCACGCACGGACACACACACAAACACAAATCAGTACCATGGACAGCCACGTCATATTTAGCTTACGTTGATTGGACTAAATTGTTTTTGGTATCTTTTAGTTGTCACTTTGTTAGACTAAGCACAGGTGATTTGATGATGAAGTTGAAATGGTGCTGGAATAGTGGAGGCAGCTCCTGTTTTCTTTGTGACTTGCGGTAACTCTCCGTGGTTCTAAATCAATGGTTGTTTAGTGGTCTGAACATTTTGGAAACATTAACTTGCTGGACCATGCTGTAGGTTATGTACCTGTTTTCTACATGTAATATGCTATGTTGCTTTCCGGTTTTGTGAAGAAACAAAGGTGCGATTGAATTTGTTCTGCCACTGTCTTCTTATTGTCTCGGCCTTAGGCCTATATACCACGGTAGCAAGGCATGTGAACCAGTGGAGGCTGCTGCAGGGAGGACGGCTCATTATAATGGCTGGAATGGAGTCAATGGAACGGGGTCAACGTCATGGAAACCACATGTTTGATGTGTTTAATACCATTCGATTGACTCCATTCCAGCCATTATTATGAGCCGTCCTCCCCACAGCAGCCTCCACTGGTGTAAACTAACAATTTATAGAGCAAATAGTGCAACTAACACGACAAACAGGTTGTAATATGGGTTTTTTTCCCTGGCTTGGCTTCCCCAGTGATTTTACCCACGCACCGCTACTGGGCTTTGAGCTAATATGTTACTGTGTGCGTGTTCACTGCTGTGTCATCATAGGCCCTTGGATATCTGTGTACAGTATGATCTGCCTCATGACCTTTAAAGCAAGGTGTCTTCTGGGTATTATACGCTGGCACAAGTGTGACATCACTCTTGTATGTTACGGTTGTCACCCTATTGCTGATAACCATAATCATTTCTGGAAGCTTGGGTTCCTTACCATTCCCATGCTTTTGGTCAATAACCACATTAGCCATCAATCTCTGTGATAGATCAGTTATTGTGTTGCTAACCGTAGTTCGGTAAACATAACAGAAATCCTTGCTCTGTTTTGTGCTGCCCATTGCACCGGAATGGTCTTAGCAAGAGCTAACCTGCAATTCACTACTGTTAGCTATAGCAAAGGATCACTAACAGTACAATTCTAATTTTCAGGGGCTCCTGAGTGGTGCTGGGGTCTAAGGCACTGCATCTCAGTGCAAGAGGTGTTACTACAGTCCCTGGTTCAAATCCAGGCTGTATCACATCAGGCTGTGTTTGGGAGTCCCATAGTGCGGCGCGCAATTGGCCCAGCGTTGTCCGGGGTAGGCCGTCAATGTAAATAAGAATTTGTTCTTAACTGACTTGCCTAGTTAAATAAAGGTTAAAATAAAAAATAATTCAGACTCAGTGTTGGCTAAATGTACTTGGTGAAGTGATGTCAAGGCAGGCAGTGACATGTGTTAGCCTCTCTCTCTGTCTCTGGTACATGTGCTCCATGGGAACGGGCCCCGTCTCTCTCTTCTCTCTGGTAGGCTAGGCTAGGCTAAGCGCTGCGCCGCTAAATCAGGTGCGTTCTGATGTCCTCTGGGCTGCAGGGGAATTAACGCTCCACCCCCTTCTCTCTCTCTTTCAACTGGCCCATTTATTCTCTCTATGCCCACTCTCCCTCACTTTCTGTCATCTTACTCTCTCTCTCGCTCGCTCGCTGTCGATGTCATTATTCCTCTGTTTTCTTTTATTTATTCTGTCTCTCTCTCAATTAAATTCTATTACATTATGCTTTGTTGGCATAATTGCATAATACAAAATGCATTATGTCTTACCCTTCCTAGCTCCTTCTCTCTGTCTCTCTCCATTAAAATAACATAAAATCGATCAGAAATCCAGTGTAGACATTGTTAATGTTGTAAATGACTATTGTAGCTGGAAATGGCAGATTTTTTATGGAATATCTACATAGGCGTACAGAGGCCCATTATCAGCAACCATCACTTCTGTGTTCCAATGGCACATTGTGTTAGCTAATCCAAGTTTATCATTTAAAAGGCTAATTTATCATTAGAAAACCCTTTTACAATGATGTTAGCACAGCTGATAACTGTTTTACTGATTAAAAAAGCAAAACATCAGTCTCAACGTCAACAGTGAAGAGGCGACTCCGAGATGCTGGCCTTCTAGGCAGAGTTCCTCTGTCCAGAGTCTGTGTTCTTTTGCACATCTTAATGAACGGAGCAAGGTACAAAGTGATCCTTAATGAAAACCTGCTCCAGAGCACTCAGGACCTCAAACAAAGGTTCACCTTCCAACAGAACAACGACCCTAAGCACAAAGCCAAGAAAACGCAGGAGTGGCTTCTGAATTTCCTTGGGTGGCCCAGCCAGAGCTCGGACTTGAACCCGATCAAACATCTCTGGAAAAATAGCTGTGCAGCAACGCTCCCCATCCAACCTGACAGAGCTTGACAGGATCTGCAGAGAAGAATGGAATAAACTCCACAAATACAGGTTCCGAAGCTTGTAGGGTCATACCCAAGAAGACTCGAGGCTGTAATCGCTGCCGAAGGTGTTTCAACAAAGTATTGAGTAAAGCGCCTGATTACTTATGTAAATGTGATATTTCCGATATTTTTTGATTTGTAATAAATTTGGAAACGTTTCTAAAAACCTATTTTTGCTTTGTCGTTATGGGGTATTGTGTGTAGATTTAATACATTTTAGAATAAGGCTGTAACGTAACAAAATGTGGAAAAATTCAAGGGGTCTGAATACTTTCCGAAGGCACTGTATATTGTACCAGTCAAAAGTTTGGACACACCTACTCATTCAAAGGTTTTTCTTTATTTTTACTATTTTCTACATTGTAAAATAATAGTGAAGACATCTTAACTATCAAAATAACAAATATGGAATCATGTAGTAACCAAACAAGTGTTCGATTCTTCAAAGTATCCACCCTTTGCCTTGATGACAGCTGTGCACACTCTTGGCATTCTCACAACCAGATTCATGAGGTAGACATTTGGAATGCACAATTAACAGAAGTGCCTTGTTAAAACTTTCCTTCTTAATGTGTTTGAGCCAATCAGTTGTGTTGTGACATGGTAAGGGTGGTATATAGAAGATATCCCTATTTGGTAAAAGACTATGTCCATATTATGGCAAAATCAGCTCAAATAAGCAAAGAGAAACGACAGTCCATCATTACTTTAAGACATGAAGGTCAGCCAAGGTCAGCCAAGTGCTATGATGAAACTGGCTCTTATGAGGACCACCACAGGAAAGGAAGACCCAGAGTTACCTCTGCTGCAGAGAATAAGTTCAAAGAGTTACCTGCACATTAGAAATTGCAGCCAAAATATATTTAGAATTGTTTAACACTTTTTTGGTTACTACATGATTCTAAATATGTGATATTATTCTACAATGTAGAGTAGGTGTGTCCAAACTTCCGACTGTTACTGTATATATATTGGCAGATGGGGCGCAGCATGCCCCCTTTTTCCTGTCTGGCTGTTCTCACCCCCTCCCTGCGACACCCCTTTTGAACCAGCCCTGGAGCTCTTGGCAAAGAGAACTCGTTTCACACATTGCCAGATCAGAAGTACCTTAGGGCTGCCCCAAAGAATGCCTGTCAGAAAAGGGGAACACAGTATGGAAGTAGCTAGCTAGCACAAACCCTCGCAGGGGCAGTCTCATCAAGAATGGGCCTTGCACGTGTTCATTGCGAATGCATGGATAGCAGGACTTACGTGTGAAGATTGAGTCTGATTGTCTACCTTACTTACATGTACTTAGTACTCTAATTTATTTTTAAAGGGGACAGTTTTTATATTGGCAAATCAGTAACTGCCCAGCTTAAAATTCTAGGGAGAACCTTTTTGTAATGTTACCCTCATGTTCCCTAACGTTTTCCATTAGTTAGAGGAAAATTCAATCTATGTTAGCAAAAACCTTCTAAGAATCTTTTTAGCATGTTTTGGTGTTAAAGTTAGGAGAACATTCCCTTTATGTCAAGCATAAATGATCTAGAATGTGGTTACAAGGTTCTCAGAATATACAACAATGTTCTAGACATGTTTTATGGGATGTTGCAAGGATATTCATGTGTTCAGTTTTCTGTGTGTTCGGAGAATATCTCATCAACGTCCCACGAAACCTACACATAACATGGTTGCCATGTTCTCACAACATAAGATATTAATGTTCTAGATTAGTTTCTTGGGAATGTTGCAAGAACATTCATATGTCCAGTTTTCTGATGGTTAGGAGAATGTTCCAAAAATGTCCCACCATACATACACAGAACATCAATCAATCAAATGTATTTATAAAGCCCTTCTTACATCAGCTGATCACAAAGTGATGTACAGAAACCCAGCCTAAAACCCCAAACAGCAAGCAATGCAGGTGTAGAAGTACGGTGGCTAGGAAAAACTTCCTAGAAAGGCCAGAACCTAGGAAGAAACCTAGAGAGAAACCAGGCTATGAGGGGTGGACAGTCCTCTTCTGGCTGTGCCAGGTGGAGATTATGACAGAACATGGCCAAGATGTTCAAATGTTCAAAAATAATAATAATCACAGTGGTTGTCGTGGGTGCAACAGGTCAGCACCTCAGGAGTAAATGTCAGTTGGCTTTTCATAGCCGATCATTCAGAGTATCTCTACCGCTCCTGCTGTCTCTAGAGAGTTGAAAACAGCAGGTCTGGGACAGGTAGCACGTCTGGTGAACAGGTCAGGGTTCCATAGCCGCAGGCAGAACAGTTAAAACTGGAGCAGCAGCACGACCAGATGGATTGGGGACAGTAAGGAGTCATCAGGCCAGGTAGTCCTGAGGCATGGTCCTAGGGCTCAGGTCCTCCGAAAGAAAGAAAGAGAGAAAGAAAGAGAATTAGAGAGAGCATACTTAAATTCACACAGGACACCGGATAAGACAGGAGAAATACTCCAGATATAACAGACTGACCCTAGCCCCCCGACACATAAACTACTGCAGCATAAATACTGGAAGCTGAGACAGGAGGGGTCGAGAGACACTGTGACGCCGTCCAACGATACCCCCGGACAGGGCCAAACAGGCAGGATATAACCCCACCTACTTTGCCAAAACACAGCCCCCACACCACTAGAGGTATATCTTCCACCAACAACTTACCATCCTGAGACAAGGCCGAGTATAGCCCACGAAGATCTCCCCCACAGCACAACCCAAGGTGGGGCGCCAACCCAAAAAGGAATATCATGTCAGTGACTCACACCCACTCAAGTGACGCACCCCTCCTAGGGATGGCATGGAAGACACCAGGAAGCCAGTGACCCAGCCCCTGTAATAAGGTTTGAGGCAGAGAATCCCAGTGGAAAGAGGGGAACCGGCCAGGCAGAGACCGCAAGGGCGGATCGTTGCCCCAGTGCCTTTCCGTTCACCTTCACACTCCTGGGCCAGACTACACTCAATCATAGGACCTAAGACTTAAAGGTTGAGACCGAGTCTGCGTCTCTCACATTGATAGGCAGACCATTCCATAAAAATGGAGCTCTATAGGAGAAAGCCCTGCCTCCAGCTGTTTCCTTAGAAATTCTAGGGACAGTAAGGAGGCCTGCGTCTTGTGACCATAGTGTACTTGTAGGTATGTACGGCAGGACCAAATCGGAAAGATAGGTAGGTGCAAGCCCATGTAATGCTTTGTAGGTTAGCAGTAAAACCTTGAAATCAGCCCTTGCCTTAACAGAAGGCAGGGGTAGAGAGGCTAGCACTGGAGTAATATGATCAAATTTTTGGGTTCAAGTCAAGATTCTAGCAGCCGTGTTTAGCACTAACTGAAGTTTATTTAGTGCCTTATCCGAGTAGCCAGAAAGTAGAGCATTGCAGTAGTCTAACCTAGAAGTGACAAAAGCATGGATACAATTTTCTGCATCATTTTTTGGACAGAAAGTTTCTGATTTTTGCAATGTTACCTAGATGGAAATGGAAAAAAGCTGTCCTTGAAACAGTCTTGATATGTTCGTCAAAAGAGAGATCAGGGTCCAGAGTAACGCCAAGGTCCTTCACAGTTTTATTTGAGACGACTGTACAACCATCAATATTAATTTTCAGAATCAACAGAAGATCTCTTTGTTTCTTGGGACCTAGAACTAGCATCTGTTTAAAAGTAGAACATTTTCAGGCATCCACTTCCTTATGTCTGAAACACAGGCTTCCAAGGAGGGCAACATTGGGGTTTCACCATGTTTCATCGAAATGTACAGCTGTGTGTCGTCCGCATAGCAGTGAAAGTTAGCATTATGTTTCCGACTGACATCACCAAGAGGTAAAATATATAGTCAAAACAATAGTGGTCCTAAAACGGAGCCTTGAGGAACACGAACGTTTACAGTTGATTTTTCAGAGGACAAACCATCCACAGAGACAAACTGATATCTTTCTGACAGATAAGATCTAAACCAGGCCAGAACCTGTCCGTGTAGACTAATTTGGGTTTCCAATCTCTCTTTCGTATACATTGTTTGTCTTCAGGAAGGCAGTGAGTTGCCGCGCAACAGCTTTTTTTTTTTTAAATGGGAGGAATGGGAGATTCGATATAGACCGATTCATTTTTTAAATATTTTCTTAGTCAAGGTTTGGCTTTTTCAAGAGAGGCTTTATTACTGCCACTTTTAGTGAGTTTGGTACACATCCGGTGGATAGCGAGACGTTTATTATGTTCAACATAGGAGGGCCAAGCACAGCAAGCAGCTCTTTCAGTAGTTTAGTTGGAATAGGGTCCAGTATGCAGCTTGAAGGTTTAGAGGCCATGATTATTTTCATCAATGTGTCAAGAGGTATAGTATTAAAAAACTGGAGTCTCTCCCTTGATCCTAGGTCCTAGCAGAGTTGTGAAGACTCAGGACAACTGAGCTTTGGAGGAATATGCAGATTTAAAGAGGAGTCCGTAATTTGCTTTCCATTGATCATGATCTTTTCCTCAAAGAAGTTCATGATTTTATCACTGCTGAAGTGAAAGCCATCCTCTCTTGGGGAATGCTGCTTTTTAGTTAGCTTTGCGACAGTATCAAAAATACATTTTGGATTGTTCTTATTTTCCTCAATTAAGTTGGAAAAATAGGATGATCGAGCAGCAGTGAGGGCTCTTCGATACTGCACAGTACTGTCTTTCCAAGCTAGTCGGAAGACTTCCAGTTTGGTGTAGCGTCATTTCCGTTCCAATTTTCTGGAAGCTTGCTTCAGAGCTCGGGTATTTTCTGTATACCATGTTTCTTATGACCAATGCTTTTTATGGGTGAGACTGCATCTAGGGTATTGTGCAAAGTTAAATTGAGTTCCTCAGTTAGGTGGTTAACTGATTTTTGTACTTTGACGTCCTTTGGTAGGTGGAGGGAGTCTTGAAGGGCATCTAGGAATCTTTGGGTTATCCGAGAATTTATGGCATAACTTTTGATGATCCTTGGTTGGAGTCTGAGCAGATTATTTGTTGCGATTGCAAACATAATAAAATGGTGGTCCGGTAGTCCAGGATTATGAGTAAAAACATTAAGATCCACAACATTTATTCCACGGGACAAAACTAGGTCCAGAGTATGACTGTGGCATTGAATGGGTCCGGAGACATGTTGGACAAAACCCACTGAGTCGATGATGGCTCCGAAAGCCTTTTGTGGACTTTTCCATGTGAATATTAAAGTCACCAAAAATTTGAAAATTATCTGCCATGACTACAAGGTCCGATAGGAATTCAGGGAACTCAGTGAGGAACGCTGTATATGGCCCAGGAGGCCTGTAAACAGTAGCTATAAAAAGTGATTGAGTAGGCTGCATAGATTTCATGACTAGAAGCTCAAAAGACGAAAACGTAATTTTCTTTTTGTAAATTCAAATTTGCTATCGTAAATGTCAGCGAAACCTCCACCTTTGCGGGATGCACGGGGGATATGGTCACTAGTGTAACCAGGAGGTGAGGCCTCATTTAACACAGTAAATTCATCAGGCTTAGGCCATGTTTCAGTCAGGCCAATCACATCAAGATTATGATCAGTGATTAGTTAATTGACTATAACAGCCTTGGAAGTGAGGGATCTAACATTAAGTAGCCCTATTTTGAGATGTGAGATATCACAATCTCTTTCAAAAATGGCAGGAAAGGAGGCCTTTATTCCAGTGAGATTGCTAAAGCGAACACCGCCATGTTTAGTTTTGCCCAACCAAGATCAAGGCACAGACACAGTCTCAATGGGGATAGCTGAGCTGACTACACTGACTGTGCTAATGGCAGGCTCCACTAAGCTGGCAGGCTGGCTAATATGGTTGACATATTCTCAGAACATAAGATATTTATGTTCTAGACACGTTTCATGGAAACGTTGCAAAAACATTAATTTGTATTTGTATTTATTATGGATCCCCATTAGCTGCTGCCTGGCAGCAGCTACTCTTCCTGGGGTCCAGCAAAATTAAGGCAGTTTATACAATTTTTAAAACATTACAATATATTCACAGACTTCACAACAGACTGTGTGCCTTCACTATGTGTATAGTGCATATGTTATCGTGTGTGTGTGTATGCATGTGTCTATGCCTTTTCGTTTATGTTGCTTTACAGTCCCCACTGTTCCATAAAGTGTATTTTTATCTGTTTTATAAATTAAATTGTACTGCTTGCATCAGTTACTTGATGTGGAATAGAGTTCCATGTAGTCATGGCTCTATGTAGTACTGTGCGCCTCCCATGGTCTGTTCTGTACTTGGGGACTGTGAAGAGACCTTTACATTTACATTTAAGTCATTTAGCAGACGCTCTTATCCAGAGCGACTTACAAATTGGTGCATTCACCTTATGATATCCAGTGGAACAACCACTTTACAATAGTGCATCTAACTCTTTTAAGGGGGGGGGGGTTAGAAGGATTACTTTATCCTATCCTAGGTATTCCTTAAAGAGGTGGGGTTTCAGGTGTCTCCGGAAGGTGGTGATTGACTCCGCTGACCTGGCGTCGTGAGGGAGTTTGTTCCACCATTGGGGTGCCAGAGCAGCGAACAGTTTTGACTGGGCTGAGCGGGAACTGTACTTCCTCAGAGGTAGGGAGGCGAGCAGGCCAGAGGTGGATGAACGCAGTGCCCTTGTTTGGGTGTAGGGCCTGATCAGAGCCTGAAGGTACGGAGGTGCCGTTCCCCTCACAGCTCCGTAGGCAAGCACCATGGTCTTGTAGCGGATGCGAGCTTCAACTGGAAGCCAGTGGAGAGAGCGGAGGAGCGGGGTGACGTGAGAGAACTTGGGAAAGTTGAACACCAGACGGGCTGCGGCGTTCTGGATGAGTTGTAGGGGTTTAATGGCACAGGCAGGGAGCCCAGCCAACAGCGAGTTGCAGTAATCCAGACGGGAGATGACAAGTGCCTGGATTAGGACCTGCGCCGCTTCCTGCGTGAGGCAGGGTCGTACTCTGCGAATGTTGTAGAGCATGAACCTACAGGAACGGGTCACCGCCTTGATGTTAGTTGAGAACGACAGGGTGTTGTCCAGGATCACGCCAAGGTTCTTAGCACTCTGCGAGGAGGACACAATGGAGTTGTCAACCGTGATGGCGAGATCATGGAACGGGCAGTCCTTCCCGGGAGGAAGAGCAGCTCCGTCTTGCCGAGGTTCAGCTTGAGGTGGTGATCCGTCATCCACACTGATATGTCTGCCAGACATGCAGAGATGCGATTCACCACCTGGTTATCAGAGGGGGGAAAGGAGAAGATTAATTGTGTGTCGTCTGCATAGCAATGATAGGAGAGACCATGTGAGGATATGACAGTTTGAACATGACAGTTTACCTCTTGTGGCATGTCTTGTGGGGGTATTCATGGGTGTCCGAGATGTGCGCCAGTAGTTCAAACAGACAGCTCGGTGCATTCAACATGTCAATACCTCTCATAAATACAAGTAGTGATGAAGTCAATCTTTCCTCCACTTTGAGCTAGGAGAGATTGACATGCATATTATTAATATTAGCTCTCTGTGTACATCCAAGGGCTAGCCGTGCAGTCCAGTTCTGAGCCAATTGCAATTTTCCTAAGTCCCTTTTTGTGGCACCTGACCACACGACTGAACAGTAGTCCAAATGAGACAAAACTAGGGCCTGTAGGACCTGCCTTGTTGATAGTGCTGTTTTTTTTGTAGGGGGTAGATCAGCTTTAATATTGCAGATAGAGAGTAGCTTCCATCAATGTAATTGTCTGCATCACTTCCAATTGATAGTGATAGTGCTGTTAAGAAGGTAGAGCAGCGATTTGTTATGGACATACTTCTCCCCATCTTAGCTACTGTTTTGAACATGACAGTTTACAATCCAGGGTTACTCCAAGCAGTTTAGTCACCTCAACTTGCTCAATTTCCACATTATTTACTACAAGATTTAGTTGAGGTTTAGGGTTTAGTGAATGATTTGTCCCAAATACAATGCTTTTAGTTTTAGAAATATTTAGGACTAACTTATTCCTTTCCACCCACTCTGAAACTCATTTCAGTCACTGTAGTAGCTGACATGTATAGTGTCAGCTACTGCTTCGAGGCAAGCAACACTGAAACATGCATGAGAGCACCAGCTGTTCCGGAGGACTGTGTGACCATGCTCTCCGTGTCCGAGCTACACCTTTAAACAGGTTAACATTCACAAGGTCGCAGGGCCAGACGTATTATCAGGATGCGTATTCAGACCATGCGCAAACTCAGACCGTACTCAGACCATCACTGACATTTTCAACCTCTACCTGACGCAGCCTGTAAAGCCTACATGTTTTAAGTAGCCCACCATAGTCCCTGTGCCCAAGAACGCCAAGGTAACCTTTCTAAATGACATCTATAGACATGAAAGGCTTTGAAAGGCTGGTCATGGCTCACATCAACACCATCATCCCAGACACCCTGGACCCACTCCAATTCACATACCGCCCAAACAAATCCACAGAATTTCTATTGCACTCCACACTGCTTTCTCTCACCTGGACAAGAGGAACACCTATGTGAGAATGCTGTTCATTGACTACAGCTCACCGTTCAACACCATAGTGCCCTCCAAGCTCATCACTAAGTTAAGGACCCTGGGACTGAGCACCTCTCTCTGCAACTGGAGCCTGGACTTCCTGACGGGCCGCTCCCCAGGTGGTGAGGCTAGGCAACAACACATACGCCAAGCTGACCCTCAACACGGGGGCCCCTCAGGGGTGCATGCTTAGCTCCTTCCTGTATTGCCTGTTCACCCACGACTGCGTGGCGGTGCACGACTCCAACACCATCATTTAGTTTGCTGATGACACCGACAGTGGTAAGCCTGATCACAGACGACGATGAGACAGCCTATAGGGAGGAGCTCAGAGACCTGGCTGTGTGGTGCCAGGACATCTCCCTCAACGTCAGCAAGGCAAAGGAACTGAACGTGGACTACAGGAAATGGAAGGCCGAGCACGGCCCCATTCACATCTATGGGGCTGTAGTGGAGCAGGTTGAGAGCTTCAAGTTATTTGTGTCCACATCACTAAGGATCTATCATGATCCACATACATCAACACAGTCGTGAAGAGGGCACAACAACGCCTCTTCCCCCTCAGTTGGCTGAAAAGATTTGGCATGGGCCCTCAGATCCTCAAAAAGTTGAACAGCTGCACCATTGAGAGCATCTTGACTGGCTGCATCACCGCTTGTTATGGCAACTCCTTGGCAAGGCGTGCTACATAGGGTAGTGTGTACAGCCCTGTACATCACTGGGGCTGAGCTCCCTGCAATCTAGGACCTCTATACCAGGCGGTGTCAGAGGAAGGCCCTAAAAATTGTGAAAGACTCCAGCCACCCAAGTCATAGACTGTTCTCTCTGCTACCTCACGGCATGTGTTAGTTACAATGTTAGTTAAAAAGTTAACCAAATAGCTACACGGAATATCTGCATTGACCCTCTTTGCACTACCTATTTTGACTCATCACATACGCTGCTGCTACTGTTTATTATCTATCCTGTTGCCTAGTCAATTTATTCCTAGTTATATGTACATTTCTACCTCAAATACCTTGTACCCCTGCACATCGACCCGGTACTGGTACCCTGTGTATATAGCCACGTTGTCACGCCCTGGCCATAGAGAGGCTTTTATTCTCTATTTTGGTTAGGCCAGGGTGTGACTAGGGTGGGCATTCTAGTTTCTTTATTTCTATGTTTTCTGTTTCTATGTTTTGGCCAGGTATGGTTCTCAATCAGGGACAGCTGTCTATCGTTGTTTCTGATTGGGAATCATACTTAGGCAGCCTGTTTTTCCACCTTAGTTGTGGGTAGTTGACTTTGTTAGTGGCCTGTGTAGCCCTAGTAAGCTTCACGTTCGTTTTTGTTGTTTCTTTTTTTGTTGGCGACATTCATAATAAAAAGAAATGTACGCTCACGACGCTGCACCTTGGTCCGGTCATTTCCCTGACGATGTTCGTGACACACATTTTTGTTACTCATTGTGTATTTATTATGACTTTTATTATTATGTTTTATGACTTTTCTATTATTTCTCTATTTTCTCTCTCTCTGCATTGTTGGGTTGTGCCCGTAAGTAACCATGTCACTGTTAGTCAACACCTGTTGTTTACGACGCATGTGACAATTTCTGAGCAGAGAAACGTAAATGAAAGAAGATTGAATTTGAACAAAAAAATGACTTAAGTTAACACAATTTATTTCGTAAAAAGACATGCCTCTGCCTGGGGGTATCCAAATCCCTAAGTCCACCCTTGGACATCGTGGGTGGAAAGAGAGGAAAACAGAGGGAAAGACACACACACACACACACACACAGGTGTTTCTTTGAGAAAGAGAATGACGCACAGACACAGGTCCTTATTCTCTATTTTGTGTTTACATTTTCTCCTCCATTTGCAAGACAATTAAATATTGTATTGGCATGTCTGTGTTTCTGTTTGTTCCAGAACTTCAATCATATAGTTGGCGTGCCTGTGCCGTGTAATCCCTCAAATACTTTAAGCCCTGCAATGATGATTTATTACTCATAAATAATCTTTCATTTCTCTTGCTCATTTTGTGTCTTTTCCACTCCCCCAAACTGTGTAAGATTAGTGTCAGTAGGAGGGAGGGAACAAAGGAGGGAGGGATGGGGGAGGAAAAGTAGAAAATAGGGAAATGGAGGTCAACGAAAACCCCCTTCACGTTGAACTGTAAGCAAATCCGTAACCATCCCCCCTCTTCCACAAACACACACACACACACACACACACACACACACACACACACACACACACACACACACACACACACACACACACACACGCATGCACACCCTTCAATTACTCTACCACTTCCCCTGCACAACCACACATTCAGATATGTTGACACACACACACACACACACTAAGGAAACCTTCACAGCGACCAGACATGTACGTCATATACCTTCTCCATTGATTGGTGGTCATGGAAACAAACTCCCTACAGTACACCAGTGGTTGCTACGGAGTGGGCCTGTTGTGATGTAGTATTTATCTCTTTCTCCTCCCTCCTCTCTTTATTCTCCCTCTTCTCCTTTACATTATGTTCTCCTCTCAGCAGTAACCACAGATCTCAAACCGGATTCTATCCTTAACGCTTAGTGGGACTGCCTGTCTGGTTTTCCGGCTTTTCTCTAGACACTGTGGATTTGGGCATTTCTGGGCACTCAAGGCATGTCCCTGTCACTGATTGCATCTGAGAGAGAGGGATAGAGAGAGATATGAAGAGCGAGGGAGAGACAGAGAAAGAGTGTCTGAAAGAATGAGAGTGAGAGAGAGGGCGCATGTGAAAGACATAAAGTGAGGGAGAGAAAGAGGGAAGAGACATTTAGGAGTGCAAATGGAAAAAACGGCCTCTATCAGGAGGAAGGTTCGTTTTGGAGGTAACTGTGTGTGTGTGTGTGTGTGTGTGTGTGCGTGTGTGTGTGTGCGTGTGCGAGTGTGTGTGTGCATACGCAGTTGATGGTCGCTTGAGTTGATTTCTTGCTTAAGGGTTGTGTTTTTTACCAAAGGAGATTGTAGTTATTTGTGTTTCAGTGGTGCACACTTCTGCAGCATGTTGTTGTCATTGTCACTTTATCCAATCCTTTCAGATCTATATTCTTGAAGTGCCTACAGGGTGGTAGGGGTTGGGGGTCGATTTGTAATTTGTAATTCGTTGTGTACCCTTAGAATGAAAACTGGAGTGTGTCCATATGTCTATGTTTGTTTGCACATTTGATTGGATTGCAGAGCTGCACTTTCTTGTACAGGAGTTTCACAGTTTGCATGTTGCTGCTGTTTGTTTTCATTCTTTCTATTACTGTTGATGAATTGATTTCTGTAGCCATGCATGCGGTCGGTGACCGACGTGGTCAATGACTGTCGGTCCTCCTGTTCTTCCACAGACACAAGAGCTGACCGCTCGGACAAGAGGAAACTCTTCCGACACTACACTGTGGGTTCCTACGATAGCTTTGACGCCTCCAGGTAAGGTTACTCAGATGCCTGTCCTAAAACACACACATACACAAACAAACACACAGGGTGATAAGCTAAGTGGAGGTTTATGTGAAGTGGTAGCGTGTCTCAGAGCAGTGTTTTGAGGTTCGTTTTGTTTCTCGAGTTTTCAGTTGAAGTTATCCTTCAATTGTTCTCCTCTACTTCTTCTATTCCCGTTGTCTTATCCACTCCCAGTCACAGGCTTAATTTCCAAGGTGTTGGATTTGACCACTAGGCAATTCTTCCACAGTCCACACACACGCAAGCATGAACGCCAGCACACACAGTGGTGGAAAAATGACTCAATAAAAAGAGTAAAAGAGTAAACGTAAAGATACCTTCATAGAAAGTGACTCAAGTAAAAGTCACCCAGTAAAATAATACTTGACTAAAAGTAAGTATTTGGTTTTAGATATACTTAAGCATCATAAGTAAAAGTAGAAATAATTTCTAATTCCTTATATTAAGCAATCTAGATGACACCATTTTCTTGTTTTGAAAATTTACAGATAGCCAGGGGCACACTCCAACACTCAGACATCATTTACAAACGAAGCATGGGTGTTTAGTGAGTCCACCAGATCAGAGGCAGTAGGAATGACTAGGGATGTTCTCTTGATATGTGGGTGAATTGGACCATTTTCCTGTGATGCTAAGCATTCAAAATGTATTTTGGGTGTCAGGGAAAATGTATGGCGTAAAAAGTACTTGACTTTACAATTTATATTTTTTACAACTTATACTTTTACTTCACTCCTAAAAAAAGTAAAGTATAGATACTCCAAGAAAACTACTTAAGTAGTACTTTAAAATATTTTTACTTATGTACTTTATACCACTGCGCGCACACACACACACACACACACACACACACACACACACACATAGAAGCATCATGCCGCTAATCTTCAGGGAGCACTGATGGCACATGACCCCTCAGTATCAATCGGCGCACACACACACAACACACACCGGGCCAAGCGTGTCACTCGAGTGTGTTCTTCATTGTGTTCAAATCTCATTTAGCTGCAGCAACCCAGCGGGTTAAGACAAATGTCCTTGTCCATACATGAATATGAAGCTGCTGGACTCTATTAAGCTGTGTTTGATCAGGTCAGCTTCAGATAAGGCCGTTTGTATTCATTAGGCACCAGTCCAAACTAATCACAGACCAGAGCAGAGCGCAAATACTGCTTGCCTAGTTAAATAAAGGTTAAATAAAAAATATATATATAAAAAAATACGCTAGCAGGGTGTTAAACCAAAGCATACAGCTACACAGCGTGGTGCCCGACCACTATGTATACCACGGACCATTATGGACCATTACACCACTACAGAGTGTTATAGACCTTTATAGCTAGACCATTACAGTCCATTTTAGACCACTACCCACAGCATGTATTGTGATATAGGCATATCTCCCATAAGAGACCGTTCGAAAATTACTGTGGGGGACCAAAATAGGGGAGGGGGATGCAACTTTTTTCTTTGCTTTGGGGAGGGTTGTTTTGTTTTTTATTGGGCACACTACAGTACAGTGGAGGGTATAGTGCACCCCCCTCCGATTTACATTCACCGTTTTGGCAGGTTTTCCTATATTCCATCCTAGCCAACTTTCCCATGTACTTACATATGCCTCCCCTATGGAACCTGTGGTTCAACCAATAGAAAGTGTTCTATGGGACACCTGTTTTGCCACTGACAGGCCGTGCGCTGCAAGACACAGTTTTGTTGTGTGAATGAATGAAAGGATTTCCCTCTGTTCAAAGGCTACGTTTGTAACGTGCTGCAATGTATCAATTTATCACCGCCAGATCTCATCTCACCAGAGCTACATGTAGCCTACGCTCTCGTCATTCAATCTTCCCTGCTAGTTCATTGCCAATTTTGTTGCCTTTTTATATTCAGCAAGCAAGAGGGCTTCTTCTCCTCCTCAAAAAAAAAAAAGTATATTATTTAGAGTATATAAGCTCTAAATAAGTATATATTTTTATTTAAAAAAAAGAGATATTGCTAAATATCGCAAACTAAAAGCATCATTTTTGGGACAAATCACTCGCTCGACCCTGAACCTCATTGAGCATGTTGAAGAGAATAAACTGCTGGGTGTCACCCTAGATAGCAAGCTATCATGGACATGTCCCGCCAAACCGCTTCTTATCACCTGCCTGCTTAACCCGGAAGCCAGCTGCAACAATGTGTCAGAGGAAACACCGCTCACCTGACGACCGGGGTCAGCCTGCAGGTGACCGGCCCACCACAAGGAGTCGCTAGAGCGCGATGAGCCATGTAAAGCCGCCCCCCGGCCAAACCTCCCCTAACCGGGACGACGCTGGGACAATTGTGTGCCACCCTATGGGACTCCCAATCACGGCCGGTTGTGATACAGCCAAGGATCGATGTCGGGTCTGTAGTGAAGCCTCTAGTGCTGCAATGCAATGCCTTAAACCGCTGTGCCACTCGAGAGATCCTAGGAAAGTAGCTTTCATAATTATTTTCTAAAAAACGAAAGGTTAAATTACTACACACCTTTATCGGGTTAGGGTTCCCACACGCACCATATTTACATGTTACGGCGCTTGTTTACGGAAAACAGACAGAAGACAAAGTCTACTACCTGTGAATATTAGCTATATGTGTCTCCAAACGCCTGTGTGTAAACAGAAGACGGACGCAACAAACGTGTTGTCACTGAAAAATACTGTCGGAGGCAACTGTGTTAAAACGGCATAAAACAGTGTACAGCAAGTGTATATTTTGCATTTGTCAAATTATTTTATGTGACATGAAAGTAGAGGGCTTTATGTCTCTAGAACCACACCACAGTTGAGAATCAATTCACATTTAGATGGAGTATTTGGCTGTTTTGGCTGCCAGAGCCAATTTGCCTATAAACAAAACGTGTAAGGTCCTATAAGGAGTAATGTTAGGCTCCTTAAGTCCATTATTGGCCTAGTCGTTCAAGAGCAATAAGGAGTAGAGAGAGGTGAATGTGAGAGAGGCCACTCAGGCCAGTGAGTCTGTGGAGATGCCAGTGGAGAATTGCACAGAAGGGAACAGTGAAGTCAGAAAGATATATAGACTAAATTAGAAGTTAGGCTAATTTATATGTGCCTATTAATGCATAATGTGTATGCTAGCCTGTATATTCGGCCTTGGTAAACTATCACAATGAATATGCAAGACAGACAAAAAACGTTTGAACATACAGTGGGGAGAACAAGTATTTGATACACTGCCGATTTTGCAGGTTTTCCTACTTACAAAGCATGTAGAGGTCTGTAATTTTTATCATAGGTACACTTCAACTATGAGAGACGGAATCTAAAACAAAAATCCAGAAAATCACATTGTATGATTTTTAAGTAATTAATTTGCATTTTATTGCATGACATAAGTATTTGATACATCAGAAAAGCAGAACTTAATATTTGGTACAGAAACCTTTGTTTGCAATTACAGAGATCATATGTTTCCTGTAGTTCTTGACTAGGTTTGCACACACTGCAGCAGGGATTTTGGCCCACTCCTCCCTACAGATCTTCTCCAGATCCTTCAGGTTTCGGGGCTGTCGCTGGGCAATACGGACGTTCAGCTCCCTCCAAAGATTTTCTATTGGGTTCAGGTCTGGAGACTGGCTAGGCCACTCCAGGACCTTGAGATGCTTCTTACGGAGCCACTCCTTAGTTGCCATGGCTGTGTGCTTCGTGTCGTTGTCATGCTGGAAGACCCAGCCACGACCCATCTTCAATGCTCTTACTGAGGGAAGGAGGTTGTTGGCCAAGATCTCGCGATACATGGCCAAATCCATCCTCCCCTCAATACGGTGCAGTCGTCCTGTCCCCTTTGCAGAAAAGCATCCCCAAAGAATGATGTTTCCACCTCCATGCTTCACGGTTGGGATGGTGTTCTTGGGGTTGTACTCATACTTCTTCTTCCTCCAAACACGGTGAGTGGAGTTAGACCAAAAAGCTCTATTTTTGTCTCATCAGACCACATGACCTTCTCCCATTCCTCCTCTGGATCATCCAGATGGTCATTGGCAAACTTCAGACAGGCCTGGACATGCACTGGCTTAAGCAGGGGGACCTTGCGTGCGCTGCAGGATTTTAATCCATGACGGCGTAGTGTGTTACTAATGGTTTTCTTTGAGACTGTGGTCCCAGCTCTCTTCAGGTCATTGACCAGGTCCTGCCGTGTAGTTCTGGGCTGATCCCTCACCTTCCTCATGATCATTGATGCCCCACGAGGTGAAATCTTGCATGGAGCCCCAGACCGAGGGTGATTGACCGTCATCTTGAACTTCTTCCATTTTCTAATAATTGCGCCAACAGTTGTTTCCTTCTCACCAAGCTGCTTGCCTATTGTCCTGTAGCCCATCCCAGCCTTGTGCAGGTCTACAATTTTATCCCTGATGTCCTTACACAGCTCTCTGGTCTTGGCCATTGTGGAGAGGTTGGAATCTGTTTGATTGAGTGTGTGGACAGGTGTCTTTTATACAGGTAACGAGTTCAAACAGGTGCAGTTAATACAGGTAATGAGTGGAGAACAGGAGGGCTTCTTAAAGAAAAACTAACAGGTCTGTGAGAGCCGGAATTCTTACTGGTTGGTAGGTGATCAAATACTTATGTCATGCAATAAAATGCAAATTAATTATTTAAAAATCATACAATGTGATTTTCTGGATTTTTGTTTTAGATTCCGTCTCTCACAGTTGAAGTGTACCTATGATAAAAATTACAGACCTCTACATGCTTTGTAAGTAGGAAAACCTGCAAAATCGGCAGTGTATCAAATACTTGTTCTCCCCACTGTATATAAGTGGGTACACAGACTTAAGATATCCTATAAGCCTACACTCATTCAAATGTAAATGTGGTGTCAATTTAAGCACCAATTGTTTCACAAAAATGTAGATATGGACAGGTTGCATGTTGTTTCCCTTTTTTTTTATGGTTGTCAATTTCATCTTCATAGACTACTATTGCATAGATGTCTCTCTCCCAATCCCCTTTAAACCTGCCTTGTCAATTCATTTGATAGGTACATTGTTTTAGCATTATCCTAATGTAGTCTACTATCTGATAGCCTACAGCCAGGATTTAAAGGTAGGCCTGGGTTTTAATAGGATACATTTTCAAGAAAGGAGAAATGTGATTTGCTCTTGTGTTTGAGATGAGCTGGTAGCTTTGATTGATGGGTCATTTTGATGGGTGTGTGTGTGAGTTCAGAAAGTTTCCTAAAGTAGTGTAGGTCTGTCTGGACTCCGTCTCTTTAATAAAAGAGGAGGCATGATCGATAGTCTAACTGAAATGAGCATAACAAAAATGTAGGTGTCATGATGATCAATCAATCAAATGTATTTATAAAGCCCTTCTTACATCAGCTGATGTCACAAAGTGCTGTACAGAAACCCAGCCTAAAACCCCAAACAGCAAGCAATGCAGGTGTAGAAGCACGGTGGCTAGGAAAAACTCCCTAGAAAGGCCAGAACCTAGGAAGAAACCTAGAGAGGAAGCAGGCTATGAGGGGTGGCCAGTCTTCTTCTGGCTGTGCCGGGTGGAGATTATAACAGAACATGGCCAAGATGTTCAAATGTTCATAGATGACCAGTAGGGTCAAATAATAATAATCACAGTAGTTGTCGAGGGTGCAGCAGGTCAGCACCTCAGGAGTAAATGTCAGTTGGCTTTTCATAGCCGATCATTCAGAGTATCTCTACCGCTCCTGCTGTCTCTAGAGAGTTGAAAACAGCAGGTCTGGAACAGGTAGGACGTCTGGTGAACAGGTCAGGGTTCCATAGCCAAAGGCAAAACAGTTGAAACTGGAGCAGCAGCATGGCCAGGTGGACTGGGGACAGCAAGGAGTCATCAGGCCAGGTAGTCCTGAGGCATGGTGCTAGGGCTCAGGTCCTCCGAGAGAGAGAAAGAAAGAAAGAAAGAAAGAAAGAAAGAAAGAAAGAAAGAAAGAAAGAAAGAAAGAAAGAAAGAAAGAAAGAAAGAAAGAAAGAAAGAAAGAAAGAAAGAAAGAGAGAGAGAATTAAGAGAGAGCATACTTAAATTCACACAGGACACCGGATAGGACAGGAGAAATACTCCAGATATAACAGACTGACCCTAGCCCCCTGACACATAAACTACTGCAGCATAAATACTGGAGGCTGAGACAGGAGGGGTCGGGAGACACTGTGGCCCCGTCCGACAATACTCCCGGACAGGGCCAAACAGGAAGGATATAACCCCACCTACTTTGCCAAGCACAGCCCCCACACCACTAGAGGGATATCTTCAACCACCAACTTACCATCCTGAGACAAGGCCAAGTATAGCCCACAAAGATCTCCGCCATGGCACAACCCAAGGTGGGCGCCAACCTGGAATGGAAGATCACGTCAGTGACTCAACCCACTCAAGTGACGCACCCCTCCTAGGGACGTTATGGAAGAGCACCAGTAAGCCAGTGACTCAGCCCCTGTAATAGGGTTAGAGGCAGAGAATCCCAGTGGAGAGAGGGGAACCGGCCAGGCAGAGACAGCAAGGGCGGTTCGTTGCTCCAGTGCCTTTCCGTTCACCTTCACACTACTGGGCCAGACTACACTCAATCATAGGACCTAATAAAGACTTAAAGGTTGAGACCAAGTCTGCGTCTCTCACATGGATAGGCAGACCATTCCATAAAAATGGAGCTCTATAGGAGAGAGCCCTGCCTCTAGCTGTTTGCTTATAAATTCTAGCGACAGTAAGGAGGCCTGCTTCTTGTGACCGTAGCGTACGTGTAGGTATGTATGGCAGGACCAAATCGGAAAGATAGGTATGAGCAAGCCCATGTAATGCGTTGTAGGTTAGCAGTAAATCTTGAAATCAGCCCTTGCCTTAACAGGAAGCCAGTGTAGAGAGGTTAGCACTGGAGTAATATGATCAAATTTTTGGTTCTAGTCAAGATTCTAGCAGCCGTGTTTAGCACTAACTGAAGTTTATTTAGTGCTTTATTCGGGTAGCCGGAAAGTAGAGCATTGCGGTAGTCTAATCTAGAAGTGACAAAAGCATTGATACATTTTTCTGCCACATTTTTGGACAGAAAGTCTCTGATTTTTGTAATGTTACGTAGATGGAAAAAAGCTGTCCTTGAAACAGTCTTGATATGTTCGTCAAAAGAGAGATCAGGGTCCAGAGTAACGCCGAGGTCCTTCACAGTTTTATTTGAGACGACTGTACCACCATAAAGATTAATTGTCAGATTCAACAGAAGATCTCTTTGTTTCTTGGGACCTAGAACTAGCATCTCTGTTTTGTCCGAGTTTAAATTTGAACATTTGCAGCCATCCACTTCCTTATGTCTGAAACACAGGCTTCCAGGGAGGGCAATTTTGGGGCTTCACTATGTTTCATCGAAAATTACAGCTATGTGTCATCCGCATAGCAGTGAAAGTTAACATTATGTTTCCGAATGACATCAACAAGAGGTAAAATATATAGTGAAAACAATAGTGGTCCTAAAACGGAGCCTTGAGGAACACGAAAATTTACAGTTGATTTTTCAGAGGACAAACCATCCACAGAGACAAACTGATATCTTTTCAACAGATAAGATCTAAACCAGGCCAGAGCTTGTCCGTGTAGACCAATTTGGGTTTCCAATCTCTCCAAAAGAATGTGGTGAAGGATGGTATCAAAAGCAGCACTAAGGTCTAGGAGCACTAGGACAGATGCAGAGCCTCGATCTGACGCCATTAAAAGGTAATTTACCACCTTCACAAGTGCAATCTCAGTGCTATGATGGGGTCTAAAACCAGACTGAAGCGTTTCGTATACATTGTTTGTCTTCAGGAAGGCAGTGAGTTGCTGCACAGCTTTTTCTAAAATGTTTTGAGAGGAATGGGAGATTCGATTTTGGCTGATAGTTTTTTATATTTTCTGGGTTAAGGTTTGGCTTTTTAAGAGAGGCTTTATTACTGCCACTTTTAGTGAGTTTGGTACACATCCGGTGGATAGAGAGACATGTATTATGTTCAACATAGGAGGGCCAAGCACAGGAAGCAGCTCTTTCAGTAGTTTAGTTGGAATAGGGTCCAGTATGCGGCTTGAAGGTTTAGAGGCCATGACTATGCTCATCAATGTGTCAAGAGATATAGTACTAAAAAACTTGACTGTCTCCCTTGATCCTAGGTCCTAGCAGAGTTGTGCAGACTAAGGACAACTGAGCTTTGGCGGAATATGCAGATTTAAAGAGGAGTCCATAATTTGATTTCTAATGATCATGATCTTTTCCTCAAAGAAGTTCATGATTTTATCACTGCTGAAGTGAAAGCCATCCTCTCTTGGGGAATGCTGCTTTTTAGTTAGCTTTGCAACAGTATCAATGAAATAAATTTTGGATTGTTCTTATTTTCCTCAATTAAGTTGGAATAGGATGATCGAGCAGCAGTGAGGGCTCTTCGATACTGCACAGTACTGTCTTTCCAAGCTAGTCGGAAGAGTTCCAGTTTGGTGTAGCGCCATTTCCGTTCCAATTTTCTGGAAGCTTGCTTCAGAGCTCGGGTATTTTCTGTATACCAGGGAGCTAGTTTCTTATGACAAATGTTTTTTGTTTAGAATATACAGTAGCAATATACAGAATATACAGTGGCAAGAAAAAGTATGTAAACCCTTTGGAAATACCTGGATTTCTGCATAAATTGGTCATAAAATTTGATCTGATCTTCATCTAGGTCACAACAATAGACAAACACAATCTGCTTAAACTAATAACACACAAACAATATGTTTTCATGTCTTTATTGAACACACCGTGTAAACATTCGGAGTGCAGGGTGGAAAAAGTATGTGAAACCTTGGATTTAATAACTGGTTGACCCTCCTTTGGCAGCAATAACCTCAACCAAACGTTTTCTGTAGTTGCGGATCAGACCTGCACAACGGTCAGGAGGAATTTTGGACCATTCCTCTTTACAAAACTGTTTCAGTTCAGCAATATTATTGGGATGTCTGGTGTGAACTGCTCTCTTGAGGTCATGCCACAGCATCTCAATCGGGTTGAGGTCAGGACTCTGACTGGGCCACTCCAGAAGGCGTATATTCTTCTGTTGAAGCCATTCTGTTGTTGATTTACTTCTGTGTTTTGGGTCGTTGTCCTGTTGCATCACCCAACTTCTGTTGAGCTTCAATTGGCGGACCGATAGCCTAACATTCTTCTGCAAAATGTCTTGATAAACTTGGGAATTCAGGTTTTCGTCGATGATAGCAAGCTGTACAGGCCCTGAGGCAGCAAAGCAGCCCCAAACATTAATGCTCCCTCCACCATACTTTACAGATGGATGAGGTTTTGATGTTGGTGTGCTGTGCCTTTTTTTCTCCACACATAGTGTTGTGTGTTCCTTCCAAACAACTCAACTGCAGTTTCATCTGTCCACATAATATTTTGCCAGTAGCGCTGTGGAACATCCAGGTGCACTTTTGTAAACTTCAGACGTGCAGCAATGTTTTTTTGGACAGTGGTGGCTTCTTCCATGGTGTCCTCCCATGAACACCATTCTTGTTTAGTGTTTTATGTGTCGTAGACTCGTCAACAGAGATGTTAGCATGTTCCAGAGATTTCTGTAAGTCTTTAGCTGACACTCTAGGATTCTTCTTAACCTCATTGAGCATTCTGCGCTGTGCTCTTGCAGTCATCTTTGCAGGACGGCCACTCCTACGGAGAGTAGAAACAGTGCTGAACTTTCTCCATTTATTGACAATTTGTCTTACCTTGGACAGATGAACATCAAGGCTTTTAGAGATACTTTTGTAACCTTTTCCAGCTTTATGCAAGTCAACAATTCTTAATCTTAGGTCTTCTGACATCTCTTTTGTTCGAGGCATGGTTCACATCAAGCAATACTTCCTGTTAATAGCAAACTCAAATTTTGTGAGTGTTTTTTATAGGGCAAGGCAGCTCTAACCAACATCTCCAATCTCATGTCATTGATTGGACTCCAGGTTAGCTGACTCCTGACTCCAATTAGCTTTTGGAGAAGTCATTAGCCTAGGGGTTCACATACATTTTCCAACCTACAATGTGAATGTTTAAATTATGTGTTCAATATAGACAATAAAAATACAATCATTTGTGTGTTATTATTAAGCACACTATGTTTGTCTATTGTTGTGACTTACGTGAAGATGATATCACATTTGATGACAAATTTATTCAGAAATCCAGGTAATTCCAAAGTGTTCACATACTTTTTCTTGCCAATGTATGTGTGAGGACTGATGACAGGTGCCAGTTTTGTATTTCCTCTCTTATTAAATGGGAGGAACTGAAGCAAATTCTCCTGTCATAATTTAATCATCTTGTAATATTTTTGGTAGCCTCCACTATTTCTCTCTCATTAGCCTCTCTAACCACTTTGAACAACATATTGTAATGAAAATAGTAGGGAGAGTGAACTCGCACGATGCACTGGTGGGTGGATCCTCAATCTTCTAGCCCATAGCCCAGCGTGGTGTAAAGATCGTCTAATGGAGGAGACCAAAACGCAGCGTGGTAAGTGTTCATATTATAATTTCATTCAAAACTGAACACTAAACAAAATAACAACGAGAGTGAACGAAAACGAAACAGTTCTGTTAGGTGAAGAAACACAAAACAGAAAACAACTACCCACAAACACCAGGTGAAAAAGGCTACCTAAGTATGGTTCTCAATCAGAGACAACGATAGACAGCTGCCTCTGATTGGGAACCATACCAGGCCAAACACATAGAAAAGAAAACATAGGGGAAAAAACATAGAATGCCCACCCCAACTCACGCCCGGACCAAACCAAAATAGAGACATAAAAAAGGAATTAAGGTCAGGGCGTGACACGTGGCATCAACTGAGCCACAAAACCATGCTTAAGTGGCAGAGTCCATATCCCTGCTTAGAAACACAGGGTTGGTACATTATTGCCAAGGCAGTTATTGTTGTCATAATCATTTAGTTAATTCAACAAAGGGGGAGGGTAATATCACTTTTTTCAAGTACAAGGGGTGAGCAATCAGGGGAGAAGGGCCTTGGGCAGGTAGGTGACCAAGAACCCGATGGTCAGTCTGACAGAGCCCCAGAGTTCTTCCAAGGAGATGGGAGAACCTTGAAAAAAGACAACCATCTCTCCATCAATCCACCAATCAGGACTTTATGGTAGGCTGGCCAGACGCAAGCCACTCCTCAGTAAAAGGCACATGACAGCCCGCTTGGAGCTTGCCAAAAGGCACCTAAAGGACTCTCAGCAAGAGAAAAAAGATTCTCTGGTCTGTTGAAACCAAGATTGAACTCTTTGGCCCGAATGCCAAGCATTATGTCTGGAGGAAACCTGGCACATTCCCTACGGTGAAGCATGGTGGTTGCAGCATCATGCTGTGGGGATGTTTTTCAGCGGCAGGGACTCGGAGACTTGTCAGGATTGAGGCAAAGATGAACGGAGCAAAGTACAGAGAGATCCTTGATGAAAACCTGCTCCAGAGCACTCAGGACCTCACACTGGGGACAACAGGACAACGACCCTAAGCACACAGCCAAGACAACGCAGGAGTGGCTTCGGGACAAGTCTCTGAATGTCCTTGAGTGACCCAATCGAACATCTCTGGAGAGACTTGAAAATAGCCGTGCAGCGACACTCCCCATCCAACCTGACAGAGCTTAAGAGGATCTGCAGAGAAGAATGGGAGAAACTCCCCAAATACAGGTGTGCCAAGCTTGTAGCGTCGTACCCAAGAAGACTCGAGGCTGTAATCGCTGCCAAAGGTACTGAGTAAAGGGTCTGAACACTTATGTAAATGTGATTTGTATTTTCTTTTTTTTAATACATTTTCCCCCCAAAATTGAAAAATATGTTTTTGCTTTTTCTTAGTACTGTGTGTAGGGGGGGGGGCGATTTAATACATTTTAGAAAAAGGCTGTAACGTAACAAAATTTGGAAAAAGTCCAAGGGGTCTGAATAATTTCCGAATGCACTGTAAATATACATACAGTAGGTCAAGGTGAACAACTGATAGTAGCAAGTGGCCATCATTGAATAGCCTATGATAACATGTCATTACATCCAAACCTGACTACTAAGCTACTATTATCTGTATCCCAAGTTGAAGTAGGACTTTAAAAAAATGCTTCTAACTCTATTTTCTTTAGGCAGAGACACCAAGGCCCTTTTTGCTCTTTAAAGATTCATAATAGATTTTTTAACAGACAGAAGGAGATTTAATTTTACATGAGCTAAGACATTTCCTGGCCGACGGGCACAGGGGGAGAAAAAGGCGCCAAATGTCGACCGGCAGAGGAAGGAATCTTTCTCAGATTGGTTGACAATGTCAACATCAGGTACAGGAAAGAGGAAAAACAAAAGGAACCAGAAATAGCCTGTAAAGATAGCTGTGTACACTGAGTATACCAAACATTAGGAACACCTTCCTAATATTGAGTCATCTACACTGATTAAAGTGGATTGAACAAGTATCGTCAATAATGGATCATAGCTTTCACCTGGATTCACCTGGTCAGTCTATGTCATGGAATGAGCAGGTGTCCTTAATGTTTTGTATACTCAGTGTATATCCATATGTACACATATCTAGCCTATACATAAATGGCTCTGCCTGTAACAGGAAAGGACAATTCAGGTATTTTGGTATTTATTTTATTAGGATCCCCATTAGCTGTTGCAAAAGCAGAAAATACTCTTCCTGGGGTCCACACGAAACATGACGTAATACAGAACATTAATAGACAAGAACTGCTCAAGGACAGAACTACGTCAACTAAAAAATAAATTGAAAAAAGGCACACGTAGCCTTTCAAATCAATACCGGTCACGTGGTTAGACATTTGAATTAGTGCAGTGGTCACCAGGACTACCGTGCGTTGATATCCCACAGAAGCCTATTGTGTGTTTATCCTCTGGTCCCACATTGTCCACGTTTTGACACTTGTATCTGTTATGGTCACTCTGGTGGATGGATGAAGATGACTCTATCGATAACAGGCAAACTCTCCCCTGTCAAACCATAGGACGTGGTGAAATCAACAAAGCGGCGATGCTTCAGGTGATAACGGTGCGATTGATGTCATCGACCACCTGACTCCATGTCTTGACAGGTCATGGGCGATAACCTCGTGTGCTGTTTTAATGTGTGATCTTATTGTCTTATTGTTTTTGCTGATTATCCTGACAAGCTCAAGTGACTGGGTGTTTTGAATAAACATTTTTAAATAAAAAGTGGTGTTATTATAATAATAATAATAATAACAATAATAAAATAATCAGGATGTTGTCCTTTAAAAAAAAATACATATTGTGTTGCTAAGGCAACTCTGCATTTGCTGCTCTGTTGCTAGGAAGGCAGTTGCAGCTCTCTATCTCTCCTCTCATCCCTCACCATCCCTGTTTAATGTGTCTCATATCTCATCCACTGTCTGGGTGGATTTGACTGTTTCCCCCCCTCATTTACTATGGTAGACACACACACACACACACACCCCTAATCACAGCTCTCATGGCAGATAAACTTTAGCAAATGAGCATGCCACGCTAGTCACACTGTCTATGTGCCTTAAGTATATCGACAGAAAGGTCCAAGCTGCAGACGTGACAGGTAAAGGGTATATAGCAGTATTACTGGTAGCCTGGTAGGCCCACTGTGGTGTTGATGGGGCTGTATTGCTTGGACCACGTCATTGCTGCTTGTAGATGGTTTTTTTTTCTTCTGGAAGTTATAGAGGTGAAGAGGTGTCTGAGAATTGAATTGCTTGGTTGAATGTGGCTGTGACTGACGTGGTGGCATTCTGTTTTTGGAGTATGAGCATACAGGTTTGAGTTATCACCTTTTGTGCCCAATCGCATTTGGAGTCGGGCTGGAGAAAAAGGATTCAACAAAAATACATTTTTATAAAAACTGTATCAAAGCCCCATCCATGATTTTAAAACCACAGCAATGAAACTGAAAGCAACATAATTACCTGAATATCTTTCCTTCCCTCTCCGTTTCTCTCGTCGCGTTGCTTGTGCGCATCTGTCGCCTTGCATTACAGTTAATGAAAAATGTAATGCAAGCGCATGCGGGCTGCGTCCCTCTGTGTCACCCACCGCCACCCCACGCCACTGAGTGGGAGGACACCCACCTCTCGACTCGAGTGAAAGGGTCAATCACTCATGCATGGCCTCCTGTTTTCGTGCCCGCGCACTGCCATGCTGGTCACGCTCTCCCTTCTCTCTTTCTCTTCTCTCATTCGTTGCGCGCACTCCTCGCCCAGGACTCCTAACTGCCTGCCACCATCCGTTCCTTTTCTCCCCCCCTCCTCCGCGCCAAGCCACGCTTTCATCATCATTTATTTAGTCGGTAATGCTGCTTCTATCCGACGTCACGCTTCGACTTCGTCGCCATCTCCGGCCTCCGCTTGTCGCTCCCCCGAGTGGTTTTCGGCCGCAGAGGAGCGGAGCGGCGGCTTTTCTGGAGATGCGGGCGCCGGACTGCCACTGCCAGCGTTGTCATGCACTTCATTTGAGCTAAAAGGGGCCGAGGCAAGGAGCCCCTCCGTCGGGGGGTGCCCAGAGTAGCTTACCGCGATGAACCTGCACTCAGGGCGGGCGGCTGTGGCCGTGATGCGGATGATGGGCTGTAATAACGGGCGCTTTGCGCGGCATTTTCTCCACAGCGACTGCGTGGTCGAGGAGAAGACGGTGGTCTTGACCAAGAAGGAGAATGAAGGCTTCGGCTTCGTGCTGCGAGGGGCCAAAGGTAAGATGCTACCCTGGTCTCTCCCTCCTTCTCCATATCCCTTTCTCATGGTTACTGTATATGTAGGCACTGCACATTAAACAATATAATAACAGCCTATGTATTTTATATGTCTCTATATGATAAAACTTTAAAGAGATTAACATTGTATTTCCCACCTGAAGTAACCACAGGAACCCCTCCACTCTGTATGTCAGTCACCTATATATAGCCTACTGTATAATGTAAACGACTTATGAATATATATGAGTTAATCTGTCTGTCTGTCTGTCTGTCTGTCTGTCTGTCTGTCTGTCTGTCTGTCTGTCTGTCTGTCTGTCTGTGTCTGTCTGTCTGTCTGAGCGTCAATGTCTAGCCAGCCAGACACCATCATAACTGAAGCAGAAACACACACACACACACACACACACACACACACACACACACACACACACACACACACACACACACACACACACACACACACACACACACACACACAAACAAAGACTAACTGCACCTCTGTCCACCTCTCTAGAACAGAGGCCCTCATGGGTCCAAATAGTTGGACCTGTTCCGAAATGGACCTGGGGCTTTCCCATCTGGACATGATTTGCATAAATGCATTTTTTAAATATAGAGACCTGTTCCAAACGGACCCGAGGACAACTAGACCCGTTCCGTATAGACCTGGTCAGATCCAGACCCGATCCGAGCGAGAGAAGCAGCAGAAAAGTCCATTTTTAAACTACTTTATTAACTAGAGTTGAGAAAGCGCAAGGAAGAGGGGGTAGGGAGAGGTGAGGCTCTAGCAGGGGCTGTGCTGCGTGTGTAGGCTACTTTGAGTGTGAGTGAGTGACACGGGAGGAGGGAGGGAGAGACAGCAACCAAGCAAGCCGATGCGCTATATTAAACTAATAACTGCCATAGCTAAGTTATTTATCATCCAATAGGATTCTGAGTACCTGTCTTGACTGGATCAAACCGGGTGAATCTAGTTAAGCTCCCTAGCTAGCTAGCGCTAGGCTAATTGAGGCAGTGAGCGCTCTCTCATCTTACACAGTTACAAACAACAACAACGTTCAGAATATGAAGTAGCAGCCTACCTGTTGGCTCTTGGTAATTGTAGCCTATTCTTCTCCTTTAACTTTTTATTCCATCACTTTAATTGAGTCTTCCATTGATTAATATCTCCTAACTTTTGCCCCACACGGAGACTATGACTGTAGCCTTTTTTTTAAACTTTTTTTTTTTAACCTTTATTTAACTAGGCAAGTCAGTTAAGAACAAATTCTTATTTACAATGTCGGCCTACCAAAAGGCAAAAGGCCTCCTGCGGGGACGGAGGCCTTTTTATTTCATTTAAAAATGTATTAAATAAAAATATAGGCCAAAACACACATCATGACAAGAGAGACAACACAGCACTACATAAAGAGATACCTAAGACAACAACACATGACAACACAGCATGTTAGCAACACAACATGACAACAACATGGTAGCAACACAACATGGCAGCAGCACAACATGGTAGCAGCACAAAACAGGGTACAAACATTATTGGGCACAGACAACAGCACAAAGGGCAAGAAGGTAGAGACAACAATACATCATGCAAAGCAGCCACAACTGTCAGTAAGAGTGTCCATGATTGAGTCTTTGAATTAAGAGATTGAGATGAAACTGTCCAGTTTGAGTGTTTGTTGCAGCTCGTTCCAGTCGCTAGCTGCAGCGAACTGAAAAGACGTGCCACCCAGGGATGTGTGTGCTTTGGTGACCTTTAACAGAATGTGACTGGCAGAATGGGTGTTATATGTGGAGGATGAGGGTTGCAGTAGATATCTCAGATAGGGGGGGAGTGAGGCCTAAGGAGGTTTAAGAAATAAGCATCAACCACTGTGTTTTACGACCACTGTGTTTTACAACGGGTATACAGAGATGACCAGTTTACAGAAGAATATAGAGTGCAGTGATGTGTCCTATAAGGAGCATTGGTGGCCAATCTAATGGCCAAATGGTAAAGCACATCTAGCCGATCGAGAGCACCCTTACCTGCCGATTTATAAATGAAGTCTCCGTAATCTAGCATGGGTAGGATGGTCATCTGAATCAGGGTTAGTTTGGCAGCTGGGGTGAAACAGGAGCGATTACGACAGAGGAAACCAAGTCTAGATTTGAATTTAGCCTTGAAACGTTGATATGTGCTGAAAGAATGACAGTGTACCGTCTAGCCATACTCACAAGTACTTGTATGAGGTCAATGACCTCAAGCTCTAAACCCTCAGAAGTAGTAATCACACCTGTGGGGAGAGGGGCATTCTTCTTACCAAACCACATGACCTTTGTTTTGGAGGTGTTCAGAACAAGTTTAAGGGCAGAGAAAGCTTGTTGGACACTAAGAAAGCTTTGTTGTAGAGCGTTTAACACAAAAGCCGGGGAGGGTCAGTTGAGTATAAGACTATCATCTGCATATAAATGGATGAGAGAGCTTCCTACTGCCTGAGCTATGATGTTGATGTAAATTGAGAAGAGTGTGGGGCCTAGGATTGAGACTTGGGGTACACCCTTGGTGACAGGCATTGGCTGAGACTGCAGATGTTCTGACTTTACACACTGCACTCCTTGAGAGAGGTAGTTAGCAAACCAGGCCAAAGCCCCTCAGAGACACCAATACTCCTTAGCCAGCCCACGAGAATGGAATGGTCTACCGAATCAAAAGCTTTGGCCAAGTCAATAAAAATAGCAGCACAACATTGCTTAGAATCAAGGGCAATGGTGACATCATTGAGGACCTTTTAAGGTTGCAGTGACACATCCATAACCTGAGCGGAAACCAGATTGCATAGTAGAGAGAATACTATAGACATCAAGAACGCCAGTCAGTTGATTATTGACAAGTTTTTCCAACACTTAAACCGGGCAAAATAGAAATAGGTCTATAACAGTTAGGATCAGCTTGATCTCCCCCTTTAAATAAATAAATAATAATTATTAAATAAATAATTATAATTATTTATTAAATAAATAATAAATACATGAAGGACAAACCGTGGCTGCCTTACAAGTAATGGGAACCTCCCCAGAGAGGAGAGACAAGTTTAAAAGGTCAGAGATGGGCTTGGCGATTATAGGGGCAGCAACCTTAAAGAAGAATGGGTCTAAACCATCTGACCCAGATTTTTTTTTGTGGTCAAGTTTAAGGATTTCCTTTAGCACCTCGGACTCAGTGACCGCCTGCAGGGAGAAACTTTGTAGCGGGGCAGGGGAAAAAGAGGGAGGAGCATCGGGGCTAGTCGCATTAGAAGAGGTGGGAGATGAGGAAATGTTGGACTGGCAAGGAGGCATGGCTTATTCAAATAGGAATCCTGACTTAATGAAGTGGTGAAGCTCAGCCATGTGCTTCTTGTCAGTAACAACCACATCATCAACTTTAAGGGGCATGGGCAGCTGTGAGGAGGAGGGTTTATTCTCCAGGTCTTTAACCGTTTTTCAGAACTTCTTGGGGTTCGACCCACAGAGAGAGAACTGCTCCTTAAAGTAACTAACTTTGGCCTTCCGGATAGCCTGAGTGCACTTATTTCTCATTTCCCTGAAGGAGAGCCAGTCAGCCTGAGTATGCGTGTGCCAAGCCTTTCGTCGAATGCAATTCTTGAGGTGGAGTAACTCTGCAAGATCATGGTCGAACCAGGGGCTGAACCTGTTTTAAATTCTAATTTTCTTTATGCAGGCGTGTTTGTTAACAATATCACTGAAAATAAAATAAAAAGATGGTACAGGCGTCTTGGACAGAGGGGATCAAGCTGATTCTATACCAATTTACAGAGGCCGCTTATTGCCACTTTGAAGACTTATGATTGTCAAACAATTGCTACACGCGCCACTCTCGTGAAAAGCAAAGAGCAGATAGATAAATTATAAAAACGTTCTCTCTCTCTCTCTCTACTGCAGCAGTCACGTTCGGAACTATATGGGTCCTTCTGGACAAGTCAGTCAAAATGACACATACCCGATACCCGTGACAATCATATCAGATCCTACCCAGACCCTTGACATGATTTAGAATTCTGGATCTCGGGTATTCGGGTACAGGTGGATCCGTGAAGACCGCTACTCTAGAGCACACACTCGCAAATGCACACACTCACACATCAATATCAGCCTGCGTGTAGGACATGTTGTCAGGACATTAGTGCGATTGTCCACACATCATTTGATATTACACCACCCATTTGATGCTGTCTAAAAATAGCCCGCTGAGCGGCTGTTTTGGTTTCTATGATGATTACAGCCATGTCATAATCCACACTGTCAAACGCTGCGAGGTGGCATTTTCTCATTGTTCTGAACTGTTGAGAGGTACATTTTCAACTGTCTGAACATCCTTGTTTTTTTAGGGGGGGGGGGGACAGACAGGGATAGAAGAAGAAAGTGACAGAGAGAGGAAGAGAACAATTTAGCCTAAAAAACAACAAGCCGAATGTACTAGAGTTGTTCTGACACTGCCATCACCCAAGGGAACTGAGCCAGCCCTCTTTATCCTCTGGCACTGTGCACTTCACACACACACTCTCTAATGCTCACAAACACGCACAACGGAAACACACAAAATCGCACGAAAACACACACACACACAGACACACAATGCACCCACTCTCACATAAAATCCCAAATGAATGCTTGCGCATACATGCACGCGCATACACGCACACGCAAATGCGCGCACACACACGCGCACACACACACAGTGCCTAGCATCTCTCTTACAGTAAGAGGGTGATGTATTAGAAGTGTCACTTGTCACCATTGGTTTCTGGCTGCCACGAGGACACAATGTGAATATCACTGGCCAGTGGAAGGTGGAAGAGAGGATAAGAGATGGGAGAGGGGAAAGAGAGAGAGGGTGACAGGGGATAAGGGTGAAGAGAGGGAGATGGGGGAGACGAAATAGACAGCAGTATAGGAGATTGTAGAAAGAGATCTTACTGCCCCTACCACCAGAGCAAACCTTGTGTCTCACACACACACACACACACACACACACACACACACACACACACACACACACACACACACACACACACACACACACACACACACACACACACACACACACACACACACACACACACACACACACACACACACTGCCATGCATAGACATTAGGACAGCAGTAATCTAATCTGGCTGTGTTGATGACAGCACAGTGTCTTCAGCCTTCCACCTTATTGAATTGGCAATGACCTTTGTGGTTTTATTGGTGATTAATGGATTATCTCTGCTTGTCTTTTGTTTGTTTGTTTGTCTGCTGACCACAAAGTCCATGCTAAACCCTGTTGAAAATAAAGCTGTGTGTGTGTGTGTGTGTGTGTGTGTGTGTGTGTGTGTGTGTGTGTGTGTGTGTGTGTGTGTGTGTGTGTGTGTGTGTGTGTGTGTGTGTGTGTGTGTGTGTGTGTGTGTGTGTGTGTGTGTGTGTATATAGATCTGGAATGGGGCTAGATCTCCATAGACTCAGGGTTGAGGAGGGGAGTGGTGTTCAGGATAAGGTGACCCACTTACCTTCTCTCTCTCTCTCTATCCCCCCTGTCTCTCTCTCTCTCTCTCTCTCTCTCTCCTCTCTCTCTCTCTCTCCTCTCTCTCCTCTCTCTCCTCTCTCTCTCTCCTCTCTCTCTTTCTCTCTCTCTCTCTCTCTCTCTCTCTCTCTCTCTCTCTCTCTCTCTCTCTCTCTCTCTCTCTCTCTCTCTTTTTTTCTCTCCAATAGCGGACACGCCCATCGAGGAGTTTACTCCCACCCCTGCCTTCCCAGCCCTCCAATACCTGGAGTCGGTGGATGAGGGAGGAGTGGCCTGGCAGGCGGGACTTAGGACCGGGGACTTCCTCATTGAGGTAAGTGTGTGTGTGCGCATGCATGCATGTGTGTGCATGTATGCGCTTTTATGTGAGAGTGAGTGCATTGTGTGTCTGTGTGTGTGTTATCGTGCGATTGTGTGTATCATACTGCTATTCACTTCCGGTCCCTAACAGAGTTCTTTCTTCCTGCTGCTAGAAGCAATGAGATTGGTTGTAGAGATCCATTTTGGGATGAGTGAGAGCTGACTGGTGATGATATCTGTTGGCGCTTGAGTTTTGGTTCAACTTGATCTTAGGTCCCTCTTTATTTTACAGACTGCTATTTACCTGGCATTTATTTAAAAAGCACACGCTAGTATGATCATTATGTACTAATAATGTTACAATTAAATGTGTCTTTGGGATTATTACAACAAGCCCGACTTTGCAGCTTTTGATACCAGGTAGTTACCACTTGTCCTGTTTCTGCTCAGTGCTTTGAGTTTCGGAGGGCTTTTGGATCAGACCAGTGATCGCCAAACTCTGGGTCAAGATCCACCACTAAGTCAAGGGTAGTTCCCTGTCTGGTGGCAGATGAACATGTGATTGTGTCCAGTTGCATTGGTTTGTTTATTTGTGGTGAAAGGCTTTAGGTGGGTCACAGCCAAGGATGTGGTGGAAAAAAACGACATCCAGGTAGTGATAGCCAGCTTAGGCTAGCATCACACAATAACATGGCCTTCCTGAGACCTGAAGTACTGTTTTTGTGGGTACTTTTTGGGGGTCTCTTTTTGTGTTCTGTTTTTTTGGGATAGTGGTTATGACGGTCCTGTTTGAGAATTGTTATGAACATGGTTGTGAATCCCTGTCGGGCTGCGTGCATACTGTATGTGTGTGTAACGAGTGCAAACAGTGCAATTGTAATCAGTGCAGTGCTGTGGTTGGGGTTTGTCTTGGCTCTTGCTAAATGGAGCATCTCTCCCTCGCTCTCCGCCTCCATCTCTATCGCCTCTCTCTCCCTCACTCCTCTCTCATTAGCTGTTACACACACTGCCCCTATCTTTCCCCTCATCTCTCTATTACAGCATCTTAAACGCAGATTACCCACTGGGCAAAAACTGGTTGAATCAATGTTATTTCCACATCATTTCAACCCCAACAATCAACGTGATGATGTTGCGACAACGTGGAAAAGTGATTGGATTTGCAAAAAGTCCTCAATGTAAGGGCATTTCGTATTTTTTCCACCCAACTTTGAACCTAAATCCAATGACATGGTGATTTTCTATACGTTGAATTCACAACTCAACCAAATGTAAGTCAAACTAGACTTTCAACTGACGTCTGTGCCCAATGGGTACAGCATCCTTGGCCTTTCTTGATGTGAGAGAAACTAGTCATGGTTTAACTAGTCATGATTCTGCAAAGTTGGTATTGAGAGGCCTCCTTTTCAGGCCATGGAGGAAATAATATCCTATAGCTGGGAGGGAGAAGGACACATTTCAAGACTTTACTGCTTACCGAGTTGTATTAAAAGAGAGAGAAAGAGAGGGAGATGAATTTGACAACCGTTTTTCAGGTTCTTCTCATATTTTTTACTGTTGTCAATGATTACTAATTGTTGTTGTCTCTGCTGTTTTAATTGTTCTCATCATGTGCTTTTTGGTCATGTATGTTCCGGTAACCCTTTCTTCACTTGTCGTACCAATGAAGTTGATTCAATTGTATTGAGTTGAGACAGAGTGGGAGGGATCAATCACTCAGGCTGTGACTGTTGGACGTGAGAAAGCGTGAAACCTGTCTGAGTGTTCTGTCAATGTTATTGAACTTTGTTTCTGACGGGTTAGAGTGTAGGATGACTTGTCTCTGGTCTGTACTGTTTGTCTCTGTTGATGTGACCTTTGCCCCTTTCGTTGTCAGGGTCAAAGGTGAAAGGTGACAGTTTTACTGCAGGCTGCAGAGTTCACCAAGCTGTTTTTGGAGATGAGGGATCTTCTCCCCTCTCTCCTCTCCTCTCCTAGACTGTCTGTAATGGCGAGACTCCTTGTTGTTAGAACACTGTTTATGTCTGACCTCTTGTTCCTCAGACACTGCAGTTTTTGGCAAATCTCCCCCAAAATCGAGATTCTATATGGAGTGGGCTGCGCTGCATTACTGTGCCCTTAGCTGATGGGCTGGACTGCATCTTAAATTGCACCGTATGAGTCTTGAACAGTATGCACCATATACCAAAACACACTTTTTATCCCCAAAATGATTTGGCAGTTAATGCCAAATCATACTTTTCATTAAACTTCCATTTCCTTCCAAGAGGCTGAATGTCTCTAGCCTTTTCAGTCTATACAGACTACGGCTTAGGAGCCAGTGGCTTACTAATGTTAAGTGGAGTGTATGGCCCAAAGTATGGAGCGATTTCAGTGCCAACAGTGCCAATTGTATTTCAATTTCATAATTTAGAATTTGTTTTAAGGTAATGAATTTGAATTTTTTATTTTTGAATTTGTAATGCACAAATTGAATAATTGAATTCATAAATTTATCTTGTATTTCATGATTTGAAGCTAATTTTAATGAATATTGCATTTTTTTAATTGAATATTCAAATTCAATATTTATATATTCATTTTCAATATGGTAGATATTGTATTCATTGGCTGTGAATCAAGTTTACAAAATATAATTTCATGTTTATCAAAGTTTCAAATATTCAACTTCTCAGATGTATTCAGATTCAGTTTTTAAATGCAGTTCTCCAAATTCAGATTCAAAACCAGAGACAACATCCTGCTACTTTGCCAGCCAGGAACGGTAGGGGAGAACAGATAGAATCAAATGCTGTTTGTGGTAAACAGAAGCTCCTGGTGGTTTCTGAAGCCAATGTACCCTTGCCGGAGACTTGAAACTAACAGTAACACATTTCTAACTCAAACAATGTCAAACTAAACACGTCTTCCACTCTCAGGCAAGGTTCTCATGACATAAGCATAGATCACCAAACCACACTCTTTTATTGAGTAACCTTGCTGTCACGTTGGTATAAAGGGTCGGGAGACAGGCACAGGAATGCGTAATAGGCTTTTTTTATTACACCCAAATTATGGCGTGCCGTGTAAAGGCACGGGGACGAAGACCAAACAAACACCATACAAAACACAGGCTTGAAACCCAAACAAAAGAGCGAGGAGTACTTCGAATAAATAACACAAGCGCACGATGATTAACACACGGGACGAGACCCGTAATCATCTGCGCAATCCACAATGGCACGAAAGCCAACACACACAGAACAGGTACACACACGCACCAACGGACATTGTAACAATAATCGACAGGACACTGGTGAACCAAGGGCACACTTGTACAATTACTAATCACTGGGAATAGGGGCCAGGTGTGCGTAATGAAAGTTCCGGAGGGATCCGTGACACTTGCTGGATATTGAAGAGTTGTATTAGTCTAGCGGATGTGGATCTTCGAAATTCACTCAGGCTAAAGAGTCGTCCCCTGCACAATCCCCATTAGCACTTACATCACACAGAAAACAAAAGGTCGAACAGTACATCATATAACATTATTACACCACCACATATCTACAATACAAAATGTATAACACCACCATACAACAATATTACGATGTACGTGTGTGTAGAGTGCGTGTGTGTATGTGTGTCTGTGTGTGTGTCTCTTCACAGTACCCGCTGTTCCATAAGGTGTATTTTTATCTGTTTTTTTAAATCTGATTCTACTGCTTGTATCAGTTACCTGATGTGGAATAGAGTTCCATGTTGTCATGGCTCTATGTAGTACTGTGCGCCTCCCGTAGTGTGTTCCTGGACTTTGGAATTGTTATCCATGTGTGTGTGTGTGTGTGTGTGTGTGTGTGGGGTAGGTATGGGTGTCCGACAGACAGCTCGGTGCATTCAGTTTGTCAACACTTCTTACAACAACAAGTAGTGATGAATTCAATCTCTCCTCCACTTTGAGCCAAGAGAGATTGACATGGATATCATTAATGTTACTTCTCCGTGCACATTTAAGGGCCAGCCGTGTTGCCCTGTTCTGAGCCAATTGTAAGAGAGGCTTCCATTAAAGAACACCCTCTGTTTTCTGTTAGACAGGTAACTCTTTACCCACAATACAGCAGGGGGTGTAAAGCCACAACACATAAGTTTTTCCAGCAGCAGACTATGATCAACTATGAACTGAATCAGGGGGAAGCGGTACTCGTTAAGCAAGTAGTGTGTCTTCCCTTACATTAACTTCCATATAGGCTTCAGCTAAGTTGGCTAACACAGTCCTCTGACATACAGGAGACCTAGTTCAAACCCAGGAAGTCACAAAAGCAAGATTAAATAGGGAGTGGAAAGGCTATGACAGGGTTATTCATCTGTATATTCTTATCGGGGCCAGATTGCGTTTTTGTTTTATCATACTCCCTTCTAACGTGTCCCTATGTGGCCTGTGATCATAATAGAGGGGAATAGAAAGGACGTCCATGTCCAGAGTCTTCGCTTTTAGGAATGGGGTCATAATAGCTTATAGCCAAAACAGTTCAAACGCTAGAGCCAAATTCATAGGAAGAAAGTACATTGGCTTCAGAAACCGCCAGAAGCGGTTTACCACAGAGAGCGTTTGATTCTACCTGTTCTCCACTAGCTTTCCTGGCTGGCAAAGTACCAGGATGTTGTCTCCGATTTTGAATCTGAATTTGGACACAGATTAGCCGTTATACTGACCAGATACTCTAGTGGCTGCTCTAACAATGAAAATACATTTCATTAAAAAATGAAAGGCAGTCGAGCGGAGGCAAGATAAGGGGGGACCATTCTAGCCAATGAGAGGGTAGATATATACACGTGTGAACAGCAGGCGCAGCAGTTTCCACTAGTTACCACAGCCACAAAGTCAAAATAGCTTTTTTGGTTTTAATTTAAGGTTACGGTTGGGCATAAGGTTAGCAGTGTGGTTAGGGTTAGATGTAATACAAATTCTGGTAGTTATGGAATTAAAATACAATTTATGTTGTATCGCTCCATACAAGCCAAGCATTTTGGGTATACCGTACTGAAAGTGGCTGCCAGCAGTGGTGCTGACAGAGCTAAGTAAGATGGTGGTGGTTAGCCCAGATAAAGATTGTTAGCAGATTGCTACAGTACATTGTCATTTCTCAAATGTAGCAGCTCCCCCCTCTCACTTTCTCTCTCTCTCTCTCTCTCTCTCTCTCTCTCTCTCTCTCTTCCACTCTAATTCTCCCATAGCAGTCCAGGACACTGAGTATGGTACAGTACAGTACAGTACACAGATTAATTAACTGTATCTCTCTGCCTGTGTGTGTGTTTGAATAGAGATAGAGAGATGGGGAGGAAGACTGTAGTATAACGCTCCTCTCTCCCAGGTCAGGAGTGTGCTGTGTGTGACTGTATGTATTCAAAGGCAGCTGCTACCCTCAACCCCCAGGTGCGTGTGTGTGTGTGTGTGTGTGTGTGTGTGTGTGTGTGTGTGTGTGTGTGTGTGTGTGTGTGTGTGTGTGTGTGTGTGTGTGTGTGTGTGTGTGTGTGTGTGTGTGTGTGTGTGTGTGTGTGTGTGTGTGTGTGTGTGTGTGTGTGTGTGTGTGTGTGTGTGTGTGTGTGTGTGTGTGTGTGTGTGTGTGTGTGTGTGTGTGTGTGTGTGTGTGTGTGTGTGCGCGTGTGTGTGACAGTCAGATCTTTTCCCCACTGCTGCATATTCTGAGCATCTTACTGTCAACTCAGTCCTCCTCTAGTGCTACACAAACACAGCTGATACAAATACAAAGTCTTTTACTGTACCATAATTCTACCAGTGGACTGATAACACTATCTCTTTCCCATCTTAGTTACAACAAACCAGTAAAGCTAGTCTACGGGATATTAGCGCATTGCTAATAAACACTTTGCTGTGTGACGTTCTAGCACTGTGAAAGTGCTACGTTGCTAGCTAGCTCAGTTCCCTGCTAATATGGTAGTCAACCATGCTTTCCCAGCAGACCCCAGGTTTGTGCTCAGTGATATTGATGAGATTACAACCATTGCCCTTGACCCAATTATGCCTGAGTGAGTGGCCAATTTTCTCTCTGACAAGCAGTATTGTGATGATAGCTAGAGGGTCTGGAATAGCTAGCGCCGGAACCTGTTAACTTGTAACCTGCATCCACTTAGAGCTATGGATATGCGGTGTTCAGCAGACTATGTTTGAGATTTAGAATGCTAGAAGAAGGCACTAGAGCCCTATTCGGCAGGGATTCGTTTTACTGTGGGAGGTCAGGTAATAATGTATTACATGCACAAGCACAAAACACAGCAACTGTAATTTTAGTCCCTTCTGAATCTGCCATGTCAGTAATTTTCACATGGTGGGAGAGTTTATTTGTTTATTCAGATTCCCATTAGCTTTTGCCGAAGCAGCAGCTATTCTTCCTGGGGTCCACACAAAAATGTCAAATGTGACAAGTAACAAAACACTGGTAGACTAGAACAGTCACACAAATTTAAAATGCAACGATGTGCAAAGAATGCAACTAAAGAGTGATGTGTGCGTAGTTTGTGTGCGTTAGAGTGTTTGCGTGTGTCACTTCACAGTCCCTATTGTGCAATGAGACGTTGTTTTATAAAAAATAAATGAGGGAATTTTGCTGAGTGAATAATTAGAAATGGAAGGGAGGTCCATTCGATCATGGCTCTGTATATATAAATTCGTTTTGGACTTGGGGACTGTGAAGAGACCCCTGGTGGCATGTCTTGTGGGGGTATGTATGGATGTCTGAGCCGTATGTTATTTATTATGCAAACAAGCTGGAATTTTTCCCCCCAGTAATATTTCTCATAAAAACTAGAAGAGAAGCAGTCAATCTCTCATCAACCCTCAAGACGGGCATGCATGTTGTTGATGTTGCTTCTGTATGTGCAGGTACGGACACGGTGTGCTCTGATTTGAGCCAGCTGCAGCTTTGCTAGGTCTTTCTTTGCTGCAATTGGCCATATTACGGACAGTAATCAAGATGGGACAAGACCAGAGCCTGAACAACTAGTACAGTTGATTTTTGTCAAAAACGCAGGACATCTTTTTTTTATAACAGACATACCCCTCCCCATCTTCACACCAACTTTGTGAATATGATTTTGTATTTGTATTTATTAGGCAGCAGCTACTCTCCCTGGGGTCCAAACACATTAAGGCGCTTACATCACACATAAAGCAAAAGATAAAACAGTACATCATGTAACATTATTACACCACTACATATCTACAATACAAAATGTCACCATACAACAATATTACAAAGTACATGTGTGTGGAAAGCGTGTGCGTGTGGTGCTAGTGCGTGTGTGCGTATGCATGTGCCTGTACCTGTGTGTATCTCTTCACAGTCACCACTGTTCCGTAAGGTGTATTCCGTAAGGTGTATTATTATTATTAAGGTGTACAATTTTGTTTATCTGACTCTTCTGCTTCCATCAGTTACCTAATGTGGAATAGAGTTCCATGTAGTCATGGGGATTCTGAAGAGACCTCTGGTGGCATGTCTTGTGGGGTATGCATTGGTGTCCAACCTGTGTGCTGCTAGTTTAAACAGACAGCTCGGTGCATTCACCATTTCAACACTTCTTACAAAAACAAGTAGTGATGAAGTCAATCTCTCCTCCACTTTGAGCCTTGAGAGATTGACATGCATATTATTCATGTTAGCTCTCCGTGTACATTTAAGGGCCAACCGTGCTGCCCTGTTCTGAGCCAATTGTACTATTCCAAGGTCCCTCTTTGTGGCACCTTAAGAGGATTGTTCCAATCAGCGCTGGTCCCGTGTCACAAGTCGTGGAAACCGAAGGCAGCGGCATTCTTCTAAGTGGACGGAAGTGACAGCGAGAGGTTCGGAACAGATTGACATAAGGGATAGCTTCGCCGCACTGGTACCTGATCTTTCTGCGCCTTCATCGCTGTGTCTGTGGCGGCTGTGCTGACTCCAGCAGCGGCTTCGTCGCCGAGTTCGGCTCCTTTCCCTCTCTCTGGACCTGACGGACCACTGCCTGCTGTGGGACCTATCGCCGGGAGCAGCGGGCATGTGCTATGCTGCTTTTCGCGGGACCGTGAAAGGTTTAACGAATTGTGTGTGATGTAGGAATGGGCGGATTTCTCTGTCCCCTTATCCGGCCGTTGTGTTGGGCAGATCAGTGGTGAGAAATGTCTCAGTCCCTGGAGAAAAAACGTGGTGCTATCCAAGACCACAAATACAGGACATCAATAAGCTGCTCCTAAACGAGCATCAGGAATTTTAGTCTAGCATAGTTCATGTGGGATTCAATGACATTATGAAGGGCAGCTCAGAACAGCTGAAGACGGATTTTAAAGAACTGATTGGCTCTCTGCTTGACACCAACAAACACCCCATAATATCTGGCCCTGTGCCCTCCCTAAATTGTTGCCTTGAATGTTTAAGCAGACTATTAGCCCTCCATGGCTACGAGACTATTGCAGCTCTGTGGTTGTGACATTTATTGATCATTTTGATACCTTCTGGAAACAAAGCTCATTTTATAAGGAGGATGGGATCCACCCAAATCATTTGGAGGATGGGATCACCTAATTTATGTTCCCCTAACTCTATGCATTAATCATGTGCCTATGAACCAAAGTTATACTGTTAGCACTGAGGCGGTGTGCCCTAGTAGAAATTGTGTGCAGCTCACCCTGCACTAACATAAATAACATGAGCATGTGTACTTCTGCTCAGCTTCTCAGTAAAGCAATGAAAACAGTCAAGCATTCCAGAAAAGTGTTAAAAATAGCCCACGTTAACATATGTAGCTTAAGAAACAAGGTTCATGAAATCAATCATTTGCTATTTACAGATGACATTCGTATTCTGAAATCTCTGAAACTCACTTAGATAATACCTTTGATGATACAGTGGTAGCAATACATGGTTATAAGATCTACAGAAAATACAGAAATGCCAAAGGTGGAGGTGTAACCGTTTATATTTAGAACCATATTCCTGTAAAGCTTAGAGAGGACCTCATGATCAGTATTGTTGAAGTAATATGGCTACAGGTTCATCTGCGTTACTTAAAGCCCGCAACATGGACTACGACAGCGTCAAATCCCGGCAGCTGTCGTATAATGGTCGGAAGCAGCCTTTTAAATTCCTGTACTCATGCTCCAGGATATCACAGGGTTTTTGCCCCAGGAACCATTGTGTTTCTTACCATAAAACTCGAGATGACGACAGCTGGTGCAATGGCTGAGGAGGTCCGGCCATTCTTTCGCCTCGGGTTGTTTCGCAAAAGTATTTATTACCTTTTAGTTTTATGTGTGGCATAAACACAACCAGTCACAATGTTTTAATCTGATTAGGCTTCCACCGAGCATTCCACTGATTTCAAAACTGTGTCCTTCAGAAAGTGGAGAGCTATCTTTCAAAATAATCTGCGTTATAAAGGATTACCTACCCATACTGAGTAGCCTATTATAGACAGAAGCGCGCTACATGGCAGACCAATTCAAACTCATCTCTTGGCATGTCCAGCCCATCCATTATCTCAGCCAATAATGGCTAGCTGTCATGTTCACTATCTTCAAACTCCCTGTCATAAATGAGCCAAGGCGCAGCGTGCATGTAATTCCACATCTCTTTTAATCGTAGTGAAACCTTCACAAAAAGAACAGGTAAACCGTGGCGCACACAAACACACACGAAAAAATAAATAATTACCCACAACATAGGTGGGAAAAAGGCTGCCTAAGATTCCAAGAACACAGGATGAGATGTTACTATCCTTTGTGCAAGCACTTCCAAGAGTTCATGAACAGTGAGACTGGTGAAATTTGGGGAGCGCATCGTCAGTAGTGTACCTTTGATTCCTAGGGTGTTTCGGCCTTTCACACTATACACCCTCCCCAAAGGCGGCCAGCGACAGGGTGATCAATCCTACGCTTGCGTCCCATTCCCAATTAGTCATAGGAGTTGCCTTGTTGTTGATAGCCAACATCCCATGGGACTATGCATGGCAGGGGCGTCTTCCTCCCTGAGTCAAGCATTGTTGACCGCATACCTCCTGGCCCTCTCACTTCGGGGCCCAGCTGGGGTCTTTCCTCTTCATCCAGAGCCATTGACTGCTGCCTTCTGCCACCTCTGATACAGCTTTGATTGCCGAACGCTGGCTCTGGCCCTTAATTCCCAGGTCTCTAAGCAGTCTGGTTGTAGATGTTGCCACAAAACCTCTGCAGCCCACCTCCACTGGTCGGACTTCTGTGTTCCAGCCATGATGCCGTGCTTCGGCAGCTAGATCGGCATAGCGCAGATGTTTTCGCTCATAAGCCTCATCTACTGAGTCCTCCCAGGGTACTGTGAGCTCAATGATGAAGACCTTCTTGAGCGAACGGGACCAGAGCACCATGTCAGGTCTTAGGGTGATGGTTGCGATCTCCGGAGGAAACACAAGTTGCCGGCCAATGTCAGCTAGCATTTTCCAGTCGCGGGCCAAGCGCAGCTGGTCTCGCTCTAATGGTGTAGAGCCGCTCTTCGGTGGTTTAGCCCCTTCGCGGACAAAGGTTGTTCGTAAGGGGTGTGATGCTGCTGGGGGTGGTAGGGAGTTGGTGGCAGCTCGCTTGTCCTCCAGGGCGGACGCAAGGTTTTTAAGGACTTGGTTGTGACGCCAGGGTGAGGTTGGCTGGCATGGAACAGAGGGCACAGTCCGGATCTTCACCATACCATTGGTGAAGATTAACTGGTGTTGGAAGGACGTCATATGTTGCTCTGATGGAAAAGCTCAACCGCCTCGCTTCCATGGCCCACAGATCCTTCCAGCTGATCTTCCTCTTCTCCACACTGTCCCATCTTGTCCACTGTCCCTGTTTGGCAAGAGAGACTGCCTTGGCCCACCTTGCAGCCTCCTCCTGATGGCGTACTTCCTGCACTACCATCTTCCGCCGCTCTGGTGCAGTGGCCTTACTCCAAGCAGCACGGCTAGTTAGCCCAAGGCCTCTTCTCCCTTGCTGAACATGACCCACAATGTCAGCATGTCTGAGGGCTGCTGTTGCCTCCTGGACTGCTTTTCCTGGCCTCCATTTGGGCCCAGTTGCCAAGGTCGGCGCGTTGTTGCTCACCACTGGGTCTCGAGATTCATTGAGTGTCATCTGGAGCCTGGTTTTTGCACACTTGAATTCCTCTGTTAGACTGGTGAGGGGCAGCTTGAGGACACCATCTCCATAGAGGCCTATGGTGGTAAGGCATCGTGGAACTCCGAGCCACTTCTTTAAGTAGCCTGTGACTCCTCTTTTTAAGTATGATTCCCAATCAGAGACAACTATAGACATCTGCCTCTGATTGGGAACCACACTCGGCCAAAAACAAAGAACTAGAAAACATAGAATGCCCACCCAAATCACACCCTGACCTAACCAAAATAGAGAAGAAAAAAAACATTTCTCTAAGGTCAGGGCGTGACACTAGCAGGAAGGTTCCTGACTTTTTCCATGGCTAAACCAACTAGGCTTGTATTTGAACAATTTTGTTCATATTTACAGATGGCATACAAGTTTGTTTTTAAGACTCATGAAAGTTCACATGTTCCATAAGGCATTTCTGCCAACAACAAAAAAATATATTATTTACATTATTTTTTTACGTTCACATCCCTCTCCTGTGAAGTAGTGATGTGCGACATACGCATAGTGTCCTAAAATGAGTCACAATTTTGAATAAGATAAAAACAAGAATTACAGGGGGCAGAAAAACTAATCCCATCTGAATTGTCCACTGGAAAAACTAACACACTTGCGTAATAATTACATAACTGATGTTCTATAGTAATACAAGTCCCGTGCTATTGGGGTTTTAGTTGCAACACAATGTACTTTTTTTTTTACCAACCTAGTGGTAAGGTTTGAGGACTTAAATGACACGGACACTCCAGGAAATGTATTTGCTACATTAGGTAATATTGGACTCTTTAGACAAGAGCTCTGTTAAAGCTCAAATTCTGTTGAAGATGCTGTATAAAAAACAAGAAACAATATAACTTAAACGGTATCAACAGGAGAAAGCATTTAAAAATCCTGCCTGTCCCAGCTCAAGACAAATGGCCCGAAGAGACACAGAATGTGTGTCTGCGCTCGCCATTTAGAGGGCCAATCAGGCGGGCTTGTAGCTTCCCTGCTGAAGCACAGGGGTGTAAAATGAACAAAGGTTCTCTTCGTTACCCAGGGTGCACCTGGAGCAGCGGGGAGCCATTCCATGCCTTTAGGCAGCTCTACTACTGAGGAAATTGAGACTACAAAGGTTTTCCCACAGCTGGCTAACTCACACACACACACACACACACACACACACACACACACACACACACACACACACACACACACACACACACACACACACACACACACACACACACACACGCTTAGCATTGGGTCACGTCTTGAGTGTTTGGACAACAACATTGATAGACACAAGCTGAGGTTCAGCTAAAATATTTGAACCTGGGTTGTGGGAATGGCATAGTTGCGTTAATGTTGACAGAAATGTTGGGCTGTTTTATTGCTAGACATGAAAAGGGTTGTGTTTGGATGTGTTTCATCCCCTCCCTACATGGCTATTAACCAAAAATGGGCATGGACTTGTTACTCCCTCACTAATATTCAAATTAGTGTTAGCCGGCTAATGTATTGATCTCCGTGAAACCCAATCCTGGTCTTGAGTCTTCTGGCCCACTGACCTCTCCCAGGGTAACTGTTAGTTGTTGCGGTGTGTGGTTTTAATGTGGTGAGTTACACTTCCCTTCCATTACACAGATCAATACTGTAGCTCTCGGGGGAATATCAGACAGCCGAGAGTCACACACACGCTTGCATGCACGTGCGCACACACTCACACACAGTACACACGCACACAGTCTTAAAATAGCATCGGGAGTGGATACGATCGTATCACATAAATAATTTAGTCACACAGATACAATCAAGATCCCGCATGAACACATTGCTGCTGTCGGGAACTCTTTTCGTCTTCTTCAAAAAGGCACAAAAACACACACTGTCAAAACCTGGAGTAGTAATAAAAGGTTAGGATGGCTGTCATATTGCGAGAGATTAAATGGGTTACATTTGTGAAAACACCATAGATGAAAAACACAGAACGTTAACCCAACCCCTTTAATAATAAATGGTACTTGCCTTTTTTCATACAGCAACACCGCACTCCCACTTAGAAAGGTTACGCAGGGCAACGGTCATCTGGCAACCGTCGGCGCATTGTGCCTGCATGCATAATGCTGATGATATAATGATGCATAATGGTGCTTCAGAGAGACACTCGGTCATCGGCAGAGAGCGCAGGAATCGAACCGTATTGGTCAGGTCTGAAACCCTGGGGTCAGAGGAAGGAAATAAAGGCGGAGAATCAAATCAAATGTATTTATATAGCCCTTCTTACATCAGCTGATATCTCAAAGTGCTGTACAGAAACCCAGCCTAAAACCCCAAACAGCAAGCAATGCAGGTGTAGAAGCACGGTGGCTAGGAAAAACTCCCTAGAAAGGCCAAAACCTAGGAAGAAACCTAGAGAGGAACCAGGCTATATGGGGTGGCCAGTCCTCTTCTGGCTGTGCCGGGTGGAGATTATAACAGATCATGGCCAAGATGTTCAAATGTTCATAAATGACCAGCATGGTCAAATAATAATAATCACAGTAGTTGTCGAGGGTGCAGCACCTCAGGAGTAAATGTCAGTTGGCTTTTCATAGCCGATCATTAAGAGTATCTCTACCGCTCCTACGGTCTCTAGAGAGTTGAAAACAGCAGGTCTGGGACAGGTAGCACGTCCGGTGAACAGGTCAGGGTTCCATAGCCGCAGGCAGAACAGTTGACCGATGTTATGTCACATCATTCCAAACCTTGTTTGTTGTGTATCACTACACCCTTTATTCAGAGGAGGTTGTGGGCACCTTCATTGGGGAGAACGGGGTTGTGGTAATGGCTGGAGCGAAATTAGTGGAATGGTATCAAACACGTTGTTTTCATGTGTTTGATGCCATTCCATTTGCTCCATTCCAGCCGTTATTGTGAGCCGTTCTCCCCTCAGCTGCCTCCTGTGGTTTTATTATAGATCATTTCAATGTTGGCTGATAGTTCATTAACTTATTATCATTACAGAAGCTATGGTCTTTGCTTTGGTACCCGATATGATGCATTTCAATGAATAGATATAAATCTGTAAGAATTATAAAGCATTGATTAAAATCCATTATATTAAAGGCATACTGATGTATAGTGTAATGCCACGACAATGATTCACCCTCATCACCCTTATCATGATGTTCCTTTCTCGAGAATATTCGAAATCATCCAGTGTATGTGTGTGTAAAGTATGTGTGTGTGTGTGCGTGTGTGTGTGTGTGTGTGTGTGTACTCATCCTTTGATAGTTCCGTGCTCGGCAGCATGATTCATCAGAATCCAGATTCTTCTAGCTGGAGTTGTGCGTCATCACTACAAGCACACTCATTCAGACACAGAAAGATTCACCATAAATACACAAACAAATACACCACGATGTATACTCACCAAACATTTACACACACACGTCATTTCTCGCCCTTAGGCACACAAACACACACAGTCAAACACACAATGATGCACTCACACACTCTGGAAAGCAGGTAGTGTTTAATGATCCTACTTTTAAGTCTCCCTGTTCCCACTTTCATCAAGGGAATACACACAAACACACACCACAAGATAAGAGGCTGTGCTTCTAATCTTCCACACATGTACAGCCCCTCCATTATGGGTTTAACAAGTAACCTGCCTGCGTTCAACATAAAAGCCCCTCTTTAACAACACACTCATATATTCACACTCTCTCTCTCTCTTTTTTAAAGAATACCTTTAATGAAATCTCTGGATCTCACTGTCTCTCTCTGTCTCCCCGATTTCACTCTCTCTCTCTCTCACACTCACTCACTCACTCACTCACTCACTCACTCACTCACTCACTCACTCACTCACTCACTCACTCACATACACACACTGCTCCCGCACTTGTTATCCAAAGACAATTCTGTAGTGTGTATGCTTTTCTGTACGCTCTCATTGACTATGATCTGTGCCCCTGGTCCTGTAATAAGGGAGATAACACTAGTGTGAATAGACTTTGTGTTTGGCTCATCTTTGAATGGGCATGACCTTTCTTCGCTGCAGGACAACCAACTTCCTCATAATGATCACTTAAAGGCAAAGTTCAGGATTTTACAACTTAATGTTAGATGGTTCCTCACTCTGAAAGTAGTCTATGGGCCAAGATAAACTGTTATGGTTCGGTTTTCTTTAACACTGGAACGACTGTGTTTCAAGGGACCCCCCCTTCAAGCTAATGAGCAGTCATTCTGACTGCAACATCTAACAGTGTAATTAATAAATGTCGTATATGCTATCCCCAAAATAATAATTTGGTTGTGTTTATGAATGTAAAAAAATTAGAAGAATACCAAAAATTATAATATAACATAAATGCTGATGTCGTTTTTTTTCTTGATGTAGGGTCTACTCTCTCAGTGATGACATTTTGTGCTGATAATTGGCCTGTAGCATTGTCACCAGCTTGTTCATTCCAAACCGTGCTGTCCCTTCCTCTCCTCTCTCACTGTTTGATTTGGTGGTGGTGCGGGCACTGGCTCAGTGCGCACCGTTATGGCTTTTTTGTGCTTAAGCCTCAGAATCATGTCATGATTCATTTATTCCCCACCATCTGAGTTGGTTTCATTCAGATTTTTTACAACGTGCAGCATGGGCACCCATTCGTCTTGGTCTTTTTGCTATTGTAAATTATACATGCTCTCACTGTGTACTCCAAATAGGCCAGAGTAGACTGATAAGACTGCTTGAATTCTGTGGACTGATACAGGGTACCTACCATTTTGAGATTAGAATTTAAACAATTAAAATTAAAATTCACCTTTATTTAACCAGGTAGGCCAGTTGAGAACAAGTTCTCATTTACAACTGCGCCCTGGCCAAGATAAAGCAAAGCAGTGCGACACAAACAACAACACAGAGTTACACATGGAATAAACAAACGTACAGTCAATAACACAATAGAAAAAAAAGTCTATATACAGTGTGTGCAAATGGCGTGAGGAGGTAAGGCAATAAATAGGCCATAGTAGCGAAGTAATTACAATTTAGCAAATTCACACTGGAGTGATAGATGTGCAGATGATGATGTGCAAGTAGAAATACTGGTGTGCAAAAAAGTTCATAAAAACAATATGGGGATGAGGTAGGTAGATTGGATGGGCTATTTACAGATGGGCTGTGTACAGCTGCAGCGATCGGTAAGCTGCTCAGATAGCAGATGCTTAAAGTTAGTGAGGGAGATATGTCTCCAACTTCAGCGATTTTTGCAATTCGTTCCAGTCATTGGCAGCAAAGAACTAGAAGGAAAGGCGGCCAAAGCAGGTGTTGGCTTTGGGGATGAACAGAGAGATATACCTGCTGGAGCGCGTGCTACGGGTGGGTGTTGTTATGGTGACCAGTGAGCTGAGATAAGGCGGAGCTTTACCTAGCAAAGACTTATAGATGACCTGGAGTCAGTGGGTCTGGCGACGAATATGTAGCGAGGGCCAGCCGACAAGAGCATACAGGTCGCAGTGGTGGGTAGTATATTGGGCTTTGGTGACAAAACGGATGGCACTGTGATAGACTGCATCCAGTTTGCTGAGTAGAGTGTTGGAGGCTATTTTGTAAATTACATCGCCGAAGTCGAGGATCGGTAGGATAGTCAGTTTTACCAGGGTATGTTTGGCAGCATGAGTGAAGGAGGCTTTGTTGCGAAATAGGAAGCCGATTCTAGATTTAATTTTGGATTGGAGATGTTTAATTTGAGTCTGGAAGGAAAGTTTACAGTGTAGCCAGACAACCGTCCAGAGTAGCGATAATAGTTGGGCGGGCGAGTGCGGACAGCGATTGGTTGAAAAGCATGCATTTAGATTTACTAGTGTTTACTAGTTGGAGGCCACGGAAGGAGTTTTGTATGGCATTGCAGCTCATTTGGAGGTTTGTTAACTTCTAGTTCCTCCCAAACCCGGATCCGGGAGCACCCCCCACAGTAAAAAAGCTGACTAGCATAGCCTAGCATAGCGTCACAAGTAAATACTAGCATCTAAATATCATTAAATCACAAGTCCAAGACACCAGATGAAAGATACACTTCTTGTGAATCCAGCCATCATTTCTGATTTTTAAAATGTTTTACAGGGAAGACACAATATGTAAATCTATTAGCTAACCACGTTGGCAAAAGACACCACTTTTTTTACTCCACCAGTTTTTTACTCCATCAGTAGCTATCACTAATTCGACTAAATAATGATATATATAGCCACTAACCAAGAAACAACTTCATAAGATGACAGTCTGATAACATATTTATGGTATAGCATATGTTTTTTTAGAAAAATGTGCATTTTTCAGGTATAAATCATAGTTTACCATTGCAGCCACTATCACAAAACTCACCAAAGCGACTAGAATAACTACAGAGAGCAACGTGTATTACCTAATTACTCATCATAAAACATTTCTTAAAAATACACAGCGTACAGCAATTGAAAGACACAGATCTTGTGAATCCAGACAATATTTCAGATTTTCTAAGTGTTTTACAGCGAAAACACAATATATCGTTATATTAGCATACCACATGAGCTAACATCACCCCAGCATTGATTCAAGGCAAAAAGAGCGATAACGTTATCACCACCAAAATATATTAATTTTTTCACTAACCTTCTCAGAATTCTTCAGATGACAGTCCTGTAACATCATATTACACAATGCATATAGAGTTTGTTCGAAAATGTGCATATTTAGCATCACAAATCGTGGTTATGCAATGTAATCAGTCAAAACATGGCATGCATTCTGGCCGGCGCCATCTTGGAAAGGCACCTAAGTTTACGATTATTTATCGATTAGATTGACTAAAAAAATACAGGTTGGACAGCTAATGAAAGATGCATTAGTTATTAATGCAACCGCTGAGTTAGATTTTTAAAATTAACGTTACTAGACATACAGTGTGCGTTACAGCCAGACTACATTTACATTTACATTTAAGTCATTTAGCAGACGCTCTTATCCAGAGCGACTTACAAATTGGTGCATTCACCTTATGATATCCAGTGGAACAACCACTTTACAATAGTGCATCTAACTCTTTTAAGGGGGGGGGGGGTTAGAAGGATTACTTTATCCTATCCTAGGTATTCCTTAAAGAGGTGGGGTTTCAGGTGTCTCCGGAAGGTGGTGATTGACTCCGCTGACCTGGCGTCGTGAGGGAGTTTGTTCCACCATTGGGGTGCCAGAGCAGCGAACAGTTTTGACTGGGCTGAGCGGGAACTGTACTTCCTCAGAGGTAGGGAGGCGAGCAGGCCAGAGGTGGATGAACGCAGTGCCCTTGTTTGGGTGTAGGGCCTGATCAGAGCCTGAAGGTACGGAGGTGCCGTTCCCCTCACAGCTCCGTAGGCAAGCACCATGGTCTTGTAGCGGATGCGAGCTTCAACTGGAAGCCAGTGGAGAGAGCGGAGGAGCGGGGTGACGTGAGAGAACTTGGGAAAGTTGAACACCAGACGGGCTGCGGCGTTCTGGATGAGTTGTAGGGGTTTAATGGCACAGGCAGGGAGCCCAGCCAACAGCGAGTTGCAGTAATCCAGACGGGAGATGACAAGTGCCTGGATTAGGACCTGCGCCGCTTCCTGCGTGAGGCAGGGTCGTACTCTGCGAATGTTGTAGAGCATGAACCTACAGGAACGGGTCACCGCCTTGATGTTAGTTGAGAACGACAGGGTGTTGTCCAGGATCACGCCAAGGTTCTTAGCACTCTGGGAGGAGGACACACTAGTGCCTAGTGCCGCAATAATGGCCGACAAATGCGTTTACATTTTTCCACATAAATACGGAATAAAATCATAAATAGCTCTTACTTTTGGACGAGCTTCCATCAGAATCTTGGGCAAGTTGTCCTTTGTCCAAAATAATCGTTGCTTTGTTGTAAAACGTCCTCTTCAACTTCGGAACTAGCAGCTAACAATAGCTACGTGGCACACACATGTCCAAATCCTCAAATCCTCAAAGCGCAATACTACGAAAATTCTGAAAATAGCAATATACTCGCATAAACTGATATAAATCGGTTTAAAATAACTTCGTTATGATGTTTCTAACACCTATATCGAATTAAATCACAGACAGATATATCTTATGCCGATAACGAGAGCTTTTGAGCATGCCATTCTGATGTCCTCTCTTGCGCCTTGACGAGCGTCCAAAAGAACGGACATGTCACTCCATGGCCTTTTATAAACTCTGAGAAATACGTAGAGACTCCATTCCACTTCTCATTGGTTACTGACATCCAGGGGAAGGCGGGTGCATTTCGACCCATAGGGCACACACAGAGCTTTAAACTGATCTGAGAACAGAGCTTAGTTTTCTGACCTGTAGAAAGAGTTCTGGTTCACCCACAGACATAATTCAAACGGTTTTAGAAACTAGAGATTGTTTTCTATCCAATAGTAATAATATGCATATTGTACGAGCAAGAATTGAGTACGAGGCAGTTTAATTTGGAAATGTAAAAAAAAAAATAGTGCTAACAGCTCCCCCTATTGACAAAAGGTTAACACAGTGTCCAAAGAAAGGTCAGATGTATACAGAATAGTGTCGTCTGCGTAGAGGTGTATCGGGGAATCACCCGCAGCTAGAGCGACATCGTTGATATATGCAGAGAAAAGAGTCGGCCCGAAAATTGAACCCTGTGGTACCCCCATAGAGACTGCCAGAGGTCCGGACAACAGGCCCTCCGATTTGACACATTGAACTCTATCTGAGAAGTAGTTGGTGAACCAGGCGAGGCAGTCATTTGAGAAACCAAGGCTGTTGAGTCTGCCGATAAGAATACGGTGATTGACAGAGTCGAAAGCCTTGGCCTGGTCGATGAAGACGGCTTCACAGTACTGTCTTTTATTGATGGTGGTTATGATACCATTTAGTACCTTGAGCGTGGCTGAGGTGCATCTGTGACCAGCTCGGAAACCGGATTACACAGCGAAGAAGATATGGTGGGATTCAAAATGGTCAGTGATCTGTTTGTTAACTTGGCTTTCAAAGACTTTAGAAAGGCAGGGCAGGATGGATATCGGTCTGTAACAGTTTGGGTCTAGAGTGTCACCCCCTTTGAGGAGGGGGATGACTGCGGCAGCTTTCCAATCTTTAGGGATCTCGGACAATACGAAATAGAGGTTGAACAGACTGGTAATAGGGGTTGCAACAATGGCAGATAATTTTAGAAAGAGGGCGTCCAGATTGTCTAGCCCACCTGATTTGTACAGGTCCAGGTTTTGCAGCTCTCTCAGGTTTCAGGTTTTGCTATGTGGATTTGGGTGCATGAGAAGCTGAGGAGGCTTGGGCAAGTAGCTGCGGGGGGTTTGGAGCTGTTGGCCGGGTTTGGGGTAGCCAGGAGGAAAGCATGGCTGAGAAATGCTTCTTGAAATTCTCGATTATCATGGATTTATCGGTGGTGACAGTGATTCATAGCCTCGGTGCTATGAATCAATTCACATATGGTGTCCAGGGCACAGCTGGGAGCTGAGGGCTGAGGGCGGTCTATAACAGGCGGCAACAGTGAGAGACTTATTTCTGGAGAGATGGAACGGGGGGCTCCAAGTCGACAAAGGGTCCAGGCCAGTTGGCAAAAGAGGTATTGTAGCTGGAGTAATTTTGTTTGCTAGCCGGGAGATGCGCCTGGCTCATGGCTAACTGATGCTAGCTTCGGGACAAGGGCGTTAGCCACTATAGCCACTCGGTAGCAGCTAGCTAGCAGTGATGATCCGATGCAAAGTTCCAGAGTTTATGGCAAGAATCCGGTGGTGTAGTGAATTCTAGTCGTGTTAGTGAAGAGTCCGGGAGGCATCAGCTGTGTAGCTGAGTGATCATAGGGTGAACTGAGCAGGTCGGGAGATGTGCCTGGCTCAAGGCTAGCTTCGAGGCTGGGACACTCAGTGGCAGCTAGCTAGCTGTGATGATCAGGAGTAATGGTCCAGGGCTTACGGCAGGAATCCGGTGTTGTAGTGGAGAAAAACAGTCCGATACTGGCAGGCTGGCAAGTATTATCCGGGCTAAAAGCGTCTGGTGTCTGTGCAAAAGGTAAAGGCCGCTAGCAGTGGCTAACCATGACTAAATAGCTAGTAGCTAATTAGCTGGTTAGCTCCTGATGGCTATCTCCTGATGGAGGTTCTGGCTATAAGGTCTAAAAATAGCAGATCCGTATCACATTGGGTGAGGCGGGTTGCCGGAAGGTATATTTAATTTAAAAATGGAAAAAGATAATGCAAATATATTGAAATATATACAAAAAGGACGAAAAATACACAGCAGAACGACAAACAACGTCTGCACTGCTACGCCATCTTGGAATTTGAATAGGTCAGCACAATAGAATGGCCCGCCTAGAGATGGGTAGGAGTAATCGAGTACTCGAACGGACGTTAAAACTAGATCTTTAACCAGAGATCACTTTTTTTTTATACTGCAAAACTTTTTTGTGGAATGTGATTTGTTGCTGCCCGAACTGGCAAGTGACATTTTGTCCATGAAAGAAAAAGAAACGTTCATTTTCTTTAACTCTAGTTTTCCATTTGTACATGTACATTTGCAGAGCACAACAAAAAATAAACCAAGCCAAGCATTAAAGAGTTCTTCTCCCTAAATTCCCTTTCTCACGCACTCCATTGCCTTCCGACCTCTCCCGCTACACACACACGCATGCGGAGTGTGCCCACAAGCTCCCGTTAGGTCTACAAAAATAAATGCCTATAAAACGTACCTAACTGATGGGATACTACACAAGCTACACTCCCGTTCAAAAGTTTGGGGTCACTTAGATATTTCCTTGTTATTGAAAGAAAAGCAAAAATGTTTTGTCCAGTAAAATAACATCAAATTGATAAGCAATACAGTGTAGACATTGTTAATGTTGTAAATGACTATTGTAGCTGGAAACGGCTGATTTTTTAAATGGAATATCTACATAGGCGTACAGAGGCCCATTATCAGCAACCATCACTCCTGTGTTCCAATGGGACGTTTTGTTAGCTAATCTTTAAGTATATTATTTAAAAGGCTAGTTGATCTTTAGAAAAACCTTTTGCAATTATGTTAGTACAGCTGAAAACTGTAGTGCTGATTAAAGAAGCAATAAAACTGGCCTTCTTTAGACTAGTTGAGTATCTGGAGCATCAGCATTTGTGGGTTCGATTACAGGCTCATAATGGACAGAAACAAAGAACTTTCTCCTGAAAAGCGTCAGTCTATTCTTGTTCTGAGAAATGAAGGCTATTCCATGCGAAAATTGCTAAGAAACTGAAGATCTCGTACAAGACTGTGTACTACTCCCTTCACAGAACAGTGCAAACTGTTCTGTGAACAGAATAGAAAGGTCAGAATAGAAAGAGAAGTGGGAAGCCCCGGTGCACAACTGAGCAAGAGGACAAGTACATTAGAGTGTCTAGTTTGAGAACAGACGCCCCACAAGTCCTCAACTGGCAGCTTCATTAAATAGAACACGCAAAACAGGAGTGCTTGACGCCATCTGTCAAGCATGGTGGAGGCAATGTGATGGTCTGTGGGTGCTTTGGGGGTGGTAAAGTGGAAGATTTGTACAGGGTAAAAGGGATCTTGAAGAAGGAAGGCTATCACTCCATTTTGCAACGCCATGCCATACACTGTAGACGGCACTTAATCAGAGCCAATTTCCTCCTACAACAGGACAATGACCCAAAGCACAGCTCCAAACTATGCAATAACTATTTAGGGAAGAAGCAGTCAGCTGGTATTCTGTCTATAATGGAGAGGGCAGCACAGTCACCGGATCTCAACCCTATTGTGGGAGCAGCTTGACCGTATGGTACATACTGTAAGAAGTGCCCATCAAGCCATTCCAATTTGTGGGAGGTGCTTCAGGAAGCATGGGGTGAAATCTCTTCAGATTACCAAGGCTGTAATTGCTGCAAATGGAGGATTCTTTGACGAAAGCAAAGTTTGAAGGACACAATTATTATTTAAATTAAAAATAATTATTTATAACCTTGTCAACGTAATTGACTACATTTCCTATTAATTTTGCAACTAATTTCATGTATGTTTTCATGGAAAACAAGGACATTTCTAAGTGACCCCAAACTTTTGAACAGTAGTATATATATATATATTTATTTTTTTCAGAACATTAACCATGTGTGTTCTCTTGTTGTGTACTGTTCTGTATTTTTGACCTAATGATTCGTCTGACAAACAAAGAACTTTGCGTGCTGCAGGCCCAGGCATGGATCAAAGCTGGCGAAACATTCAATGATATCATCTAGAGAAATGCTGGACCCTATGTCAGAGAGGTGTTTTTGGGACCACATATTGTCTATTGTCCTGCTAATAGCCCTTGTGAAAAACAGGTGTTTGAAAACATGTTTACAAAATGCCTCCAGGGCCGACAGACAAGTTCCTTACTTTTTCCCCCTTCCATTTGCGTCTTCCATTTTTGCGGTAATGCCGCAATTAGTTGGTTGTAATTTTGGGTAGAGCAGACATTTCCATATATTTGTGTAAGCTGCATGTGTGACATAACTCCACCAGTCCTATTTATGATATAATTTACAAAGATTATACATTTTTATTTTATAGAAATATGTTTTTTTTTTATCAATTAGTACATTTGAGTTTAACCACAATATTTGTTGTAGTATTTCATTTTCAAATAACCGAAAGTGAGCGGTTGTAATCTGAATAAAGGGAAAAACGCCATTCTTAAACATGGGGTGAGACAACTTTTGTATGGCTGACGCCTTTAGTGAGAGGTCTAATAGTTTAATATTTAATCATTTCTGCCCTCCAAATTCATATTCATTATATAAATAGGCTCATGTGCACCTTCATTAGATGAACCGCAACATGTCGGCTAAAGTGATTTAGTTCATGAATGCATTTGAAAGTTTCTAATATTGTGATAGTGAAGAGAAAAATTATCCTAACATTTTCAAATAAAAATCTGATTGATTTATTCAGACCAGCGTTAGAATTTTGGCTGTCAGAAGTATTAAAATCAACTAATGTCAGTATTGAAATGCTTTATTATCCAAATGTTTAAAGCGCAACACGCATCTGATTAGTCAATATGAATAGGATTTATTTTGTTTACATTCTTCATTGTAACCACAATGTCACAAATAATTGAACACACACAACATGAGCAGATTAACTTGGTCAAAACAGTCAAAACATTTATTTTTTAAAGACTATCAGAAAGAAAACACCTCCATTCATTTACGAACAGATAGTCCATTTGTAACACAGTTTAGACTACCGATAGATCAGCGATATTTTGGAGATGATTTCGTTGTCAAATAACCGAAAGTGAGCGGTTGTAATCTGAATAAATGGAAAATAGCCATTCTTGAACATGGGGTGAGACAATAGGCCCTTTTAATTTTGTCTGGCTTGCCATTCCAAATAAAATGTAAAATGTTTTGCTGATATAATTTAAACAGGTGTAGGCAAAACCATAAGCAAAGAGGTAAACTGTAATATGACTAAAGAGTTAATCAGGGTGATTTTCCACAGATAGGCAGGTATTTTCCTTTCCATGGTAGCAAGATCTTAACTATTTTTGCTAACTTTCTATAAAAATATATTGGAGTGAGATAATTTCTTTCTTTCGGGTACGTATATCCACATCATCATCAGACCATTTTATTGGTAAACTACATGGTAATGTAAAAGTTGTATTTTGTAGTGATCCAATACGGAATATACAGTTGAAGTCGGAAGTTTACATACACTTAGGTTGGAGTCGTTAAAACTCGTTTTTCAACCACTCCACAAATGTCTTGTTAACAAACTATAGTTTTGGGAAGTCGGTTAGGACATCTACTTTGTGCATGACACAAATAATTTTTCCAACAATTGTTTACAGACAGATTATTTCACTTATAATTCACTGTATCACAATTCCAGTGGGTCAGAAGTTTACATACACTAAGTTGACTGTGCCTTTATACAGCTTGGAAAATTCCAGAAAATTATGTCATGGCTTTAGAAGCTTCTGTAAGGCTAATTGACATCATTTGAGTCAATTGGAGGTGTACCTGTGGACGTATTTCAAGGCCTACCTTCAAACTCAGTGCCTCTTTGCTTGACATCATGGGAAAATCAAAAGAAATCAGCCGACCTCCATTGTAGACCTCCACAAGTCCAGTTCATCCTTGGGAGCAATTTCCAAACGCCTGAAGGTACCTGTCACGACTTCCGCCGAAGTCGGCTCCTCTCCTTGTTCGGGTGGCGTTCGGCGGTCGACGTCACCGGCTTTCTAGCCATCGCCGCTCCATTTTTCATTGATCCATTTGTTTTGTCTTGTTCCCTGCACAACTGGTTTTCATTCCCCAATCACACTGCATGTATTTATTCCTCTGTTCCCTCTCATGTCTTTGTGTGAAATTGTTTGTGTTACGTGTTAATTGTTGACGCGCCAGACTGGTTTGCTTATACCGTGTTGTTCACGAAGATGTTTATTGTTAAACATAAATTATTGTGACTGTTTTGCGCGTTTTGCACTTTTGCCTATAGGCTGGTGGTTTTGACGCAGTTGCGTCCGTCTGTTGGTTTCACCTGCCTCAATAAATTGTGCGCCTGTTCACAACTCTCTGCTCTCCTGCACCTGACTTCGCTACTAGTACGCACACACCTGACAGTACCACGTTCATCTGAACAAACAATAGTACGCAAGTATAAACACCATGGGAACACGCAGCCGTCATACCGCTCAGGAAGGAGGCGTGTTCTGTCTCCTAGAGATTAATGTAATTTGGTGCGAAATGTGCAAATCAATCCCAGAACAACAGCAAAGAACCATGTGAAGATGCTGGAGGAAACAGGTACAAAAGTATCTATATCCACAGTAAAACGAGTCCTATATCGACATAACCTGAAAGGCCGCTCAGCAAGGAAGAAGCCACTGCTCCAAAACTGCCATAAAAAAGCTAGACTACGGTTTGCAACTGCACATTGGGACAAAGATCGTACTTTTTGGAGAAATGTCCTCTGATTTGATGAAACAAAAATAGAACTGGTTAGCCATAATGACCATCGTTATGTTTGGAGGAAAAAGGGGGAGGCTTGCAAGCCGGAGAACACCATCCGAACCGTGAAGCACGGGGGTGGCAGCATCATGTTGTGGGGGTGCTTTGCTGCAGTAGGGACTGGTGCACGTCACAAAATAGATGGCATCATGAGGAGGAAAATTATGTGGATATATTGAAGCAACAAAGTTGGTCGCAAATGGGTCTTCCAAATGGACAATGACCCCAAGCATACTTCCAAAGTTGTGGCAAAATGGCTTTAGGACAACAAAGTCAAGGTATTGGAGTGGCCATCACAAAGCCCTGACCTCAATACTATAGAACATTTGTGGGCAGAACTGAAAAAGCATGTGCGAGCAAGGAGGCCTACAAACCTGACTCAGTTACACCAGCACTGTCAGGAGGAATGGGCCAAAATTCACCCACCTTATTGTGGGAAGCTTGTGGAAGGCTACCCAAAAACGTTTGACCCAAGTTAAACAATTTAAAAGCAATGGTACCAAATACTAATTGAGTGTATGTTAACTTCTGACCCACTGGGAATGTGATGAAAGAAATAAAAGCTGAAATAAATCATTATCTCTACTATTATTCTGACATTTCACATTCTTAAAATAAAGTGGTGATCCTAACTGACCTAAGACCGGGAATTGTTACTAGGATTAAATGTCAGCAATTGTGAAAATCTGAGTTTAAATGTATTTGGCTAAGGTGCATGTAAACTTCCGACTTCAACTTTTGTAAGTAAAAACAAATCAAGCTTTCAACACACATCTGATTATTCATTATGAATAGGATGTATTTATGGTCTGTGAGAATATCTAAGGGGCTTTTATATAATTATAATGCAGGGTTAATAATAATAATAATCGTTGGCTCTCGGAACTATTAAGAGGAGGCTTCTATATCAATATGCTTTAAATTATTTATTATCCAAATGTTTAAAATGTGTGTGGGCGACGGAGAGAATGCATTTGACTGTTTTTAATATTAGGGCTGTCAAGAGGAACGGAAAATTGCGTGTCAATTCATAAACCATGTGCCATGGAATCGGTACATCGAAAATCTCTTCCCAACTATTTTGCAATCTATATGGCACAGCTGTGAATTTTACGAACAGTCAATTTGTGCCACAGTTTAGACTACAGATAAATCAGCGCTCTAACTCCCCCTTGTGATACTGTGGTGCAATGACAGAATGCCACCATCTACCACTAACGGCATAAGCTCAAAACTTTTAAAGGAAGAACCACTGTATATACCTTTCATAATATTTCCCCTAATGTTATTAGCCGTGAGTTCTATTGGCTGCTGTATTTAACATTCAGCAAAAAAGAGATTGTGCCCCTTTTTGAATAGTCTATTAGTATAAGAAATGCTAAAAAAAATAATGTCCAGTAAGCAATTCTAGTCTAGCTTTTCCTGCATGGGACTCTAAGAGCTAAGGAACATTTTTTAAGGAGAGGCCAGCGGAGCACAGGTGCTTGCGTATTGCGCAAGAGACAGAGGCTATGAATTAGAAGCAAATTATGCATAAACCATCAATAATTAGCTAAGTATAAGCATAGAATGTATTAACTGAAAGGAGGTAGGGTGGGACATCTATAGATAGGGCTATATATCAATCTAGAACAGGATTATCTATTTTGGATGCAATTTGAATGGAGTTGATGGAGAGAGAGAAGGACTGCGAGAGTGCAATGATATTCGAGTGATAAGCCGTTTTAAAACTCTGCAGCTACAATTTAAAAAAAGTATCATCTTTACAATTAAAAAACAAGGTGACCCCCCAAAAGCCAGATGGAGATGATGAAATTAGACACGCAATCTGTCATTATTTTACTGTAGCATATGCTATGCTGCATCAAATGTAGGCCTACCGGATGAAATGAATACTCTAAGTCTACATGCATTGTGAACTACGCTCCATACTGAGATGGGCTGTCTGTCCCCACCTTGAGCGTTGATTCATCATGCAGAAACCAGATTTAGACATCACATATAGCCTAATTTAACAGTTCCATTTCACACCATGCTGTTCATATGAATAATTTATTATAAATGTACCAGTACGCACAGTTATCCCGGGAAAAAGGAGTGGCTTTATTGGTCACATAAACGTGTTTAGCAGATGTTATTGAGGGTGTAGCGAAATGCTTGTGTTTCTAGCTCCAACAGTGCAGAAATAACTAACAAATAATATCTAACAATTTCACAACAATACACACAATACACACAAATCCAAAGTAAAGGAAAGGAATTAAGAATATGTAAATATTTGGATGAGCAATGTCGGAGCGGCATAGACTAAGATACAGTAGAATAGAATCAAACATATACATATGAGATGGAGTGGCTTAGAAGTGTGGTTAAAGTTAGTGTTAAGGTTAGGTTCAAATCAGATTTTATGACATTGTGGATGTGCCAGCTAGTGACCATAGCTAGTAACCGGGTTCCCGCCATTCAACGCTAGTTAAGATGTGGTTGGAAAAACTCAAACTGGTACCCAGGGTTGGGTAGGTTAGTTTCTAAATGTAATCCGTTACAGTTACTAGTTCCCTGTCCAAAAATGTAGTCAGTAACATAACTTTTGAATTACCAAAGCTCAGTAAAGTAATCGAATTACTTCCAGTTACTTTTATACTTCTTCCCCCTAAGAGGCGCAGGTTCGCGTTTTTCGTCATGAATCTTGTTCTGGAGACAGCTCTGCAGAGTGGTCACTAGCTGGCACATCCACAATGTCATTAAATCTCATTTTTAACCCTAACCTTAACCACACTTCTAAGCCTAATGCCTAACGCTAACCTTAAAATTAAGACATTTCATTAATTGTTACAATATAGCCAGCCCATTTTTACTTTGCAGCTGGCCCATCTAGTGGAAATCGCTCAGTTCTGCCGCAAGGACAAGACTCACCCCAATAAATGTCAACCTGCTTAAGAGGCATTAGAAGAAGACAATAATGAATATTACCAATTGAAGTACATCTGTTGCAGGATAAATCAATGTTAGAGTTTACATAGCTGGCCATAAATGGTGTTGCCTTTTACTTTATGGGTCGGTTATGTTGGCATCTTCTAACCCATTGTTTTCTACTGCAGATAATAATACGATTAGGTTATATCTTTGCATAAAGAAACAGAGTCTGTTAGATTTTCAGTCATTCCAATAATAATACCCCTTGATATTCAAGAAGAGGACTTGGAAATATAGATTAGCCAAATAGTTTTACCTGAGCATAACCCCACAACGGAGGACGTATTAGCCTATTCTGTTGTTCATGATTTTGTTGTCATTAAGGACTGATTGGACGCATTTCTTCGAGTTGAGAAATAAATGCTGCTCTCGGGAATGGCATGCTACCGAGTACTACCGAAAGTGCTATTGTATTTGCATGTGAAACATGTATGTCGTACGCTGCATTTGCTACAGGCCTATATATTGTTTTACATTTTTGTTGGTGTCACTATAATATCGCAATCATTTGCAGGTGTTACGTCTATCGAAGTTGTGTGTGCGAGTTAGAGCATTTGTCCATTCCCACTGGGCAAAAACTGGTTGACTCAGCATTGTTTACATGTCATTCCAACCAAACAATTCAATGTGACGATGTTGAATCAACATGGAAACTGATTGAATTTGCAAAAAGGCAAGAACGTAAGGGGATTTAGTCTTTTTTTCACCCAACTTTTAACCTAAATCCAATGACATGGTGAATTATTTGGTTGATTTGACATTGAATTCACGTTAGTTGACAACTTAACCAAATGTAAATCAAAACTAGACGTTGAACTGACGTCTGTGGATTAGGCCTATAAAAAAAAATATGTTCGGCATTTAATTAGATTGAGCAATAAAATCCCCATTTGTGGTCTTCTTAAATGAAACTTGTTTTCGACAGAATATAGCACAATACCACGGGGAGGTTAGAAGGGACGAACTCCCTCAAACTTTATATAGGCAAGGATCCGCACTATGCAGCTGTTGCAAGAGGCGGCAGGTAGCCTAGTGGTTAGAGCGTTGGGCCAGTAACCGAAAGGTTGCTGGATCGAATCCCTGAGCCGACAAGGTAATAAAGCACAGTAGCGCACACCAAGCCCACACCAACTCAGCACCTGCTAGTCCACAACAATTCCTACACAGGCTAGCCCACGCCAAACATGGGCTAGCCTACAGCAGTCCAACACAGGCTAGCCCACATAAACCCAACACGGAATAGTTTACACTAAACCCAATGTGGGTTAGCTCACACCAGCCTGACATGGGTTAGCCTAGAATAGCCAAACACAGGCCAGCCCACACCAAGCCCAGTTAGAGGCAGGTGCTCATTCGAATGTTTGGGGGGCGTGGTTTGCACACAATTCTTTTTGTGCAACCGTTACTGAGAATGTCATTCCTGTTTTAGTATTGTGTGATCCCCATTTGTTAAAATGTTGAATAATTCAACAGTTTCTCTTGTAAAAAATATATGTGAGGAACAACTTGGTTGTCTTGCTGATACAATGTATTAAATTCCCTAAATACCTCTTTTTCTCACTCTATCTCTCTCTCTCTGTGTGTGTTAGTATCACATGGGGTCTGTGCTCTGGCATTACAAGTGAACGTGGTGCCTGTGATTACTGTTGCCATGGTTTCACTCACACACATTCTGATCTGGAATGTCTGAATGGATTAGGTTTCCATGGTTACTGGACCAAATTCACATGGTCATATCTGTTTTATGTCATACTGTTGTATGTGTGTGTGTGTGTGTGTGTGTGTGTGTGTGTGTGTGTGTGTGTGTGTGTGTGTGTGTGTGTGTGTGTGTGTGTGTGTGTGTGTGTGTGTGTGTGTGTGTGTGTGTTAGAGCACAGGTATATAAATATGTGTACTGTAAGAGTGTGTGTTGTGTGTGTTGTTAGGTCAACCAGGAGAATGTGGTGAAGGTGGGCCACAGGCAGGTGGTCAACATGATCCGTCATGCAGGGAACAGCCTCATCATCAAAGTGGTAACGGTCAGCAGGAATATGGACCCAGAGGACACCGCACGCAAAAAAGGTACTATACCCCTACACCACTTTATGCTTGCCACCCCAGTAGCAGCACAATGCTGCCCCAACAACCAATACTCATGCGAAAACGCTAAATGGATTTTGGCTGTTGAAATGTGTCAATAAAGGCCAAATTCCTACTAAATGTTTCTGTCTCTGCCTCTCTCTCTCGTTACCTCTCTCCATCTCTCTCTTTCTCTTAGCCCCCCCACCGCCAAAGAGAGCCCCCACAACCGCCCTGTCTATGCGCTCCAAGTCTATGACCTCTGAACTGGAAGAACTAGGTAAGGAGCAAGCTGACAGGCTCTCACAAAGGAGTCACTGAGACGATGCCTCTTTAACCACGCCCTCTTTTCGATCTTTCCCTCCTGTCCCTGTTGGTTTGTTATTTACCTGCCATTAGTGGAAGACAGTAAAGGTAAGGAGTGGAGGTGAACATACAGTATGTAGCCTACTGGTGTGGGAAGGGCATCTAATATTCAATATATTCAACATGCTGATTCATTGACATTTTATTCATCTTTTGAACCTGCTAAGCTGTAGTGTCAAGCCCATTGGTTCAAACCAAAACATGCTGTTAATTATGTTAACCATGTATTATTTTAGATTGTCATATTTTTGCTATTATTTATTACCGATTTCTCACAGTGATTTGCTGCGCCATTGCATGAGGAGCGGTCGTTTGTGAAAATACCTCCACAGATCATTTTCTTTGCTTAACTACCATGGAAACGAGTATCTGGCTAGTTGTAAAGATGGCATTAGAGTTGCATCAGCGTCTTCGAGTTAGAAACACAGACACGGTTGTGTGTGAGTATGTGTCTGCGTTTGTGACTGTGTGTATGCACGTGTGTATGGGTGTATGTGTGGTGGGCTAAGATCTCATTTGAGGGCCCATGTGTTGAATGGGAGCGCAGTGTGATGGTAATGTGTTCTGACAGAGGGAACAGTCAGCGCTTCTGAGAAGGGTTGCTTTAGAACACTGGTGAGAGGAGGAGGAACTGGTGGGCAGCTAGGGACGCACGCTACGGTATAGCACCACCCTGCTAACTCAGCTAGGGGAAAGACACACAGAGAAAGAAGAGGAGGAGGAGGATTGAGAGAGAGAGAAGAGAGAGCTCAAATACAAGGAATAGGGAGAAAGTGAGAAACAGAGAGGGAAAATGGGAGGGAACCAGGGAGAGAGAGAGAAGAGTGGGAGGAAAGACAGGGAGAGGGAGAGAGAGAAACAGAGGGTCAATGGGGATGAAACTTGTGGTGTAAATTTTGGCCGCTATTTTAAGATGTATTTTTGTCATGTCATCCTTCGTTAGTTTTAATTAAATTTGGGACAATTTCAGTGTAGTTTTAGACACAGCCATTTTAGTCCCATAATATTTTTTTCTATTAAAGCTGCAATATGTAACTTTTTTTGGGGGGTTATTCATATCTCCTGATTCTGCCTCCTCAACCCTCCTCTCCTCCCTTTCTGCATCCTTTGACTCTCTATGTCCCCTATCCTCCAGGCCGGCTCGGTCCTCCCCTCCTGCTCCGTGGCTCGACGACTCATTGCGAGCTCACAGAACAGGGCTCCGGGCAGCCGAGCGGAAATGGAGGAAAACTCGCCTCCCTGCGGACCTGGCATCCTTTCACTCCCTCCTCTCTACATTCTCCTCTTCTGTCTCTGCTGCTAAAGCCAATTTCTACCACTCTAAATTCCAAGCATCTGCCTCTAACCCTAGGAAGCTCTTTGCCACCTTCTCCTCCCTCCTGAATCCTCCTCCCCCTCCTCCCCCCTCCTCCCTCTCTGCTGATGACTTCGTCAACCATTTTGAAAAGAAGGTCGACGACATCCGATCCTCGTTTGCTAAGTCAAACGACACCGCTGGTTCTGCTCACACTGCCCTACCCTGTGCTTTGACCTCTTTCTCCCCTCTCTCTCCAGATGAAATCTTGCGTCTTGTGACGGCCGGCCGCCCAACAACCTGCCCGCTTGACCCTATCCCCTCCTCTCTTCTCCAGACCATTTCCGGAGACCTTCTCCCTTACCTCACCTCGCTCATCAACTCATCCTTGACCGCTGGCTACGTCCCTTCCGTCTTCAAGAGAGCGAGAGTTGCACCCCTTCTGAAAAAACCTACACTCGATCCCTCCGATGTCAACAACTACAGACCAGTATCCCTTCTTTCTTTTCTCTCCAAAACTCTTGAACGTGCCGTCCTTGGCCAGCTCTCCTGCTATCTCTCTCAGAATGACCTTCTTGATCCAAATCAGTCAGGTTTCAAGACTAGTCATTCAACTGAGACTGCTCTTCTCTGTGTCACGGAGGCGCTCCGCACTGCTAAAGCTAACTCTCTCTCCTCTGCTCTCATCCTTCTAGACCTATCGGCTGCCTTTGATACTGTGAACCATCAGATCCTCCTCTCCACCCTCTCCGAGCTGGGCATCTCCGGCGCGGCCCACGCTTGGATTGCGTCCTACCTGACAGGTCGCTCCTACCAGGTGGCGTGGCGAGAATCTGTCTCCGCACCACGTGCTCTCACCACTGGTGTCCCCCAGGGCTCTGTTCTAGGCCCTCTCCTATTCTCGCTATACACCAAGTCACTTGGCTCTGTCATATCCTCACATGGTCTCTCCTATCATTGCTATGCAGACGACACACAATTAATCTTTTCCTTTCCCCCCTCTGATAACCAGGTGGTGAATCGCATCTCTGCATGTCTGGCAGACATATCAGTGTGGATGACGGATCACCACCTCAAGCTGAACCTCGGCAAGACGGAGCTGCTCTTCCTCCCGGGGAAGGACTGCCCGTTCCATGATCTCGCCATCACGGTTGACAACTCCATTGTGTCCTCCTCCCAGAGTGCTAAGAACCTTGGCGTGATCCTGGACAACACCCTGTCGTTCTCAACTAACATCAAGGCGGTGACCCGTTCCTGTAGGTTCATGCTCTACAACATTCGCAGAGTACGACCCTGCCTCACGCAGGAAGTGGCGCAGGTCCTAATCCAGGCACTTGTCATCTCCCGTCTGGATTACTGCAACTCGCTGTTGGCTGGGCTCCCTGCCTGTGCCATTAAACCCCTACAACTCATCCAGAACGCCGCAGCCCGTCTGGTGTTCAACTTTCCCAAGTTCTCTCACGTCACCCCGCTCCTCCGCTCTCTCCACTGGCTTCCAGTTGAAGCTCGCATCCGCTACAAGACCATGGTGCTTGCCTACGGAGCTGTGAGGGGAACGGCACCTCCGTACCTTCAGGCTCTGATCAGGCCCTACACCCAAACAAGGGCACTGCGTTCATCCACCTCTGGCCTGCTCGCCTCCCTACCTCTGAGGAAGTACAGTTCCCGCTCAGCCCAGTCAAAACTGTTCGCTGCTCTGGCACCCCAATGGTGGAACAAACTCCCTCACGACGCCAGGTCAGCGGAGTCAATCACCACCTTCCGGAGACACCTGAAACCCCACCTCTTTAAGGAATACCTAGGATAGGATAAAGTAATCCTTCTAACCCCCCCCCTTAAAAGAGTTAGATGCACTATTGTAAAGTGGTTGTTCCACTGGATATCATAAGGTGAATGCACCAATTTGTAAGTCGCTCTGGATAAGAGCGTCTGCTAAATGACTTAAATGTAAATGTAAATGTAAATATAGAAATGTGAGTTTATATATCTGTCATTTGCTTTGAAAGCAAGTCTAAGAAGCAGTAGATATGTAACAATTTGGCTATTTCTATGCTTCCTGTTCTTAAGTTTAGTTTTTGCGTCTTTTACTTTCGGTTTTGTACACCAGCTTCAAACAGCTGAAAATACAATATTTTTTGTCATGGAAAATATATTTCACTGAATTTCAGATGGTACTGTTAGCAGTTGGTGTTATTATTCAATAACACAAACCCCAAAGCAAGTCAGGGGGAGAGAAATAGATCTATTTGAAAAGGACAAATCATAGATGTTCTGCTGGGAGGTAGATGGTAGATGTTCATTCCCCCTGTCCTCAGCTTTTCTCCACAGAACAAAGAAACAGGATGTCATTTATAACCCCCCATCCTAGCCTGGGGTTGACTTCCATAATGTGCACATTCAGATAGTATTGTCCAACTAGCTCTACTATCCACTTGTATACCTTAGCTGGCAACATTGATATTGTGGCAGATTGTAATCAATGCCATTCATAATTAACCATATAGACCAGGGGTGGGCAAACCTTTTGCTCGAGGGCCACATCGGGATTTTGAAATTCAACGGAGGGGGGACCAATTGTTTGTTAAAATCTATTTGCTGGGGCCTCCCGAGTGGCGCAGCGGTCTAAGGCACTGCATCAAAGCGCTTGAGGTGTCACTACAGACCCGGGTTCGATCCCAGGCTGTGTCACAGCTGGCCGTGACTGTGAGACCCATGCATAATTGGCCCAGTGTCGTCTGGGTTAGGAGAGGGTTTGGCAGGCTGAGATTTCCTTGTCCCATCGCGCTCTAGCGACTCCTGTGGGTGGCCGGGCACATGCATACTGACACAGTCGCCAGGTGTATGGCGTTTCCTCCGACACATTGGTGCAGTTGGCTTCTGGGTTAAGCGGGCATTGTGTCAAGAAGCAGTGCTGCTTGGCTGGGTCGTGTTTTGGAGGGTGCACAGCTCTCAACCTTCGCCTCTCCCGAGTCCGTACAGGAGTTGCAGCGATGGGACAAGACTGTAACTACCAATTGGATGCCACGAAATTGGGGAGAAAAAAGGGTTAAAATATATATATATATACAGTGGGGAGAACAAGTATTTGATACACTGCCGATTTTGCAGGTTTTCCTACTTACAAAGCATGTAGAGGTCTGTAATTTTTATCATAGGTACACTTCAACTGTGAGAGACGGAATCTAAAACAAAAATCCAGAAAATCACATTGTATGATTTTTAAGGAAATTATTTGCATTTTATTGCATGACATAAGTATTTGATCACCTACCAACCAGTAAGAATTCCGGCTCTCACAGACCTGTTAGTTTTTCTTTAAGAAGCCCTCCTGTTCTCCACTCATTACCTGTATTAACTGCACCTGTTTGAACTCGTTACCTGTATAAAAGACACCTGTCCACACACTCAATCAAACAGACTCCAACCTCTCCACAATGGCCAAGACCAGAGAGCTGTGTAAGGACATCAGGGATAAAATTGTAGACCTGCACAAGGCTGGGATGGGCTACAGGACAATAGGCAAGCAGCTTGGTGAGAAGGCAACAACTGTTGGCGCAATTATTAGAAAATGGAAGAAGTTGAAGTTGACGGTCAATCACCCTCGGTCTGGGGCTCCATGCAAGATCTCACCTCGTGGGGCATCAATGATCATGAGGAAGGTGAGGGATCAGCCCAGAACTACACGGCAGGACCTGGTCAATGACCTGAAGAGAGCTGGGACCACAGTCTCAAAGAAAACCATTAGTAACACACTACGCCGTCATGGATTAAAATCCTGCAGCGCACGCAAGGTCCCCCTGCTCAAGCCAGCGCATGTCCAGGCCCGTCTGAAGTTTGCCAATGACCATCTGGATGATCCAGAGGAGGAATGGGAGAAGGTCATGTGGTCTGATGAGACAAAAATAGAGCTTTTTGGTCTAAACTCCACTCGCCGTGTTTGGAGGAAGAAGAAGGATGAGTACAACTCTAAGAACACCATCCCAACCGTGAAGCATGGAGGTGGAAACATCATTCTTTGGGGATGCTTTTCTGCAAAGGGGACAGGACGACTGCACCGTATTGAGGGGAGGATGGATGGGGCCATGTATCGCGAGATCTTGGCCAACAACCTCCTTCCCTCAGTAAGAGCATTGAAGATGGGTCGTGGCTGGGTCTTCCAGCAAGACAACGACCCGAAACACACAGCCAGGGCAACTAAGGAGTGGCTCTGTAAGAAGCATCTCAAGGTCTTGGAGTGGCCTAGCCAGTCTCCAGACCTGAACCCAATAGAATATCTTTGGAGGGAGCTGAAAGTCCGTATTGCCCAGCGACAGCCCCGAAACCTGAAGGATCTGGAGAAGGTCTGTATGGAGGAGTGGGCCAAAATCCCTGCTGCAGTGTGTGCAAACCTGGTCAAGAACTACAGGAAACGTATGATCTCTGTAATTGCAAACAAAGGTTTCTGTACCAAATATTAAGTTCTGCTTTTCTGATGTATCAAATACTTATGTCATGCAATAAAATGCAAATTAATTACTTAAAAATCATACAATGTGATTTTCTGGATTTTTGTTTTAGATTCCGTCTCTCACAGTTGAAGTGTACCTATGATAAAAATTACAGACCTCTACATGCTTTGTAAGTAGGAAAACCTGCAAAATCGGCAGTGTATCAAATACTTGTTCTCCCCACTGTATGTGTGTGTATATATATCTTTTTTTTTTATATATATATTATGTCTCGTGGGCCAGATCGAAGCCCCCGGCAGACAGTACTTAGCCCCCCCTTGATATAGACCATAAAGCCTTGGCTACAGGTTAAACAATTTACATCTCAGATTTTTTCTCCAGGGGGTAAATTACAGCAGTTTCTTTGAAAAGGGGCGAATTTGAGCTTTACAAAAATACCAGTAATATTACTCTACTCCTAATATTCAACATATAGCATTCGTTTTTTCCCTTAGGAAAAAAGCAACCGCGACTCGCATTTGGGGAACGTGACGTAAGAGCTGCAGCACAGATGAATGAATAACAGTGCACATGGGAAAATAGAGCTTCTGATGTGATCAAAGCAAAAATAGCCTACATGAAAGTAAGAGAGAGAGAGTAAACATTGTTTCTAGTTGAGGGTAGTTACAAGTCAAGTGTCCTGGCTTCTCATCAGTTCAAAAGATTGACTGGGAGAGCCAGGCAGATCAGCTCAATCGGACTGGCCAACTGAAAGATGTCAATTCTGTCAATGAGAGGATTGGATGAAATATTATGGATGCATGCATGCTTAGGGATTGGACAAAACAGATAAAAACGAACTTCATGTCAAATTAAATGTCCGTTAGTCTCACGTGGAATTCTGGTCTCGTCACATTTTCATCGGCTAAAATGAAAAGTAACTTGTTATAGTTTTTTTTCCAGGGCTTCTTGTCTCGTTATTGTCATAGTTTTTGTCAGGAAAAATAGGTAGTTGACAAGTGTTTTTCATCATAGTTATTGTTGACGAAATTAACACTGTGTGAAAGGGAGGAAACACGTAATACATCAATAACACTACTGAATGACCACAGTGGGAGGAAAGGAAGAGAGAGATTGAGATAGAGGGAGCAGATAAATGAAGGGAGAGGGGAGAGGCTGGGAATAGAGATAGAGAGAAGAGGAGACGTGAAGAGAGAAAGGGAGATTTTTCTGAAATGAAAGTGTCAGGCCAATGTCACTTGTACAGTACGTCCCTGATCTCAGTTGACACATGCATGAATTCTACTACTAATTTTGCTGTTCATTGCTATTTTAATACCGTCTTTTCTTTGCTGTATCGGATAGAAAATGTCATAAAGTTCTATCTATATGGCTGCTCATTACAAATTGGTATTTTGCTTTTCATGCTTATACATTTACAAAAAGTATGTGGACTCCTGCTCGTCAAACATCTCATTCCAAAATTATGGGCATTAATATGGAGTTGGTCCCCCCTTTGCTGCTATAACAGCCTCCATTCTTCTGGGAAGGCTTTCCTCTAGATGTTGGAACATTGCTGCAGGGACTTGCTTCCATTCAGCCACAAGAGCATTAGTTAGGTCGGGCACTGATGTTGGTCGATTAGGCATGGCTCGCAGTCGGCGTTCCAATTCATCCCCAAGGTGTTTGATGGAGTTGAGGTCAGGGCTCTGTGAAGGCCAGTCAAGTTCTTTCACACCGATCTCGACAAACCATTTCTGTATGGACCTCGCTTTGTGCACAGGGGCATTGTCATGCTGAAACAGGAAAGGGTCTTCCCTAAACTGTTGCCACAAAGTTGGAAGCACAGAATCGTCTATAATGTCATTGTATGCAGTAGCGTTAAGATTTCCCTTTACTGGAATTAAGGGGCCTAACCCGAACCATGAAACAGCCCCAGACCAGTATTCCTCCTCCACCATAATTGACAGTTTGCACTATGCATTCGGGTAGGTAGCGTTCTCCTGGCATCCACCAAACCCAGATTCGTCCATCGGACTGCCAGATGGTGAAGCGTGATTAATCACTCCAGTAAATGTTTCCACTGCTCCAGAGTCCAATGACGACGGGCTTTGCACCACTCCAACTGACGCTTGGTATTGCGCATGGTGATATTAGGCTTGTGTGTGGCTGCTCAGCCATGGAAACCCATTTCATGAAGCGCCCAACAAACAATTGTGCTGACGTTGCTTCCAGAGGCAGTTTGGAACTCGGTAGTGAGTGTTGCAAGCGAGGTGTTGGGTGGTCCTTTGCATGGGGTGATGTAGGTTTCCTTCAACAATCAGTCTTCCGGATAGATGACCAAGACACAGGAACCTTGGTATAAAACTCTAGTAACGAAATGCAATTGCAGACAGAGATTCACATACAGAATACCTCAGTAGTCTATAGTAAAGATCTGTGTGGCGAAACAGGAGACATCCCTCCTTATACTAGTTGGTGTGGACAACCTACCGTCAATCATACCTTAACATTGTTGCAATGGATTAGATACAAAGTATCTAAGATGAGAAAAACATGTCTAGACTGTGGTTTCTCACTCTACTATCTTGGCCTTGAGGCTGCGTGACTCAGCAGGTGCAGGCAGTTCTCAGCCTGAGAACTAAAGCAGTACATCTCCATTTACCCAGTACTTTTCCATCATTGCGCATTGCAAGTATACAAAGGTTATCACATATATACAGTAATCATGGCATTGGTGTAGCCCCACACCCGACCCCCAGGGTAACCCCCAACAGAGGACAGTCAATTTTTACACGCTACGCGCTTCAGCAATCAGTGGTCCCATTCTGTGAGCTTGTATGGCCTACCACTTCGTGGCTGAGCTGTTGTTGCTCCTAGACGTTTCCACGTCACAATAACAGCACTTACAGTTGACCGGGGCAGCTCTAGCAAGGCAGAAACTGACTTGTTGGAAAGATGGCATTCTACTGCAAATGTTTGTGTGCTCGATTTTATACACCTGTCAGCAACGGGTTTGGCTGAAATAGCTAAATCCACTCATTTGAAGTGGTGTCCACATACTTTTGGCCATGTAGTGTACTTTTCATCAGACCTGGGTCAAATACACATATCAAATACAGAGCACTCTTTCTCTATCCCTCCCAAGCCACACTAAGGAAAAAGAAAGGTGGTAAGTTACGTAGGCATGTTTCACACAAAGTACAGTATGTTGGATGGATGACTTGAGCACTAACCCACAAATCACTGACTTGTATGCCTTGGTTTTATTGACTCCATTAACAATCTTTTTAAAATTATATTTACAAAGTGGTTTGTTTCATTTACAAATGTGTTTTCCCCCTGAGAAAGATACCTACTCAGTATGTCATTGTCTGGTAATATTTGCATGATAAGGTCAGTACAACAAGCAGTGTCGGGGTCAGTTCCATTCAAATTCCGGTCAATAGACCCAGTCGGTATTAAATAGAATTTAGCGATCCTGTCCGACTGTGGGGGAAACAACCTGTGGATACCTAGGTTACCCCATTTCAAACCAATTTTGTTGTTGGCTGCTCCAAAACTACATTTAAGAAAAGTACAACATGTCTGAAGATTACTTTTCAACATTGCCTGCTCTCTAGCGTTCTCACTACTTAGACCATGCCCAAACGTCGGCGTGCGCCTTCGTGCGCAAATTAATTTTGTCCCCCCACACCAAACGCGATCACGACACGCAGGTTGAAATATCAAAACCAACTCTGAACCAATTATATTAATTTGGGGACAGGTCTAAAAGCATTAAACATTTATGGCAATTTAGCTAGCTAGCTTGCAGTTGCTAGCTAATTTGTCCTATTTAGCTAGCTTGCTGTTGCTTGCTAATTCGTCATGGGATACAAAAAAATCAACATTGAAGTTGCCTCTTTTACAATGGGGGTAAAATAGGAAAGAATTTTGGTTTTCCCCAATTTGTGGCCGTGGTCGAGGGGAATTCCTTATTATTACGTGAATACCGACTGTGACTTTTCAAAAAGTAAACGAAATTCCAATTCAGAATATCAGTGCACTTCCGGAATTGACTGGAAATTAAATGGAATTGACCCCAACCCTGACAACAAGTACTGTAACTTACAGTAAGTAGTAAGTTGATTTGTCATTGAATGTAATTGTTTGCACCAATGAGAATGCATGATTTTATTACAGTCTAATCTCTGTGCATACTGAATGGACATCAGACTCAATAACGTGATACCATGGTATTGTATTTCAAACATTGCTTATGTCACATAGGTGAAATGTTGAACTTTGGTTTATTCAGGTATCTCATGAACTATTAAATGGATAGTTCACCCCAAAATCAAAGTTTGTCAGAGGTTTTCACATCTCAAAACTGGTCTGTAAAAACTGGAGTTCATGCCATCTGTTTTGTTGATCCTGCTACATGAATTATAATACATCTGTAGGCTTCAATCCCATATGATTGGAAAAGTTGGCAACAGATTGGCAATAATGTTATATAGCAGGATCTACACAGCAGAACAGATTGCATGGGATATGGATGAAATTGGAGTGGTTTTTACTGAAGTGGCATCAGAAACTGAATCTATACACATCATGCCACAGAAAATGGCCAGATAGAAGAAGTCACCCATAGTTTCAGAATCTATGTGTATGATTCTGTCTGTGTGTGTGTGTGTGTGTGTGTGTGTGTGTGTGTGTGTGTGTGTGTGTGTGTGTGTGTGTGTGTGTGTGTGTGTGTGTGTGTGTGTGTGTGTGTTAGAGGTTGTTAGTAATCTAAGTCCAGGTTAAGGCTGATTCCACTCTCTTCCCTCTGTGTGTAGATGGTCAGAAGAAGAGGATATGTTTTCAAGTCACTCTAAGTACAGTAACATCCCCAAATGCATGGAGGCTTTCCAAAAACAAATACAATTAAATATTACATAATATAAGTTTAAAGGCTTGCACGGCTTCCAAGGCTGGCCTCTTCCCAAAATTACATGTTTTTTTATTTTATTTTATTGTGTTTATTTTTTCTCTGTTTCAGCCTCAATTTAGTTTGGAAACTGAGGAAGGGGTCATGAAAATGACTGGCTTGCGAACGCATTTGGCCCGTGACATTTTTAGGATTAAAGAACTCCCGCCCTATTTACCCTGTCACTCATAGGGGGTGGGGTTTGTTTTGCAGATAAAGTGGACGAGGTGTCACCTTCCCAGAATGCCGTGGACATGAAGGTGGCCACCGTTAAGCCACGCCCCTCCAGCCGCTGTTTGGTCACGCCTACTGACATGAATGTGAGTTACTCCACACAGTATAATATATGCCATTTAGCAGACATTTCTATCTAAAGCATGGTCTTGATCAATACTTAGTGTGTTGTGGACATGTTAAACTCTAACCCTACCCAACTCTGGTTTACAGTCCATGTACGACCGCCAGGGGGGTGTGGCAGTGGTACCACCCACCATGCCAGGCAGTCCTAGAGGGGGGGCATTCCTGGGCATACTTGCCAAGGGTGGCACCATGAGGAGACAGAAGTCCATAGGTGTGTGTGTGTGTCTAATGTATGGCCCCACTCTAGTCTACACTATGATGACCGTTTCCAGAGAGTAACTGGCTTCATTAAGTGTGATGTGAACAAATTAGAGTGATCCACTTGCCAAATTGTGCTCTGAGGCGACATTATTATAACCCATTACCCATACGCTGAAACCACAGTCTATGATGAAGCAAAAGTATTCCATAGAAACTAATTCTATCCATGTTCCATCCAATTCATCACGCCACTCAGAGCCAATAGTAGCCCAAAGGCAGGTCGGTGTGTTATGACTGCACTAGCTTCAGTAGCTAGTAACTTCAGTATATGCAGTAGCTTGAGCATCATTTTATAATATTTTGGAACATAGAAGGCAATCCTCACACCTCTGACCCATAGGCAACTTTCTAAAACTGATTACAGAATTTAAAGAGTTAAGTGAACTATCCAAAAAATGTATCTCGATAAGAAAGATGAAATGGAATAGAATCACACATGTACAATTGACAGATCTCTCTATCTCTCATTCTCTCACTTTACTTCTCTCTCTCAGGTATAACAGAAGAGGAGAAGACGCTCCTCACCCCTCCCCCACTCAAGTTCACCCGCAGCCTCTCCATGCCCGACACGTCCGAGGACATTCCCCCTCCCCCGGCCATCTCCCCCCCGTCTCCCCCCTCCTCCTCCAACTCTCCATCCGTCTCCACCACGCCACGGGGCTTAGGCACCAACCGACCGGGCCTCACCCTCAACTCCGCTGGAAAATGTTCCAACACCACTATCCTTGGCAACCGCACGGTAGATGTAGGGACGCTAAGGCGAGGTTATCACCGCCAGAGCTCAGAACAATACGATAGTAGAAGCCGAGGACGGGCACCGGTGCCCGAGAACCCGTACTCGGAGGTGGGCAACAAGGCGCTGTACGTGCCTGCCAAGCCGGCGAGGAGGAAGGGCATGCTGGTCAAGCAGCCCAATGTGGAGGACAGCCCAGAGAAGACCTGCTGTGCCCCGCCCTCAGACGCCATTTCCATGCCGACCACACCCACTGAGAGGACCTTCTCGTCCATTCCCATCCCCACCATCATCGTCAAGGAGCCGTCCACCAGTAGCAGTGGAAAGAGCAGCCAGGGCAGCAGTATTGAGATCGAGCCCACCACGCCCGAACACCCACCCTTAACACCCGGGGCAGGGGGCAGGGGGCTGAGGCCTGAAGACCCCATTGTCAACAACCCCTTTGCGGCTGCCATCGCAGGGGCAGTGAGGGACCGGGAGAAGAGGCTGGAGGCGCGGAGGAGCTCGCCCGGCTTCGTCTCCACCGACATGGGGGATGAGGACTTGGGAGACCAGGCCCCGCGCCTATGCCAGTCCAAGTCTATCGACGAGGGCATGTTCAGCAATGACGAGCACCTGCAGAGGATAATGGCTCCCCCGCCGGCCTCCACCCTGCTGCGGTCCCAAGAAGGGGGTGACCGTGGGGGTAACGTGACAGACTTCAACACCCCTGAGCCCACCCAGGTGGTGAGGGAGCCCCTGACCTCGCGTACCGGCCAGTACCCCAACCTGGACAGCCCCGTCAGTCTCCCGGCCACTCCGCCCAAGACCTACAGCTCCAACGGAGGAAGGGACTACCTGCACCCTGTCACAGGTAAGGCCCTGGACCCTAACTCGCCCCTCGCCCTGGCGCTGGCGGCCCGGGACAGAGCCATGAAGGAGCAGACACAAACGACCATGGCAATGCAAGCCCCACCCCCTTCTCAACCTCAACCGCTCCCCAAGAGCGATGGCCCCCAGTCCCTCCCTCCCAACTCCCACAAACCTGGCCTCAATCAGCCCCTCTTCATCGATACCAAGCTCCGCTCCAACACCGAGGCAAGCTTCGCTACCTCCACGACAACCCTGGGGCGAGGCAGAGTGGTAGGCCTGAAGAGGCAGATGACGGAGCAGAAATACGAGTCGGATGGAGCAAGGGAGGAGAGGCAGCAGGCGGAGCAGGATGGGAAGAGCATACAGATCGACGTTGTGGACACGTCACAACTGCAGAAAGCTGCCGGGCTGCTGATGGTGCACACCAAAAACAGCCCAGAGGGGGAAGACAGGGGGCAGGAGAACACACCAGCCCAGGACAACAGCATCCCCAGTGAACTGAGAGACCCCAACCAGCCAAACCCCCCCACCAACAGTCACAGTTCCATCCCCCTGCCCCCTGTGCCGCGGGGGAAGAGCATCACGGCTGGGGGGTCGGTGGACGAGCCAGTCAAGCTGCCCTTCCGCATGCCCCCTCCCCCGCTGGCCTCGGTGGACATCGAGGAGGTGGAGGAGTTTGTCTTCTCCGAGCCCTTGCCGCCGCCGCTGGAGTTCGCCAACAGCATCGACATCCCTGAGGACCAGGCAACGGCCATCGCTGAGTTGCTCAAGCAACGAGACCAAGAGAGACGCAACGGTATGGGGGACAGGGGGCCAAATCCACCCCCATACTACACCCACGCCCCGCCCCCTGTCGGCCAGTTCCGACGGGGAAGCGGGATGTCCAATTGCGTGCCCCCACCCTCCTATCCCCCTCCGCCCCCCGACGGTGGCTTTGAGCAAGGTGTCACTGACTCAGGCATCGAGGAGGTAGACAGTCGCAGCAGTGGAGACCCCCATATGGAGACTACCAGCACAATTTCCACAGTTTCCAGCATCTCTATACTGTCGTCGGAGGGCGGGTACAACAGCGCCCTAGAGAACACTTCTATGGTCTATACTGATGGCCAGGCTTACCTCGATGACCGACCCCCCGTTCCCCCCAAGCCCAAAAACAAGCCTATCATCAACAAGAACACTGCACTTTACCACGACGTCCTCATAGAGGAATCCCTGGACTCCTTCGGGGCGCCCCCTCCTGTCCCTCCTCCTCCACCCGGGTCCATGTCCCCCCCGGACCTCCCCAGGACCCCTACCTATCGGTCGTCCAAGCTGTGGGGCGAGCCCCCGGAGCTAAGGAGCCCACCCACGTCCGACCCCAAGGCCACGGTTATCAACGAGTTGAGCTCCATCTTATCACAGATGTACCGGCCCAAACCGGGGGACTCCTTCGACTCACCCACCACAGGGGCCATGGGCGGCTTTGGAACTAGGTAACACATAAATCTACCTTACCTTTGACCTTTAACACTTACGCTGACACATCTCACCTTTGACCTTTAAACAAACCCCCTACCCTCATCTCCAAAGAGCCAAGCTGCGGGCATTAAGAATATTAGATGGTCTATATCTTCTCTTTTTATATATCCATTTGTTGATCAATTATTCCCTCTAAAACAGCGAGAGAATGAGCTGATGTGTTGCTAAGACAAACCAATAGTCATTTGGGAACATAAGCCTAGCTAGCTACTGTCATCTTTGTAACGTGCTACTCTAGCCCAAGGTTTTCCAGAATCGGTCTTCAATGTCTTCGGTGTTACTACTCAGCTGATTGAAATAGCCAACTCATCATCAAGCTTTGATTACTTGAATCAGCTGTGTAGTGCTGGACCAAGTTTGCTCTAGCCCATCCTCTCGTTAGTAATTCCACTTTCTGGTATATTTCCTCAGTTAGCCATAATGATGCAGTTAGGGGATACCCAAGACACCTGCTACTGGGTCATTCCACCAATAGAGTGCCTTTTGGGTACTGTAGTTTGGTAAATAAGTAAGAACGTTTTTATTAAATTTGTATTTCTAATTTTAACATTCTGTCATAAGGAGTACATGTTCAACTTCATAAAAAAAGGTGTTCCCATCTCAAGAAAAACAATTGCTAGAGTAAGTGCCAATTAAAATAACATGGTTGACCGTATCTGGGTTAAATATTTAATCTTAAATCAGCTATAAATTCTATGTGAGAATGCTATTCATTGACTACAGCTCAGCATTCAACACCATAGTGCCCTCAAAGCTCATCACTAAGCTAAGGACCCTGAGACTAAACACCTCCCTCTGCAACTGGATCCTGCACTTCCTGACGGGCCACCCCAGGTGGTAGGCCACCCCAGGTGGTTAAGGTAGGTATCAGCCTCGCTGATCTTCAACACGGGGGCCCCTCAGGGGTGCGTGCTCAGTCCCCTCCTGTAATCCCTGTTCACTCATGACTGCATGGCCAGGTACGACTCCAACACCATCATTAAGTTTGCCGATGACACAACAGTGGTAGGCCTGATCACCGACAACGATGAGACAGCCTATAGGGAGGAGGTCAGAGACCTGACCGTGTGGTGCCAGGACAACAACCTCTCCCTCAACGTAAACAAGACGAAGGAGATGATTGTGGACTACAGGAAAAGGAGGACCGAGCACGCACCCATTCTCATCGACGGGGCTGTCGAGCAGGTTGAGAGCTTCAAGTTCCTTGGTGTCCACATCACCAACAAACTATCATGGTCAAAACACACCAAGACAACTGCTTGGCAAACGACCCCAAGGCAATGCAGAGGGTAGTGCGTACGGCCCAGTACCTCACTGGGGCCAAGCTTCCTGCCATCCAGGACCTCTATACCAGGCGGTGTCAGAGGAAATCCCCAAAAATTGTCATTATTATTTTTCATTAGTTTATTTAGTAAATATTTTCTTAACTATTTCTTGAACTGCATTGTTGGTTAAGGGCTTTTAAGTAAGCATTTCACGATAAGGTCTACCTACACCTGTTGTATTCGGCGCATGTGACAAATGAAATTGTATTTTATTTTATACTAATAAGCCTTCTGCCACCATTACTTCAACTATGGCATCAACCTTATTGGCAATGGCCAGAGCTCCTGCTGGCACTTCATGTTTATGCTCCCTCCTCAATCAGACCATTGAAAACTCAGTATTTCTGCCCATTTGACAAATTGGCTAGTGCCCTTTTATGGAGGTCCAACATAACATACACAATGCACGCATGACCTATAGCATATACAGTGGGGCAAAAAAGTATTTAGTCAGCCACCAATTGTGCAAGTTCTCCCACTTAAAAAGATGAGAGAGGCCTGTAATTTTCATCATAGGTACACTTCAACTATGACAGACAAAATGAGGGAAAAAAATCCAGAAAATCACATTGTAGGATTTTTAATGAATTTATTTGCAAATTATGGTGGAAAATAAGTATTTGGTCAATAACAAAAGTTTCTCAATACTTTGTTATATACCCTATGTTGGCAATGACAGAGGTCAAACGTTTTCTGTAAGTCTTCACAAGGTTTTCACACACTGTTGCTGGTATTTTGGTCCATTCCTCCATGCAGATCTCCTCTAGAGCAGTGATGTTTTGGGGCTGTTGCTGGGCAACACGGACTTTCAACTCCCTCCAAAGATTTTCTATGGGGTTGAGATCTGGAGACTGGCTAGGCCACTCCAGGACCTTGAAATGCTTCTTACGAAGCCACTCCTTCGTTGCCCGTGCGGTGTGTTTGGGATCATTGTCATGCTGAAAGACCCAGCCACGTTTCATCTTCAATGCCCTTGCTGATGGAAGGAGGTTTTCACTCAAAATCTCACGATACATGGCCCCATTCATTCTGTCCTTTACACGGATCAGTCGTCCTGGTCCCTTTGCAGAAAAACAGCCCCAAAGCATGATGTTTCCACCCCCATGCTTCACAGTAGGTATGGTGTTCTTTGGATGCAACTCAGCATTCTTTGTCCTCCAAACACGACGAGTTGAGTTTTTACCAAAAAGTTCTATTTTGGTTTCATCTGACCATATGACATTCTCCCAATCTTCTTCTGGATCATCCAAATGCTCTCTAGCAAACTTCAGACGGGCCTGGACATGTACTGGTTTAAGCAGGGGGACACATCTGGCACTGCAGGATTTGAGTCCCTGGCGGCGTAGTGTGTTACTGATGGTAGGCTTTGTTACTTTGGTCCCAGCTCTCTGCAGGTCATTCACTAGGTCCCCCCGTGTGGTTCTTTTGATCATTTTGACCCCACGGGGTGAGATCTTGCGTGGAGCCCCAGATCGAGGGAGATTATCAGTGGTCTTGTATGTCTTCCATTTCCTAATAATTGCTCCCACAGTTGATTTCTTCAAACCAAGCTGCTTACCTATTGCAGATTCAGTCTTCCCAGCCTGGTGCAGGTCTACAATTTTGTTTCTGGTGTCCTTTGACAGCTCTTTGGTCTTGGCCATAGTGGAATTTGGAGTGTGACTGTTTGAGGTTGTGGACAGGTGTCTTTTATACTGATAACAAGTTTAAACAGGTGCCATTAATACAGGTAACGAGTGGAGGACAGAGGAGCCTCTTAAAGAAGAAGTTACAGGTCTGTGAGAGCCAGAAATCTTGCTTGTTTGTAGGTGACCAAATACTTATTTTCCACCATAATTTGCAAATAAATTCATTAAAAATCCTACAATGTGATTTTCTGGATTTTTTTTTCTCATTTTGTCTGTCATAGTTGAAGTGTACCTATGATGAAAATTACAGGCCTCTCTCATCTTTTTAAGTGGGAGAACTTGCACAATTGGTGGCTGACTAAATACTTTTTTGCCCCACTGTACATAATGTCAGAGGCTTAGCTAGCATTGTGGATTTAGTTAGCCATAGCTATCATTGTAGTTAGCACATAGCTAGTGCAGCATTGTGGCTAACATTAAATGCACAATTCAGAGGACTTAGCTAGTATTGCAGCTGAAAACATCTAAAACAGGGCACAACAAAAATAATTTTGCTAGCATTGGGCTAAAGCTAACCATATCAGTAGATATAGTAGATAAGGTAGTTCCATGAATAGTGCCTTTTGAGCCCCTTTTGATATTTTAAAGTAGAACGTTTGAACCAATATTGAATTTTTTGAAATCCTGTTATATTAAATAAAGTGTCCTTTAATATAAACCACATGGAGAATTCAATACATCTGATTTCTAATATAAATTAGCATTGTCCACCGTCATAATTTTCCGACTTCTAGGAAGATTTTAACCCACTTAACCCAAACATTTTTTGTTTTGTGGTAGAAAACTGAATGCTAGAAATGTGTTCACAATTTAATTTCTTCCATTCAATTGCCCCTTCCTGTTGCACATATCAAGCTTCCCTTCCCCCTGTCACAAAGGGATTTCCAGTCAAATCAAATATCCTTTGTCTTGATCACGTTGAGGGAGAGGTTGTTATCATAGCACCACACTGCCAGGTCTCTGAACCCCTCCCTATAGGCTGTCTCATCATTGTTGGGGATCAGGCCTATCACTGTTGTGTTGTCAGCAAACGTAATGATGGTGTTGGAGTCATGCTTGGCCATGCAGTCATGGGTGAACAGGGAGTACAGGAGGTGGATGGAGCACGCACCCCTGAGGGGCCCCTGTGTTGAGATCAGCATGGCACATGTGTTGTTGCCTACCTTTACCACCTGGGGGCGGCCTGTCAGGAAGTCCAGGATCCAGGTGGGAAAGGGCAGTATGGAGTGCAATAGAGATTGGATCTTTTGGGGTGGTATGCAAATTGGAGTGGGTCTAGGGTTTCTGGAATAACGAAGTTGATGTGAGCCATAATCAGCCTTTCAAAGCACTTCATGGCTACAGATGTGAGTGTAGGTTACCTTGGTGTTCTTGGGGCACAGTGACTATGCTGGTCTGCAGACTCGGTCAAGGACAGGTTGAAAATGTCAGTGAAGACATTTGCCAGTTGGTCAGTGCATGCTCGGAGTACACGTCTTGGTAATCCTTCTGGCCCTGCGACCTTGTGAATGTTAAACTGTGTAAAGGTCTTACTCATATTGGCTACGGAGAGCGTGATCACACAGTCGTCCGTAACAATTGGTGCTCTCGTGTATGCTTCATTGTTGCTTGCCTCGAAGCGCGCATAGAAGTAATTTAGCTCATCTGGTAGGCTCGCGTTACTGGGCAGCTTGCGGCTGTGCTTTCCTTTGTAGTCTGTAATAGTTTTCCAGCCCTGCCACATCCGACGAGCATCGGAGCCGGTGTAGTAGTATTCAATCTTAGTCCAGTATTGATGCTTTGACTGTTTGATGGTTCATCGGAGGGCATAGCGGGATGTCTTATAAGTGTTCGGGTTAGAGTCCCACTCCTTGAAAGCGGCAGCGCTACCCTTTAGCTCGTGGGGATGTTGCCTTTAATCCATGGTCTCTGGTTGGGGTATGTACGTACGGTCACTGTGGGAACAACATCATCGATGCACTTATTTTTGAAGCCAGTGACTGATGGGGTGTACTCCTCAATGCCATCGGAAGAATCCCAGAACATATTCCAGTCTGTGCTAGCAAAACAGTCCTGTAGCTTAGCATCTGCATCATCTGACCACTTCCGTATTGAGCGAGTCACTGGTACTTCCTGCTTTAGTTTTTGCTTATAAGCAGGAATCAGGAGGATAGAGTTATGGTCAGATTTGCCAAATGGTGGTCGAGGGAGAGCTTTGTATGCGTCTCTGTGTGTGGAATAAAGGTGGTCTAGATATGTATATGTAACATGCTTGTAGAAATTAGGTAAAACGGATTTAAGTTTCCCTGCGTTGAAGTCCCCGGCTACTAGGAGCGCAGGCTATGGATGAGCATTTTCTTGTCCACGTGACTTAAGAGGTCCAGACAACTTTTTGGTAAAGAATACAGTGATGAGTAATAAAACTGTCTCCTGTGATAAAATGAAGGGCACTATGAAAAACAGCATCCAGAGGTTGAAGAGTACAGGCAGCTGCACTTTGATAAATAGTATCCACATAATCAAGAACAGGTAAAGGTTGACTGCACAATCGCCTAGAGAGAGACAAGATACTTTTCTGTTACCTCTGAGAATTTAATTGAAATACATTTCAATTCAAGAATCTGTATTTATATATTGGCGTGTGTTAGGTTTTTATTTTGACAGATAGTACAAGAGGGTTCCCTGTAGCTTTGAGGTCTTTCTGGGAACTGTTGGGTCTAATAGATTACTGAGTCCTCAGTGTTTGACTATGGAATGTGTTAGAGCCAGAAGGGAGAGAGTGGCCTATATAGCTACCTGGTTGGGGCGAAAAAACGATCCACCAGCCTAGTGAGTTACTTCTCCAGTGTTTGTATTTTATTTCTCTTTAGGCGGTAGATCAGCTTTAATATTGCAGTATACTGTGGCTTGTACCAATGTAATTGTTTGCATCATTTCCAATCGCCCATATATATATATATATGTATATATACAGTAACAGTCAAAAGTTTGAAAACACCTACTCATTCAAGGGTTTTTCTTTATTTATACTATTTTCTACATTGTAGAATAATAGTGAAGACATAAACTATGGAATCATGTAGTAACCAAATAAGTGTTAAACAAATCAAAATATATTTTATATTTGAGATTCTTCAAAGTAGCTCCCTTTGATTTGATGACAGCTTTGCACACTCTTGGCATTATCTCAACCAGCTTCATGAGGTAGTTACCTGGAATGCATTTCAATTGACAGGTGTGCCTTGTTAAAAGTTAATTTGTGGAATTTCTTTCCTTCTTAACGCGTTTGAGCCAATCAGTTGTGTTGTGACACAAGGTGTGGTTTTCAGAAGATAGCCCTATTTGGTAAAAGACCAAGTCCATATTATGGCAAGAACAGCAAAAAGAAATGACAGTTCATCATTACTTTAAGACATGAAAGTCAGTCAAGAATATTGCTTGGGCCAAGAAACACGAGCAATGAACATTAGACCGGTGGAAATCTTTCCTTTCGTCTGATTAGTCCAAATTTGCGATTTTTGGTTCCAACTGCCGTGTCTTTGTGAGATGCAGAGTAGGTGAACGGATGATCTCCACATGTGTATTTCCCACCATAAAGCATGGAGGAGGAGGTGTGATGGTGTGGGGTGCTTTGCTGGTGACACTGTCTGTGATTTATTTAGAGTTCAAGGCAGACTTAACCAGCATGGCCACCACAGCATTCTGCAGCGATACGCCATCCCATATGGTTTGCACTTAGTGGGACTATCATTTGTTTTTCAACAGGACAATGATCCAAAACACACCTCCAGGCTGTGTAAGGGCTATTTGACCAAGCAAAGTGATGGGGTGCTGCATCAGATGACTTGGCCTCCACAATTACCCGACCTCAACCCAATTGAGATGGTTTGGGATGAGTTGGACCACGGAGTGAAGGAAAAGCAGCCAACAAGTGCTCAGCATGTGGGAACTCCTTCAAGGTTGTTGGAAAAGCATTCCTCATGAAGCTGGTTGAGAGAATACCAAGAGTGTGCAAAGTATCAAGGCAAAGGGTGGCTACTTTGAAGAATCTAAAATGTTAAATATATTTTGATTTGTTTAACACTTTCTTGGTTACTACATGATTCCATATGTGTTATTTCATAGTTTTGATGTCTTCACTATTATTATTTTATTTATTTATTTTTTATTCCACCTCTAACCAGGTAGGCTAGTTGAGAACAATACCTCATTTACAACTGCGACCTGGCCAAGATAAAGCAAAGCAGTGCGACAAAAACAACAACACAGAGTTACACATAAACAAACGTACAGTCAATAACACAATAGAAAAATCTATGTACAGTTTGTGCAAATGTAGAAGAGTAGGGAGGTATGGCACTAAATAGGCCATGGAGGGGAAATAATTGCAATTTAGCATTAATACTGGAGTGATAGATGTGCAGATGATGATGTGCAAGTAGAGATACTGGGGTGCAAAAGAGCAAGAGGATAAGTAACAATATGGGGATGAGGTAGTCGTGTGCTATTTACAGATTGGCTGTGTACAGGTACAGTGATCGGTAAGCTGCTCTGACAGCTGATGCTTAAAGTTAGAGAGGGAGATTAAAGACTCAAGCTTCAGTGATTTTTGCAATTCGTTCCAGTCACTGATAGCAGAGAACTGGAAGGAAAGGCGGCCAAAGTAAGTGTTGGCTTTGGGGGTAAACAGTGAAATATCAAATCGAATCAAATCAAATTTTATTTGTCTGCTGGAGTGCGTGCTACGGGTGGGTGTTGCTGGGGTGACCAATGAGCTGAGATAAGGCAGGGCTTTACCAAGCATAGACTTATAGATGACCTGGAGCCAGTGGGTTTGGCGACGAATATGTAGTGAGAGGCAGACAACGAGAGCATACAGGTCGCAGTGGTGGGTAGTATATGGGGCTTTGGTGACAAAACGGATGGCACTGTGATAGACTGCATCCAATTTGCTGAGTAGAGTGTTGGAGGCTATTTTGTAAATGACATCGCCGAAGTCAAGGATCGGTAGGGTAGTCAGTTTTACGAGGGTATGTTTGGCAGCATGAGTGAAGGAGGCTTTGTTGCGGAATAGGAAGCCGATTCCAGATTTAATTTTGGATTGGAGATGCTTAATGTGACTCTGGAAGGAGAGTTTACAGTCTAACCAGACACCTAGGTATTTGTAGTTGTCCACATATTCTAAGTCAGAACCGTCCAGAGTAGTGATGCTAGTCGGGCGGGAGGGTGCGGCAGTAATCGGTTGAAGAGCATGCACTTAGTTTTACTTGCATTTAAAAGCAGTTGGAGGCCTCGGAAGGAGTGTTGTATGGCAATGTAGAAAATAGTAAAAATAAAGAAAATCCTTGAATGTGTATACACAGTATATATATATTAGATTTTTTTACCCTAACCCTACCACCCCTTCCCTAATTGGAGTAGACTAATGTACAACAATACTTAGCCTTCTACTTCCAGGTTATACATACTATGTACATTTTACAGACACAATATATTTTACATTAGTTATCTTTTTTTGTTTGTTTGTTTTTAGTCCCACCTTCCAGCTACCCTCAACCCCTCCCATATATATCTGAAGACCATTTATTTTTTCAAATTGCCATATATTTTTCAACTGTGCTGTGATGTTTCACAAAAGTCCGGAACCTTTCTATTTTCATAGTTTCTACAGATTGTAAATTAAAGATACATTTTTTTAGTATTATTATATTATTGATTGACTATGACTATGACTTTTCAAATCAACCAGCAGTGCTGTTTGCAGAGTTAGCTCCAGGTAATTCTTCAGCCATTCCTGAACCTGCAACCAAAAACAAGCATATGGCCAGTACCAAAACAAGTGATATAATGATTCTGTCTCTTCACAGCAAATCTGCAGAGCTATTATGGTTGTATCTCCCATGTATATGACATTCTATTGGTTGCAAGAATTTTGTATAATAATTTAAACAAACAAAATTGAAGTGTTGAATCCAGCGTTGTTTTGTGTATCAGTTCATAAACCATGTGCCATGGAAAATCTCTTCCCAACTATTTTGCAATCTGTTTGGTTCATATGTATTTTTTTGGTCCTTAAAAATCAATTTTCGCCTAAAATGACATACCCAAATATAACTGCCTGTAGCTCAGGCCCTGAAGCAAGGATATTCATATTCTTGGTACCATTTGAAAGGAAACACTTTGAAGTTTGTGGAAATGTTAAAGGAATGTAGGAGAATATAACACATTAGATCTGGTAAAAGATAATACCAAGAAAAAAATAGGAAAAAATTGTACCATCTTTCAAATGCATGAGAAAGGCCATAATGTATTATGCCAGCCCAGGTGCAATTTAGATTTTGGCCACTAGGTGGCAGCCGTGTATGTGCAAAGTTTTAGACTGATCCAAGGAACCATTGCATTTATGCTCAAAATGTTCTATCAAGACTGCCAAAATGTGCCTAATTTGTTTATTAATAACTGTTCATGTTCAAAATTGTGCACTCTCCTCAAACAATAGCATGGTATTCTTTCACTGTAATAGCTCCTGTAAATTGGACAGTGCAGTTGGATTAACAAGAATGTAAGCTTTCTGCCAATATCAGATATGTCCATGTCCTGGGAAATGTTCTTGTTACTTACAACCCTCATGCTAATCACATTAGCCTACATTAGCTCAACCGTCCCGCAGGGGACCCACCATTAAATTAAACTGGTATACTTTTTTATTTATCACAAATTTCTTTAACCAATTTTGGTCTTTATTGCAAGGTCGACAGACAAGTTCCTTACCTTCTCCCCCTTCCACTTGCCTCCTCCATTTTTGCGGTAATGCTGCAATCAGTTGGTTGTAATTTTGGATAGAGCAGACATTTCCATATATTTTTGCTTAACTGCATGTGTGACATAACTCCACCAGTCTTATTTATGATATAATTTACAAAGATTATACAGTTGTCTTTTTTCATTCAATTTTATATTTTTTTATCGATTAGTATATTTGAGTTTAACCATAATATTTGTTCTGTCGTTTCTGGTGGATTAAAGTGAAATTGCAACCAGCTTTCTATGGCTTGTTTTTAAAATAGTGGTATTTTGGAGATTATTTATTTTTCAAATAATGGATAGTGAGAGGTTGTAATCTGAATAAAGGGAAAAAAGCCATTCTTGAACACGGGGTAAGCCATTCTTACTAATCTGCTAGAGAACCAGTTTGGATTTAAGTATAGCTTTTGTTTGACTGAAGCCTTTAGTGAAAGGTCAAATGCTTTAATATTTTATAATTTCTGCCCTCCGAGTTCATATTCATTACATAAATATGCCTGTTTACTTTTGTCTGGCATGCTGTTCCAAATAAAGTGTAATATATTTTGCTCATATAATTTAAAAAACAAGTCATTAGGTGTAAGCAGGGCCATAAGTAAATAGGTAAACTGGGATATGACTAAAGAGTTAATCTGGGTGATTTTTCCAAAAATAGTCAGGTATTATCCTTTCCATGGTAGCAATATTTGATCTAGTTTTGCTAACTTTTTATTAAAATGTATTTTAGTGAGATTATCTATTTATTTCAGGATATAAATACTTCTCCAGTGTTTGCAGATCTGTTTGTTAACTAGGCCTATCCCTCCAATGGACTGACCAGAGCTTCCTTCCACTATATTGCTTACAGCTGGTTCGCCACATATCTGCAAACACAGAAGAGATAAGGGCTAAGGAAAGGTTGGAGGTGAGGGAAGAGTCAGGTGTTTGGAACTGGCGTATTCTATCCATTTCAAGCTGATTGGAATAAGTTGGACCAATGATATTGACCGAGTTTTCCATAAAACGTGTTTTCTGGAAAACAGATTCATTACATAGTGTAGGTTAAAGGGAAAGATGGCACTGTATAGTACAGCCTGAGGGAAGGAGCGAGATCATATAGAACACTTGAAGTGAGGAAGCGTGTGAGGGATTAGATAGCAGAAGGGGCAAGGTGCCCTGTAGCTGAGCACATGGAGCAGATGGATATGAAAGAGAGGGTGGCCTATATTATCTGTCCCTCTCTCTCTCTGTCTCAGTCTCGGGCCTTCCATCTCTCTTTATGTCTCTGTAGCTTTCTCTCTCAGTTTCTCTCCCCCCCCCCCCTCTCTCTGACAGGTTCATAAGATACAGTCTCTCTCCGTCCTAAGCGTTCAGCACAGCAGAACCAGCCCAGATGAACGCCACTACATGAAGGATTTGCTCTTTCTCCTTTTTAGCATTCTTACATTTTCCCCCCTTCACTTTATCCCTGTCTTTTAGGTTCGCAGATTAGTGCGCCAGCGAACAAACGGGGTTGCCTAGCAACGAGTTGACGAGAGCAGCCTTGAGGCCCGCTGGAGTGATGTCAGTCCGATTATAGTGTGGGGTGGGGTGGGGGGGGGGGGGGATAACCCTCAGTAGAGTTCAGTGTCATCACAGTGTGCACATCCACATCATGTGCAATATCTTTTGCTAGGCCACGGTTTACATAACATTTCAGAGTGGGTGATTGTGTGTGTGAGTGCATGCAGGCATGCGTGCATGTGTGAGGGTGTGTGGTGAGATGGAGAAAGAGTCTCATGACTGTTTTTTGTGTGTGCATTCGTGTGTATATGCGTGTGTACAGTACAGTATATCTATAATGGTTAAATTCACTGCACTAAGTTGAGGCATCCAGTACATCTCTGTAGAAAATGGCACAGATGATGTTGTGTATGATCTCTAATGACACGGTCGACGCCGACCCATTTATATACAGTAAAACCATTCCGCTTCCGGGCTGTTATATCCACTATGGAAGGTTGGAGCGATAGCTTGGTCATTAAACTCGATAAGCAAGCAAGTCAGAAGGTATCATTTCTGCTTTCATTGCTGGATAACGTTTGGTGTGTGTGTGCGACGCGTGGTCCAGGGTATGTTTTGCTCTGTCACAGTAGGGTGTTGATACCCTCATCCCTCTCCCACCTCGTCAGCCTGATGGTATTGATTGTGATCACAGCTTTAACAGCAAAGTATTGATCAGTTAGAAATGGATCAGTGTGACAGATAACGAAGCATCAACTTGTATTACGCAAAGCTGCTCAAGTGCATTCATTGGGCATGTACAGTACGGGGGCATGCACAGTATATGTGAAATAGACCAGACTATGACTTTTAGAGGAAATTACGAGATTCGGCCTCTGATCTGTGAAGGGAATTTTTAGTGTCCCATCTTCACAAGAAGGTTATCAGGTTGGAGTGAGTTATCAGTTTAGAAGGACATATGTTCGTTCCCTGCATTTTGTCACATTTTCTGTCTCAAATTTTTCCCCTTTGTGTGTGTGTGTGCGTGATAGTGTTTGTGTCTCTCCATGTGTTTTGTCGTTGTCTCATCTTTTCATGTGTCCTCTGTTTCATTCCATTCTCCTTAACTCCATCACGATGACTTCATGTGGAAAAGCTGGTGCTGAAAAAAACGAGCTGTAAGTTTTACCCATGGTGCAAAGTGCTACAGGTCCAGAGGGGGGGGGACTGGTGCTTTCACTTTGGCCCAATCCATTTGGGCCAAATAACACCCTTGCCCATTTCACTTCCCCTCCCTAACTTCCCTCAGGGTTATCCATATAGTACGAGGGAAAGAGGGGACAACCAACCCGGGCATCAAGGGCTGCTGTGTCTTCTGGTATTGTCCATACTTAGGAGTGTAATTACAGTATATTAAATTACTTCTACACATATATTAGTCAACGAATTAGCAGGCATTGCAGCCCTTCAGAGCCCGATCAGTATGGAACCACAGAAGGAAGTTTAGAGGGGGAATTGAATGAGGGTGTTAATCTGAATTGAACGGGGCATAGTTGTGTGTGTTTTGGGGGGGAGGTGATGGGTTTGCCCTGTGTGTCCCTGCTCTCACTTCATCCGCCTCTTCTTCCACCTCCCCATCGATCCATCACTCCATCTCGTCACTCAATCTGGTGCTACACAAATCTCTGTGGTCTGTAGGGGACTGATATGTACACTACACACGACTACACGGTTCCAAAAAATATTAGATTGACATTAGATTGCAAACCAGATCTAGGTTCTCTCTTCTGTCCCCCTTGTGTTGTCAAGCCCACTCCATGTTTGTGTTAGGTATGTTTTTTTGTGAGTCGAGGATACTGTGATGCTGATGCTAGATGGTCACATGGTATTCTTCTGGAATGAACTGCTGAATGTGAGAGTAATAATCACTTCATAATGATTATTCCCAGCTGAGCTGACCTCAAATACTGTATAATCCTCTTCCTCGATATGTTGCATTGTTGTTCTATGTACAGTTCAACGACCCAAAAGACATGCTTGTATGACGTGCATGCATGCACATAGATGTACTCTCTAAACACTCACACACACATTCCGAGATAGAGAGTGAATCACATTATAATTAGGACATGCTCTGGTGGACTTAGTGCTGCAAGCTTCCCTCTGGCCTCCGTGCAGTTTTTTTTCTTCTACATGCTCTGTTGTGTGTGTGTTCCTGGTTATCTGCATTCTTCTCTTAAACAGAGGTATTGTTACTGTTTTGTTAGACTTCAGTGCGGCTTTTGACGTTATCGATCATAGTCTGCTGCTGGGAAAACATATGCCTTTACACCCCCTGCTATAGGTCAGATGCCAGAAAGAGGGACTTAGGAAAATAACAATTGTCTCAGAACAGTGCTGACCCTTAAATGTGCGCAGAGAGCTAACATTAATAATATGCATGTCAATCTCTCATGGCTCAAAGTGGAGGAGAGATTGACTTCATCACACCTTGTTTTTGTAAGAAGTGTTGACAAGCTGAATGCACCGAGCTGTCTGATTAAACTACTAGCACACAGCTTGGACACCCTTGCATACCCCACAAAACATGCCAGACTATGGGAGGCGCACAATACTACATAGAGCCATGACTACATGGAACTCTATTCCACATCAGGTAACTGATGCAAGCAGTAGAATCAGATTTAATTAACAGATAAAAATACACCTTATGGAACAGTGAGTACTGTGATGAGACACACACACACACAGGTACAGACACACGCACACAAACGCTAGCACACGCACTAGCCACACACACAGTACATTGTAATATTGTTGTATGGTGGTATTATACATTTTGTATTGTAGATATGTGGTGGTGTAATAATGTTTAATGATGTACTGTTTTATTCTTTGTTTTAACAATCTCAAAAAAGTATAATTTAAGAATTTTTTTTGTAAATATATTCCTCCATATTTTACTATGTTTAGCTCACATAATATAATAAATGTGGCCAAAACAAATGTAGGCATTAATAAATGCATTTCTATAGCTTCGAAAATATTTTTTTTAAATGGTGAGGGAGTGCCAAGATGTAGTCACGGTGGCTTGAACACAGCGCCTCCTACAGTCATCTAGCGTACAGTGCATTCAGGAAGTATTCAGACCCCTTAACTTTTTCCACATTTTGTTACCTTACAGCCTTATTCTAATATGGATTAAATAAAACAAAATCATCATCAATCTACACACCATACCCCATAAAAGGGTTGTTAGACATTTTTACAAATGTATATATTTTTAAAATAAATACCTTATGTAAATAAGTATTCAGACCCTTTGCTATGAGACTCGAAATTGAGCTCCGGTGCATCCTGTTTCCATTGATCATCCTTGAGATGTTTCGACAACTTCATTGGAGTCCACCTGTGGTAAATTCAATTGATTGGACATAATTTGGAAAGGCACACACCTGTCTATGTAATGTCCCACAGTGCATGTCAAAGCAAACACCAAGCCATGAGGTTGAAGAAACTGTCCGTAGAGCTCTAAGACAGGATTGGGGGAAGGGTACCAAAATATTTCTGCAGCATTGAAGGTCCCCAAGAACCTGTTCTCCATCATTCTTAAATGGAAGAAGTTTGAAACCACCAAGACTCTTCCTACAGCTGGCCGCCTGGCCAAACTGAGCAATCGGGGGAGAAGGGCCTTGGTCAGGGAGGTGACCAAGAACCAAATGGTGACTTACAGAGCTCCAGAGTTCCTCTGTAAAAATAAGAGAACCTTCCAGAAGGACAACCACCTCTGCAGCACTCCACCAATCAGGCCTGGTAGAGTGGCCAGATGGAAGCCACTCCTCAGTAAAAGGTACATGACAGCCCATTTGGAGTTTGCGAAAAGGCACCTGAAGGACTCTCAGACCATGATGAGAAACAAGATTCTCTGGTCTCATGAAACCAAGATTGAACTCTTTGGCCTGAATGCCAAGCGTCACTTCTGGAGGAAACCTGGCACCATCCCTATGGTGAAGCATGGTGGTGGCAGCATCATGCTGTGGGGATGTTTTTCAGCGGCAGGGACTGGGAGACTAGTCAGGATCGAGGGAAAGATGAACGAAGCCAAGTACAGAGAGATCCTTGATGAAAACCTGCTCAGGACCTGGGGTGAAGGTTCACCTTTCAACAGAACAACAAGCCTAAGAACACAGCCAAGACAATGCAGGAGTGGCGGGACAATGCAGGAGTGGCGGGATAATAAATAATAAATATCTGAATGTCCTTGAGTGGCCCAGCCAGAGCCCGGACTTGAACCAGATCAAACATCTCTGGAGAGACCTGAAAATAGCTGTGCAGCAACGCTCCCCATCCAACCTGACAGAGCTTGAGAGCATCTGCAGATAAGAATGGGAGAAACTCCCCAAATACAGGTGTGCCAAGCTTGTAGCGTCATACACAGGAAGACTCGAGGCTGTAATCGCTGCCAAAGGTGCTTCAACAAAGTACTGAGTAAAGGGTCTGAATACTTATGTAAATGTGATATTTCAGGGGATTTTTTTATACACTTCTAAAAACCTGTTTTTGCTTTGTCATTATGGTGTATTGTGTGTAGATTGATGAGGGGGGAAAACGATTTCATCAATTTTAGAATAAGTCTGTAACATAACAAAATGTAGAAAAAGTCAAGTGGTCTGAATACTTTCCGAATGAACTGTAACTAGCTACCAAGAAGCCATTCCAGGCTGTCGATCATGTCAGAGTAGCTAGCTTGTCTGTCTTAGCTGTTATGCCTGATGACAAGGTTGATAGACTTTAGAAAAGCAAGCAATTACTAAATATACTGAATAAGACTCACATTCCTTTACATCTTTACCCAGATTTTAGCAGAGATGCAAAGAAGCATATTTAGTTTATTTAACAAAATAACCACCAGTCAGGAGGATACAGACAGCTCAAGTGGTATGCTTAAATATGCAGAAAAATTTACATATTTTTTACACGAAATGTATCATAATGATTATGGCTATAGATTGCAGGAACAAGCTTTTTCAGGTGTTAGAAAAATGCTAAATATGGACTGCCTAATTGGTAAGTAGTAGACTGTAAAATACCAGTGAAGTAAAGTATGATTTAGGTAAAAATCCACTGACAACACTGCACCCTAGTGGCTCTTTCAAGTATTTCAGCAGATTTCTGTGCTTAGAGCAGTAAGATACTTTATGTTCATGAACTTCGTGTTTATTTTGAAAGCTCTCGGCGATCCCCACTTCCACACCAAGCCTCAGCAGGTTTACCACATGTCAAGGTCAGCAAACACTACATCCGTTTTACACCAGCCAGGTCTGAATGTACAGACCCACCCACACACATATCCTGTAGTGGGTGGTTGTGAGTCACATGTGGAGGGGGAGGAGTTTGGTTCATGCCAGAGGTTTTTATCTGGCCAAGTTTCTCTAGGTTGCCATGGTCTTCGTTGGTTGCCATGTTCTGATCATTATGGTCTGGATTAGTTTGGTACAGCCACTCTATACCATAGTTCATCACTGTGCCATTTGTATGTTAGGTTCTCATTCTCTCTTTTCTCCCTCTCTATTTTCTCTTTCTCTCTCTCTCCAGCTCTCCAGCCTCAGGAAGCCAACGGAACTCCAGCGTGTCCTTCAGCCTGCCCCCCTCCTCCTGCACCCCTCCTTCCAGCCTGCCCCCTCACCTCTGCAGCCCCCCGGACACCTCGTCCCTCTCCTCACCCCCCTGCCCCTCCTCTTTACCCCACTCTGCCTCGCCCAGCCTCAGCGACCTCTTCGGCCTGCCCACCCCACCCGTGGGGAGTGCGAGTGGCTTCGGCAGCATGGGCGGTAGCCTTGGTGGAGGGTCCTCGTGCGGGGACTCGCGCTCCCCCTCGCCACTCACCCTAATGCAGGCCGTAGCCACCTCGGGCAAGCCCTTCGCCTCCAAGCCCGTGGAGCTGTGGAGCAAGCTGGATGTGGCCGACTGGCTGGACAGTCTGAATTTGTCAGAGCATAAAGACGCCTTCCTGGACAACGAGATCGAGGGCGCCCACCTGCCCTCGCTGCAGAAAGAGGATCTGATAGACCTGGGGGTGACGCGGGTGGGCCACCGCATGAACATCGAGAGGGCCCTCAAAATGCTGCAGGACAGATAAAGCCAGGGGGTGTGGATTTATCTGAAACACTCTCTGTCCTACCTGTTCTCCTTTTCTGTCTGGGACGATTTAGGAATCGGCCTCTGACTCCTCCCTTCCTGCCTCGACTGTGGCGTGTATGCGTTTGATCATTCCCATTCTGCTTCCCGAGTATCAGGGGATGTCGGAATCCTGGAGGAACTGCATCAATCCAGAATGGAGAAAAAGTGGGAAAAAATCCTGTATCTTTTTAGGGATGCTCATGTCACCACACTTTGGAATATTCTTGAAAGGTAGCCCTCAAACACTTTGAAATACTGATAGAAATCCAACCTGGACATTTTTTGGAATACTAAAGACTACATCTCCCAATTTGCTTGGGAATACTCAATACTTTTTCAAGCTCCCACAGTGCGGGTGTTTGAAGCCAGCTGAGCTGGTCGGCGCTCCTTTTCTATATTTGCTAGAGTTTCTTCAGAGAATATTTCGTCACTAGACGTCAAACCGTGGGTTGTGTTTATGGATGCATCTGACGTTGTAGAGACATTTGAAAAACATTAGGAAACGAGAACCTTTGCAGAAATGTTTCGCTTAATCCTAAACCATAGCACTCGCTGCAAGCAAATACACACACACACACACACACACACACACACACACAGATCCGGCAATGGCCTTCTCCTGAGAGAGAGAGAAACATAATGATGTGTTAGTCTTTTCTAATGCATGGCTGGAGGGGCTCTACTGTAGCAGGCACCACTGTTCCCTTCACATCCCTGTTCACTGTGGAAGGTGTGTGTATTTGCGTTTTTGTCAGAGACATGTTTGTGAGGTGTGTGTGCGCGCACGCTGTGGGAGGTTTGTTAAATGGGTTTTTAGAAAGACACGAGCGAGAGTGTAAGGCCTAGATTCAATCAAATCGAGCGTGAAGCAGTGCTAGCCGACACCCGCATAGCTGATGTGTTGGCGGTGTCGGAAGTGTAACTGTGTTGGAGCTGTCAAATCGGTGGTCGTTGTTACGAAGCCACACACATTCCTTTCGTGTTTAGAAGTTCAAAAAGAGAAAGTGTACGCTATATAGAAATAATATACCATACAATAATACGCTCAAATCGAAAATCATGAAACAAAATAATGAGGATTTCTATCAACCAGATCAAGGTGTCGGCTGCATCTCACATTCCGGTGTTCGAACTTGTGAACAGGGCTGCGTGGGATTTATCTTAATGCGACTCCGTGCAGCCAATGGCAATGTCTGTTTTAGGTATAATGCCAGGAGCCGCTTGTGGATTTGACAGCTCTAACACAGTTCCACTTCCGACACTGCCAAAACAACCCTACACTGGTGTTGGCCGGCGCGTATCTGATATAATCTAGCCCTAAGTGTTGGCGTCATGTGTGTTTTCATCGTCTTCCACACACTTGACAGTGACCCGGACAGGAGTGGAATGCCAGACCCCTACTCCCTACCCCCGAACCAACCAACCTCCCTCCAGGCCTATGACAGAAATAATCCACCTATCACAACAACAATTTCCCTGCCATAATATCACCATCGCTCTCCTCTCTATTCAGCCATCTTTAATCATGTCTAATCACTGAGTGATTCCTTTCACAGATCAAACATTGTTTTTATATTAACACCAGTGTGTGCTGTTGTGTTATAGGTGAGGGTTAACAATTTGTTGACATAATGATTCTCGGCGAGTAGTTGAAGACAACCATTTAAAGGATGAGTGCAAAACCGGTGTTACTTTGTGATCTGTGTTAACATAGGACACTGTGGTTGACTGTGTGCTTGTTTTTAGACAGCTAACCTATACTGTGCATTGCAGGGGCCAAGAATACTATGAATAATATGAATTCACTCAAATCTGCTACCCAGACATTCACACAATCACCGAAGAGGATTTAAAAAAAGATTTCTAGGAACGTTTACAAAGTTTGTGTATAGTCAGTGTTTGCATTGCCGATGAATCACAAAATGTATTTATTGACGAGAAGAGGTGTTAGTCCTACCTGGTGTTTCCAGAGGGAAGAAAAGAGGTGTGACACAGCAGCACCAACTGAGCAGCTATTAGAGGGGTATGGTTTGATCCAGGCAATAAAGGCTTTCGATGATGCATTTGGTCCCTGTTCGTTTGAGAATGAGAGGGAGAGTCCTCCGTAACACTTTACTTAAGCCTGCAGGTATAACCCTTTTATAAGGCTTGCTTATAAAAAGTTATAAAGTATTATTACTACAGGCTTCAAGTAAAGTGTTACTGAGTCCTTTTCTCAACACCAGTGATGTGTTGAGAAAAGTAGAACAAGATTATCTTGCAATCAAAGCTCCCACCTGACCGCCGATCAATTGTCTCCATCCTTTTTCAAGAAACACCGTTATGTCAATGTTAATGTGAGAACTGCCGATAGGTCAGTACCCAGGAAGTGTTTGGTGGCATTGATTTTAAGTAAAGTGAATACATGTATTGTTTTGAATGTGTATAAAGGAATGATTTAAAGAAAAGAGTACATCTATAGAATAATTATATGTGTAATATTTCTAAAAGGTTCAGAGAGAGAATTTCTATGAAAGACTATGGCCATTGCATCCACCCTCAGAACTTAATTCCTTGTCACTCTATCCCTGTTTTGTGATTGGATACATAGTGCCCCATTTCTGGCCTCTCTGCCTCTGAACTAGATTAGAACTACCCCAGAAGGGACTACAAGGAGAAGTGTGGAAGCCATGTATGCCACTGTACCCAGATGACATATATATTATAACATATCACTAAAAAAGTGAACAGTATTTTGGTGTCATTCGAGACATAGCCATGATTCTATCAGTTCACAGTGATGTTCTATGAACATAACCATGATTGTTTGGATTGTGTGCAATTTAGGGTCTCCTGTTGGACAAAAAAAATGCTACCTTGGTGAGATTCCTTCTTCTTTCTCCCGGTCCCTGTGTGCAACTGTATGATGATGAAGGGAAGACAAAGGGATGATAAAAAAAAAAGGGAATACCAGGCCGACAGAAAGAGAGGACTTGCAGGAGTTATAACGCTGCTATAATCCATTCATTATTTTAAAAGAATCAACAAAGTGACATAGAAAAAAGCACAGTATTTTTTATGATTTATATAAATTATATGGAATTTTATAAAAGACATTTGGAGAAGAATATTCAACTCTGAAGTGTGGTTTGCCAAAAAGTGAAGAAAAAACAACTATATTATATATAAATATATATTAATAGAAATTAATATTATCAGATTTATGAGGAAACTAAGAAGCAATATTTATACTGAATGGATCTCCTTGGTTGTGGTTTTGCCCAGTTTTAAGATGAACTATCATTATATATTATCACCTGTTGATGTTATGAACACTGATAGATGAAGTGGACAGAAGACATTTGTCCAATCAAAATATATTTTATATACTATCCTCTGGCCATCACCTGCCTATCTTGAATATTGTAATTTTTGACAATTCCAATCGCTTAGTCTGCATAAAATGTGTGTATAACGCTTTACATTTATACATATCCTCACAGTCCACTGGATCGAAAACTGTCCCGATGACACTTTTATGCTCAACTTATATAGAAATGTACAAAAAAAAGATTAGTTGTGACTGTTGATTTCATGGGGAAAAAACAACATATCACTAAGCTAATTTATATGTGGAATCGTAGAACTGAGTAGTGGTATTAAGATGCTATACAAATCATCACTGTGTGACTATAAGGCTATGCTACATAAGGACTGGCATGGCTCACAATCCCCCTTACCATCACAACACAGTCCTTTCACTTACCCATCGGCAACTATTTGGATACTTTTGCTATTTTCTCTTCTTTTATCTCTTCTTTTATTTTTCATTCTACATAAATACCAAGACGTTTCCGTCTTTTTTGTGTATATTTGTGTTCGTGTTCTCTATGTTGTAATTCCTCATTACGTAGAGTCGACGATCTAATTATCAAAATGAAAAAGAAAGAGAAGTTTCTTGTCACTGCACTCTTCCTTCCCCCCCAAATCCTCAATACTTCTTGTATGGCAACCAAAAGATACTGTAAGAAATAAATATAATATTGCACTATGGTTGTATTCATTTAATTCCTGATGTGCCTATTTTTGGGGTTTGGGCTTCTTTGGATCCGTCTCGAAGGACCATGAGAAGGAGCAGCACCTCCCGAGTCCACTACGAGTCATGACCCCACTGTAATGGGGGTCATGCTGCCGCTCAACAGTATAGCTTCTTTCCTCACAAGCCCTTACTACTACTACACGTGAACACCCTCTCACTACACATGAACACCCTTTTGGCAACCGCCTTAGCCGGCTAAGCCCCCGAAAAGCTATCAATTTGATGGCACGGGTGGTGACATTGCAAGCTGTGGAGCGAGGTTAACCCATACAACTCAGTTAGAGCTGTTTTTCTATGGTCGTTGGCAAACTGGACATCCAATGGACTGATATTGGATGTCCTTTTTTTTTTATGTGCTTTTCTCTCTGCGTATTCTCACCTTGAACTTAAGCATGGGAATCGGGTGCTATACACCTGCTTTTCATTGTGGGTGGAGATGGAATAAATGAAGGTGTGGCGGAGGTGTGTCTATAGATAATCCATATTCTGACCTAGACTTAAGTCCGTAACAATTTCACCACCTTTAAATCGAAATCAAATAAAATTGTAGTGGTTGCATACACATATTTAGCAGATGTTATAGCTAGTGTGGTGAAATGCTTGTGTTCCTAGCTCCAACAGTGCAGTAGTATCTTAACACAACACACACAAATCAAAAAAAGCTAATAATAATGGAATTAAGAAACATAGAAATATTAGGAAGAGCAATGTCGGAGTCCAGAGTGTGTATGAATATACAGTGATTCAGACACGTTTACTTTTTCTGAATCTAAATTCTTATGGAACTGTGATATTTCAGTTTTTTTTGTTTATTTTTTTACTATTTTCGAAATTGTAGAATAATAGTTAAGACATCGAAGCTATGAAATAACACATATGGAATCATGTAGTAACCAAAAAAGTGTTAAACAAATCAAAATATATTCTATAGTTTAGATTCTTCAAAGTAGCCACCTTTTGCCTTTTGACGTCACCAAATAATTAATTAAAACACTGTTTTGCAACCAAGGTCTAAAGTAGCCTCAACAGCACTCTGTAGGGTAGCGGACGTCCTCCAACCTATCAGAGCTCTTGCAGCATGAACTGACATGTTGTCCACCCAATCAAAGGGTCAGAGAATGAATCTAGTACTGAAAACATGAGCTACAGCTAGCTAGCACTGCAGTGCATGAAATGTGATGAGTAGTTGACTCAGGGAGAGAAAGAAAATAGTTGAACAGTTTTCAACAAATTCATGTCTTCCTAAATGAAGGAGAAGCAAGAGAGAAATAGAGAGATTTAGATTTTTTTTCACTTTTAGTTTCACTTACAGCTAGCTAGCTAGCTAGTTTAGACTACTCAAACAACCTGCTCAGACAGAGGGATGCTATGTTAGCTAGCTGGCTATGACTATCCAACACAACACTGGAACTCTTCCAAGTCAAGGTAAGATTTTGGTTTTACAAATTTATTGCAACCGTGGCCCGCCGATGTAACTGCTCAACTGCTTACTGAGTAACTGTAAAATTACTACATGATTGTAGTGGGTTTACTAATGCATTAGTTCTATTAGCTATGTTGACTATGATGTTACTTTAGCTAATATGGTGACAACAGCATGGAAATGATTTTTTTCGCCTGGTCACATACATGTTTTGTGCATTGAAGTCCACAAACAATGGGAAAAGGTGAGAGGAGGATTCAATCCACTAATTCTGTTGAAAAACGTTTCTTAAACGGAAGCCACACACAAGAAAGACCCTGCTCTTAATTAGTGACAATGGCAGAGAGAACTAAACGTTCAAAAGTGTGGTTACAATTCACCAGAGTCGATGCTGACAATGCTCGTTGCCACAAGTGCAACAAGACTTTTGCTTGTAAGGGCGGAAACACGAGCAATCTGTCCAAACATCTATCGAAAGTGCATCATGTACAGGCAGGGAAATGCAGTTTTTGACTGCCTAGCTCGTAGTTCATCTCTCGTTGTCCGATCTACGTTAGATATGTATGCTAGCAGCCTAGAGCCCACACACGGAGTTAACTCAATTTTGCGAACATGGGTTCATGATCAAAAGTAACCATTAGCCAGCTGATAAATTCAATCACCCATTTAAAGATTTTGCAACTTTTTGGTTAAAGTAGCAGCTACAATGAACCAACCCACTCCTCTCTCTAATACCGCTGGTCCAAGCCAAAGACAAGCCCAAATCCCCTGGATGCTGGCAGCTAGTGGGAGGATGACTGAGGAGAGGGTGAATGAGTGCCACCTAGCCGTGACCAAATTCATAGTGAAAGGCCTACACCCCTTTGCAACAGTGGTGTCCAAGGGCTTTAGGTAGCAGTCTGTCAGTATATATTGAGTTGTATTCATTTTTAGGATATAGTAGTATAAAATAGTTGTATGTTAGTCCCATCACTCCACAATACAGTACAATACACAACCATGATAATTCAACACATAAACTCTTTCATGAGATGACCAAGGCACTCAACCCCAAATATACCCCTCCCTCCAGGAGTTACCTCAGCGACACATCCATTCCTACCTGGTGTGGTGCAGAAAAGGCCAATGTGCTCACTGAGCTGAAGGACGTGCCAAAGCTGGCCATCACATCAGACGGTTGGACCAGCCTCTGTCAGGACCACTATCTCACTGTTAGAGTGCACTACACAAGCCACGGCAGTGTAAAACAGAAGGTCCTCCACACCGGAAAGTCCTCCACAAAATTCCTTCCATTGATAAACGGGCAGCCCAAATCAGAGCAGTGGTCGTGTGGTTCAAGAGATCCTCAATGCCCAAAACAGTCTTGAAGGAAAAGCAGCGGCTCCTTGGTAAGAATCAGTTCAATCTATTGAAGTATTGTTTTGAAATTCCCTACATTTAACAATTTAATATTCAAGTGTGCGGTAATTAAATGTATGTTGTTTTTTGTTGTTGTTTCAGGCCTTCCGGAACACTCACTCATCCTTGATGCCAAGACCAGCTGGAACTCGCTCTATCTAATGATAGAGAGATTCATGGAGCAGTATCCAGCACCCAAGCAGCAGCCTTGGACCCACGACTGCGAAAAGCAATGACCAAAGACAACCTGATCCGTCTGAAGGATGAGGACTTCCATAAGGCTCAGGAGTTTGTCCAGCTCATGAGAATCCTCTATACATCCACACTGTGTGTGTCATGTGACAAGAATGCCACCTGTGGACAGATCATACCCATCCTCCAATAATTGGAAGAGCACTTCACTTTGAAGCATGAAGATACGTTTGTGGCAACCATCAAAGAGAAGGTGTGGGAGAACCTCTTCGAGCACTATCAGGATGAGGACATTCAGGCCTTCCTGCATGAGGCCACAGCAATGGACCCCAGATTTAAAGGGAGGCCGGTGAGTGACGACACCTGGGACGGGCTGAGGAAGGCAACTGTTGAGGCCAATGTGACCGGAGCAACACCAGGGCTGTCAGAGGAGCCGGAGCAGACAGACACAGAGCACCAGCAACAGTAGGAGTCTGAAGCAGAAGGAGAGGAAATGGAGGAGACAGTCCCTCCATTGTACAAAACAAGGAGATCCTTGGAGGAGCTGTTCTCAGAGGAGGACAGGGAGTTGAGGTTGACGATCCAACAGGACACCTCGTCCCTCACCCTCAGCGAGAGGTCGAGCTCTAAAAAGGCTTGCCTCCCATCCCCATGGCTGAAGATCCTGTGACGTGGTGGTGGGAGAAGAGCTACTCCGCCCCTCACAAACATTGTAACAAGCTACCTCTGTGCTCAAGCCTCCTCAACCCCTAGCGAGAGGGTATATTCGACTGCAGGGAACACAATAAGCCAGGAGAGGTCCCGACTTCTGCCAGAGAAGGGAATATGTTGATCTTTCGCCAGAAGAACTGCTAAGAACTATTAGTCATTTTGCAGCTTACCTGCATTCTCCTGCTCTCTACTACTGTATTTTCTTTTGCAAGAAAATACTGTTTATTTAATTTGTTTTACATTTCCATCATCACAACATTAGAGTCTATAAAAGTCATTTGTTCAAAAGATTGCTGTTTCTTTTGCTATAAATAATTGCTTATTTTATTTATTTTACATTTCAGAAAATAAAGCAATGTTAATTCTGTTCTCAATTTGTTTGGGTTTTTTTTTCGTAAAAAATAACAAAAGTAACTGATAAGTATACCATTAAAGTACCATATCATTAGCAGTATCGGTAAGAGTAGTAATACCGTTAAAATCTTAACGATACCCATCCCTAGTCAAGGAGCAGTGTGGCTTGGTTGGGTCATGTTTCGGAGGACGCACGGCTCTCGACCTTCGCCTCTTCCGAGCCCGTACAGGAGTTTCAGCGATGAGACAAGACTGTAACTACCAATTGGATACCACGGAATTGGGGAGAAAAGGGCGTAAAATAAAATGTTTAAATATATTTTTACAAATCTAGATAAAAAAAAATATAATACAAATACATAAATAAAAAAAGAACACCATTCTCCATACACTGTAATTTGCAACTTGAGAAAGAGCTAGGTAAATGAGTAATTCATTTGGATAAGGGAATTGTAAATACAAATGACACTTGTTTTAGATATATAGTGCTTTCAGAAAGTATTCATACCCCACGACATATTCCACATATTTTGCGTTAGTCTGAATTCAGGATATATTTTATTTTCTTTCTCACACGTTTGCCTGGCTGTTTTGCATGTTATTTTGGCATTAATACGTGTCACATATTAGTTTGCAAACAATGTAAAAAAAAGTTCCTCTGTCCAGTGTCTGTGTTCTTTGGCCCTTCTTAATCTTTTCTTTTTCTTTGCAACTCTGCCTAGAAGGACAGCATCCCGGAGTCGCCTCTTCACTGTTGACGTTGAGACTGGTGTTTTGCGGGTACTATTTAATGAAGCTGCCAGTTGTGGACGTGTTCTCAAACTAGACACTCTAATGTACTTGTTCTCTTGCTCAGTTGTGCACTGGGGCCTCCCACTCGTCTTTCTATTCTGGTTAGGGCCAGTTTGCGCTGTTCTGTGAAGGGATTAGTACACAGTCTTGTACGAGATCTTCAGTTTCTTGGCAATTTCTCGCATGGAATAGCCTTCCTTTCTGAGAACAAGAATAGACTGATGAGTTGCAGAAGAAAGTGCTTTGTTTCTGGCCATTTTGAGGATGTAATCGAACCCACAAACCATTGGAACATAGGAGTGATGGTTGCTGATAATCTACCTATGTAGATATTGTGCAGGTGTTGTTACACGTGGTCTGCCACTGCGAGGATGATCAGCTGTCCGTCCTGACTCCCTGTAGTGCTGTCTTAGGCGTCTCACGGTACGGACATTGCAATTTATTGCCCTGGCCACATCTGCAGTCCTCATGCCTCCTTGCAGCATGCCTAAGGCACGTTCACGCAGATGAGCAGGGACCCTGGGCATCTTTCTTTTGGTGTTTTTCAGAGTCAGTAAAATGCCTCTTTAGTGTACTAAGTTTTCATAACTGTGACCTTAATTGCCTACCGTTTGTAAGCGGTTAGTGTCTTAACAACCATTCCACAGGTGCATGTTCATTAATTGTTTATGGTTCTTTGAACAAGCATGGGAAACATCCCTTTACAATGAAGATCTGTGAAGTTATTTGGATTTTTACAAATTATCTTTGAAAGACAGGGTCCTGAAAAAGGGACGTTTCTTTTTTTTGCTGAGTTCAGCTACAGTTTGTGCTACAGCATAATCAAAGTGAGGACAGTGGGAAGTCTGCTGTATACTTACGGCCTGTTGTAACCTGGAGTCACACCTTTCCAGTACTCCTCACCCTGCCCTAAACTCTGCCCTTAAGAGTTACCATTAAAAAAAGTATGTTTTTCATTGAGACCAAAGAGAACAGACTGTGTCCACTCGTGGACATAGAAAGAAGCTGGCTTGCTCAAAAACTATGGCGCTATCGGTACATGTTGAAGAGGGGGAGGGATGAGATGGAGTCACAATCCATGCCAGGCACACCTGTGAGCTCTGGAACTCCACCTCCGACAGGCAGAGGCAACAATTGTCGCGGGTTCGTCAGGTCGTCGGTTCACCCTGACATTTCCATTCCTCTTCTGACACCAGAACTTGACGAACTGCCCACCATGAGTGATACCAAGAGTGGACACAGAATATCAACTGGGATGGATCCCGAGGCAAATTTGGCTTACCAGTGAACCTCAGAGTATTCATCATGAATACTGTGTTTCCGAAGTTTCTGTCCATGAGTGACGCAACCCGAAAAAATTTTGGAGACAGAGTTAATGAGTAAGGTCACCGAGAAAGTCTGGACATTTAACCTAATTTAACTAGGTAAGTCAGTTAAGAACAAATTATTATTTTAAAATGACGGCCAAACAGCCAAACCCTAACCTAACCCAGATGACGCTGGGCCAATTGTGCGACGCCCTATGGGACTCCCGATCATGGCCAGTTGTGATACAGCCCTGGATTGAACCAGGTTCTGTAGTGCCGCCATTAGACACATAGATAAGGGAAAGCAGGCTAAGGAATTAAGCATACAGTATATAGGCTACAGTAAACATCTCATTATCCTGTTGGTTTTTGCCACACTGCACAGTAGCATTTTGAAAGTTTTTTAAATAAAAAAAATCTAATTCAATAATATATTTCTACCACTATCGATGCTGTTATTATTTGGAATACAGTTCTCGGCTGACAGTAGTGATTGACATTGGTCACAGATCACGCATTGATGAGCCATTAAATTGGACGATAGCCAGCCGAAATCCTCATAATAGCAAATGGGTGATCGAAACTCGTTTGTATCTGGCCACCCAGACAAATGCAACAACCCCTACAAATATGTCAATTGATTATAATCCACATAATTCACCCTACAAAAATCCCAACATTTCTGGGTGAAAGTACATTTGAAGTCCTGCTTATCCGTTTATAGAATAATTAGCATTATTTTATTTCTCAACTGGGTAATTGAAGCGTGCCTCACATTCACCATTCAAGTGCAGGCAACAGGCTATCAAAGGGTCACCCAACGCTTTACGATGTGAGCTGGAGGCATTTTGAAAACATGCTTTCAAACACTTGTTTTTCACAAGTGCAGCAGGTTGTGAACTCTGCAAACGACGTTTCCACTCCGAGAATGAGAATGGTAAATGACTGTAATTAATACATTCATTCAAAACATTGGAATACAAAAGAAGCCATCAACCCATGATGGGCTAGCAGGACAACAGGCTCCTGCAAAGTAGATGTCTATTTTTAGGGACTTCAAATGTATTAATGGACGTTTAATGTATTGTAATGACCTGACAAGATCATAAATGAACAATTGTCCAGACAGAGGCTTGAGTTTGCGAATTGACGGTTTATTAAACCAACTTTACACAGGCTACTGTTTGGGCCGTAGCACACGCCAAATAAATGACAGATAACCCACAAGCCAATCGTGACCTTCTCTTGTGAAGCCCAGACGAAAAAGAGGGAGAACAAAGGCTAAACCTGGTCTTAACTTCCAATGCTCCATCCCCCTGCCCAACCCCCCTCCACGCCACTCCGCCAACCGCCAGGATGCCCGGCATCAGAACATTCCAGGCATTCCCGTGATTGGCAGATAGCAGGTTGATTGGCATGTCGGACCCCGCGAACACTGGGTACTGGTCAGTACAACACAACCCTCTACTACCCTAACACATAACACACTGACTGTCTGTGCGGGTCGCTACAGTATGTTCGCCTACTAATGATAATGACATTAAGGAGATGAAGGAGTAAGCTCTGCGTGCTTATTAAAGTATCATTTAGCAGCTTTGACATGCATCATCCAAACAGTGGCTGATGAGCAAATGCGATCTACTGCCAACGTCTCGGCGACATCTTGCCAATGTGCAAACGCTCTCCATACTACAGCGGCCCGATGTATCATGTATACATCGAGCAGACGTCGGCGAAATTAATGTGTGCTGTAATGCACACGCACACGCATGAATGATAGATTGATATATATTGAAGTAGGCCAATATGTAAGTTATGTTACGTTAAGACAGCTACAGTAAACAGGACTCTTCGTGTCTACTCTTCGTCCTACAGCCCTACATGTCATTTCAATAAAAACCTTGAACCCACGTCCCTGAATTTACCAAATATTTGTATTTTACACTCTAGCAGTATGCTTACATTAAGATAAATATCATAAAAAAGACAACTTACTGAGCATTTCATCCTTAAAAACCCATGAAGGTCTGATGTGCCGTATGCACATCAATATTCTGAACCGTTCCTCTCTATATATTCTATTGAGTCTGTGGAAAAAATTCTAACTAAAAAAAAGGTACACCGTATTTAAAGGGATGGCTTAAGATACATGTACTTAAACCCCTATTGAATGAAAACTCCACAAGAAAATGTGTTGGCCAGCAAGTGGGAGGGTTTCAGTGGTTGAATTACATTTATTCAGCGCGCGCAAGGGAACCATGCCTATAAAGCCCGTAACGCACCTTCATGAGGATTTGTTATACAGAAGCTGTTAATGTCAGGATGTACATAGTAGTTGTAAAGATTAATCGAAGTAACCAAAATACTATCCATACGTTGTTTATTCAAACAATTGACTTACAAAAAGAGAACAAGCAGATAACGTGGTGACTTGAGCAAGTAGAAGTACAGATAAAAAATAAACAAATATAAAAAAGGTAACTTTTATTATAAAACCTCGAATAATTGATTTGATGAGATCCCATTCCCCACACACCTACTGAAGTTACACTACTGCATTAGATCGCCGTGACAATGGGGTGAGATTGTCATCGGTTAAAATAATCACTCTGCGTTTTAGAAACAACCACAGTCAAAATCCCCTTATAGCCAAATATTGCTTCACAGCATTATTTAGTACTTATAGTCCCCTATAAATAAATATCACTCTGCAGTCACTCAGTCAACAGTACACATGTTGGTCATGACAAGGATGTCAATGTGGCCCCAGACATAATAATATACCAAGTCCCACATACAGTACATGAACACGCAACAGACATGACAGAACACGTGACAGACTCCGGTCTATTACGATGTAGACCGGTCTTGTCTGCGGCGATGGCAGGGATTCGAAAATCTGGTACTTTCTCTACTCAATATATTTCACAGAGCATCATAAAAACATCTTTCTGTACACCATTTACTTTCAGCATCCTATCTGACATGATCTACCGCAGGACTGTGGGCGGGTGATTAAAAAGCAAGACAATTACATTGTTTATTTTCTTCTAATGCTTTCTGGTGTCTTTCGTGACAATGAGAAAAGGAGGAGACTAGACGCAACAGAGATTCACACCATCTATGGTGATCATATCGGCCCCATGATTAAGCAAATGCTGGCCTTACACCAAAAATGTGGGTGACCCCAGGCAAACATCCTGTTTTCAATAACACATCCTCAAAAACATCCCTATTTCGGGTTTCTTAGCATTACCTGATCTCTGCTAACTAAAGCAAACAATAGTGTTCCAAAGAGAAAGAAATCATCGCAGCTCAGACAATGCACTATGTCAGACCTCTCTCCGAACCAGCTACACACCAATCAATTCACCACTGGTCTGTACTATTACCAAACGGATCCAAAGTGCTAGTTCACCAATCAACTTCTGGAAGTGGAATGTATTTAATCAAAACATAATAAAAATGCCCAGTTGTGTTTGACGTCACACTAGTTCCAAACTTGTTCTAAAAGCTACTTCATATCTTCGTAAAAAGAGAACCCCCGACATCACGATATGCACATAAAGCCTGGGCTTCATTTCTACGTCACCTCTGTGATCTCGATCTTTGGTGATCGTAATACCTATACTGTGCGTGATAATGTGGCCGGCAGGTCTCAATCGATACCTTGGAAGTTTGAATACATGTCAAAGAGGGAACATTTCAACTTAAAGTAAATTAACTAACAGGTGCCAGTGGGGCAAAGCAGCAAGAGTCCCTGGCATGTTATAGAACTAAGAATATAACTAGATATTATAATGGGAGTAGTGTTTTTCTGATGACTTGCTTTACAATAAAAAAAGGCCTTTCTGTCATAGTAGGGCTCGCCCGCTTACTCGCTTGATCTCGCTCTACTGCGTAGCCGAGCCAGGGCGAGTGTTGTCCGTGATTCTTCTTTTAGTCCTGTATCAGCCTGAAGCCTCTTCCCAAGGAGAGGAGCGAGAGAAAGGAAGGAGGACCGGGACAGCTGAAAGACCTGAGAATGTCGAGCACACTTGAAAGAAGCGCCGTGATCAGCAAAATGACAGAGCGCAAGAGTCGATTTAGAAGAGATGGAGGGATGGGGAGAGAGACTGTTTGGTGTGGTGGGCGGGCCTCATTGCCGAAGCTCAACGTAATTGGCAGGGAAGAGGCCGTAGGCACCCCGGCACACGCCCCTCCACCAGCCCTCGTCAATAGTCTCAATGTTAGTGATGATGTCATCAGGGTCGAAGGAGATCTCGTCATCACCAGCTGGAAGGCAAACATTCCAGAGCAGTTGACTTTGCATTCCGTTGCCCTCATATTATAAACAATGTCAAAAGGGTCTGTGTATATCATGAATGTGTCCGAGTTAATGTATTCTGGGGGTAATCATGAGGAGATCTTGATCTTAAAAATGAGAGTTTTGATCGATGTGATGATTTACAGTATAGATTATAGAGGGCTTGGCTCCACTCACCTGCTTGGTAGTCATACAGGGCTACTGCCGTTACCCCCAAGTCCTCACCGTACTCATATGTCTGGGCGTCTGCAGGGAAAAGCACACAGGTCATTCACAGAAGACACAGGAACACAAAGGGAGATAGTCAATTGGGCAAAATGCGGTCCTCTGCTCGACTCCTCCATCCTCCTCTCCCTCGTGACCTGGAAACGGCTAAATTGTCGCCATACGAGTGTCAATTCATTAATAGCTGAATGGAGGAGCATGCGCCTCTCCTCGATACTCTTTTCCGGCCGAGGATAAGTGTATATCCTATGGGGAAAAGTGTTGTAATCCACCACACCCCCTTTGAATCAGCTGTAGTTTTCATGTAGGATGAACGCATGCGCACGATTAAAACAATACTTGAGCAATCTTTTTAATCAATAAAATGTCTGGCACTAGCTCTCCTGTTTTTACTACTTTACACGTATTTTGTGATTCCTCCCCTGTAAAGGCAATTTGCCTGTTGACAAGCTACTGGAGAAAGGGAGTCATTTAATGCATTTGTTTTCCAAGTTCTCTCTCTTCCCCTCACATAATCGAGGCGAGGACGCAAGGAATTGAGCAAATCTAATCGAGATTCTCCCAATCGCTTAAAAATGTCCTTTTCACATCCTCTCTCCTTAATTTGCACTGATTGGAAAAGACTTGATAGGTGAAAACAATAAGGTCGAAGCTCATCATTAGGCGGCCTTTCACCTGGTCAGTTCTTTCGGAGCAGTGCAATGGATAGGACAGAATTTTTTTATGAGAAAGAGCCAAGCTAGAAATGGGGTTCACAGTGACTCAGCAAATGGCATGTCCTGCTCCTCCCCTCATTCACTCTCATTCTCTCACCTCCTGTCTCGTCAGGACTCTGGTAGAGCGCCGCCTCCTGGACGGGAGGCTCCTCATACGTCTGCTCGGAAGAGGGACGGGAGGTGGGCTCCGCCTCGTACAGCTCCTCTCCATTCTCTTCTGCTGCAGGATCCTCGTACACACCAGTGTCCTGACACAGCCAGCCGAGGGAGACACAGTCAGAAAACAGCTCCTAACCCCGGGGCCAATTCAAATTCCTCCTTAACTATTAATGTTTTCAATCTTTGGGACTTCACCTTTTTCTTCCTCTATGAAATAATCACAGAAAGCATAGTAAGAATGAAGGAAAGTCCAGGGTCTAAGGAAAAGCGAGAAGAGCACTGCGGCATTGGAATAAAAATCAGACCATCCTTGTCCACGCCAATGTCACTTAACTGCAAGAAGGACTGATGCATCCATTTAAGGATGGACTCATTCATATTTTACACAGCAAACTAACTACTGGCAAAAAAAAAAGTGATGAGCATTTAGGCATGTTAAGCAAACAGGCATTTGTGGGGAGTGCAGTGATTGGTGGAACCGCTTGCCATTCACCTGGTAAACTGGGTCGGCGGCTGCAGGTGCAGGTACAGGCAAAGGTGCGGCTTTCTGGACAGGAGGGGTGGGGCTAATGGTAAGGCTGGGCTCGGGAGACGGGGAGGCAGGCTTGGCTGTCTCCTCTATCTTGCGCCGCGCCTCCTCTTGCTCCTGCTTCTCCTTGGCCTGGCGGCGAGCTCTCTCCTCCTCCGCCCGCTTCTTGTCCTCATCCTCCTTCTGCTTGGCGATGTTCTCAAAGCGGGCCTTGATGCTGCCTGTGCTGCTGCCAGCTAGGGAGGGATGACACAGGAGAGGGCAGATCATAATCAAACCAGTGGTTCAAAATCATATTTTGCAATGATCTTGACAAACATATTGCACATTTACATACACACACGCGCTGGTTTTGTGGTTACTTACCAGCTTCCACAGGCTTGGTCCTCTGGTAGGCAGGGCTTGGTTTCTCCACATCCTCAAAGTTACCTGCACTCTGCCATTCAAACGAGGGGGAGGAGAGTAATTACAAACAATAGATGAGAAATCCCCAGTCTTTAGATATTAGGCAAAGAGACATTGTACCTTATCCATTCGGTCCTTCTGGATGCCAAACTTCCCTCCGAACCCATGGGAGTAGTCTGTAAACAGCGGAGAATAAATAGTTAGAATGACTTTAATTCACAGATTCAAGTGATAGTCCACCCGTAAAGTGATTTTTTTAGGGAACCGTCGCTTAAATTTAAGAAAGGGTTCAAGTAAAACAGGAATGAAGCTCATGGCATAAAGACCTGTGAAAAGAGGATAAAATAGAAATGTAACCTATATTTAACGAGGCAAGTCAGTTAAGATCTAATTCTTATTTACAATGACGGCCTACCTGGGAACAGTGGGTTAACCGCCTTGTTCAGGGGCAGAACGACAGATTTTTACCTTGTCAGCTTGAGGATTCGATCCAGAAACCTTTCGGTTACTGGCCCAACGCTCTAACCACTAGGCTACCTGCCGCCCTGACAATGGAGGAAGGGTAGGGCTGGGCAATACTTTGTGTATTTGTTGGTATCGCGAAACAAATGTGCACTGATAAGTATTTAGCCAGTTTCCACGATATTCACACTACATTTCTCAGTGTGAATAATCTGTAGCCATTGTAGCCTACTTGTGTGTTTAAGTTAATATTTCTGAATAAGGGTTGCGTTACCATACAATAGGAATGTCCAAAAGGAATGTATTTATATGCATTTGTAATACCAACTACACTACCGGTCTAAAGTTTTAGAACACCTACTCATTCAAGGGTTTTTCGTTATTTGTACTATTTTCTACATTGTAGAATAATAGTGAAGACACCAAAACAAACTAATGAAATCATGTAGTAACCAAAACAGAGTTACACAAATCAAAATATTTCTTATATATTTGAGATTCTTCAAATAGCTAACCTTTGCCTTGACAGTTTTGCACACTCTTGGCATTCTCTCAACCAGCTTCATGAGGTAGTCACCTGTAATGCATTTCAATTAACAGGTGTGCCTTGTTAAAAGTTAATTTGTGGAATTTCTTTCCTTCTTAATGTGTTTGAGCCAATCAGTTGTGTTGTGACAAGGTAGGGGTGGTATACAGATGACATCCCTATTTGGTAAAATACCATATTAGTCCATATTATGGCAAGAACAGCTAAAATAAGCAAAGAGAAACGACAGGCCATCATTACTTTAAGACATGAAGGTCAGTCAATACGGAAAATTTCAAGAACTTTGAAAGATTCTTCAAATGCAGTCGCAAAAACCATCAAGCGCTATGTGAGGACCGCCACAGGAATGGGAGACCCAGAGTTACCTCTGCTGCAGAGGAGAGACTTACTTGGGCCAAGAAACACGAGAAATGGATATTAGACTGGTGGAAATCTGTCCTTTGGTCTAATTTGAGATTTTTGGTTCCAACCGCCGTGTCTTTGTGAGACGCAGTGTAAGTGAACGAATGATCTTCGCATGTGTGGTTCCCACCGTGAAGCGTGGTGTGGGGGTGCTTTGCTGGTGAGACTGATTTATTTAGAATTCAAGGCACACTAAACTAGCATAGCTACCACAGCATTCTGCAGCGATACGCCATCCCATCTGGTTTGCGCTTAGTGAGACTATCATTTGTTTCTCAACAGGACAATGACCCAAAACACACCTTTTGGCTGTGTAAGGGCTATTTGACCAAAAAGGAGAGTGATGGAGTGCTGCATCAGATGACCTGGCCTCCACAATCACCTCAATCCAATTGAGATGATTTGGGATGAGTTGGACCGCAGTGAAGGAAAAGCAGCCAACAAGTGCTAAGCATATGTGGGAACTCCTTCGAGCCTGTTGGAAAAGCATTCCAGGTGAAGCTGGTTGAGAGAATGCCAAAAGTGTGCAAAGCTGTCATCAAGGCAAAGGGTGGCTACTTTGAAGAATCTAAAATATATTTTGATTTGTTTAACACTTTTTTGGTTACTACATGATTCCATGTGGTATTTCATAGTTGTGATGTTAGTCTTTAATATTATTCGACAATGTAGAAAATTGTCGAAAAACCCTGAAATACAGAAAAACCCTGAAATGAGTAGGTGTCCAAACTTCTGACTGGGACACACACACACACTTGCTATTGGTGATGAATTTCTATTTTGTCAATATCGTCCGACCCTTGAGGTAGGTTTGTACAGTAGGGGTGGCGTTTTGAAGGGGGACTAGGACGGGTAAAGCGCAAAGGCGCTTTAGACATTCCAAAACAATGCTGGGGCAAAAGAGAGGAGAATAAACTATGGAACGAAAAGGAAGGACAGTGTATGCTGTGATTGGCTAGCCTCTCCTTGTGCTCATAACCCAGGGCACACTGGTCTTGCTACTCCACCTCTACCCCAAACCCACACTTATAGTCTGAAACAATACACACAAACATGCACCAACAGTATATATAGGCACAAGCAGACATTTACATACAGATATAAACAAGTACACACGCCGATCCTGCCTTACAGTATATAAAAAGCACACAAACAAATGAAAAACTGTCAACAAATTAAACCAAGAGAACCAAGGTGCTAAGTAAATCCAGCCTGAGCGCTAGACTGATCAGTCCTCAGTCCGTCTAGCTCTATCTGTTCTCACTTCCTCTATTATGAGCCTGTGGCAGATGCCACGCCACTGGACAAAGGAAGTACTTTAACCTCATTAACTAAGAGCGTCTGCTAAATGACTTAAATGTAAATGTAAATGTAGTAAAACCACAAAATGACCACATCAGTAAAAAGTGTGTGTGAACACATTTCCTGGGTGCGTTTTCCTGCTACTAAGGATAGGTGTTAGGTGGAATAAAACCCATGCAAACACAGGTCAAACCACCGGTACCTTTCTGCGACTCGTGGAGCTGCAGTTTCTCCTGGTGGTCCCATCCCAGGGCCGACTTGTCCTGTCTGTCCGTCTGCACACCAAACTTGCCACCAAAGCCCTTCACGTAATCTGTGAAGGGCACAGAGAATATCAGAATGGATACTAAAGTGCAGTGTAGGTAGGCCCAAATTAGATAACTCAGTCTGGAAAATTCCAATGGCTGATTGGCATACAGTACACATTACCGGATAACATATTTGATAACATTCTGTACTACAAAATGGCTACCGTGTAGACCCTCTGGGACACGTGTCCGAGCCACCATCTCAACCATTGTGTGACCAACACCTGGGCTGTAAACACTGCCTTGGTGCAGTATGGGTAACAATGGAAGGTCACCTTTCCCTCTCTCTGATACCTTCAGCCTGAGATTGCGTAATCAGGGAGGGAAAGCTAATGATAAGGCAACATGTTTCCAGGCCTTCGGGAGAGTTTGAAAACAAGATCCTACAAGCTGAACTATTTAGCTAGTAGGATATTTGGGGCACTGTAGGAGAGAGAAAAGTCTGATTAGAGCTGAGGGAGGTGTAGTACATACTCTGCAGATAGACGGCCCCACACTGTCTCGCCTCATGCCTCTAGTTACACAGGCACAATAGAAAAATATTTCCTTGGAAAATATGCAGTATCTTGTTTTTTTATGTGTTATTTCTTACATCGGTACCCCAGGTAATCTTAGGTTTCATTACATACAGTCGGGAGGAACTACTGAATATACGATTAACGTCAACTCATCATCGTTCCTACCAGGAATATGACTTTCCCGAAACGGATCCAGTGTTTTGCCTTCCACCCAATACAATGGATCTGTTCCCAGCCGGCGACCCTGTGCGACGCCGAAAAAGGGGCAAACGAGGCGGTCTCGTGGTCAGGCTTCGGAGACGGGCACATCGCGCTCCACTCCCTAGCATACTACTCGCCAATGTCCAGTCTCTTGACAATAAGGTTGACGAAATCCGAGCACGG